>NW_006436814.1:4641832-4684808 GCF_000325575.1 Pteropus alecto | reverse complement strand
CCGTCTGTCCCCGCCCCGCGGCCAGGCCCGAGAGCTCGCGGAGGCGATCCCGGGGGGCAGCCCCAGGTGCGCCCCGGACCCTGGTGTCTTCCTGCTCCTTATCTCCGCCGCCCAGGCGCCCGGGCAGGCCGCGGACCCCGAGCGCGGAGTCCCCGCCCTTTCCCTCCAGGCACCCCACAGTCGGCTGGTGTTGCGCCGCGGAGAGTTTGCGGGGGAGAGGTGGCTTGGCGAAAGAGATAATAAAAATCTACAAATAAATTCTCAGAGTGATAACCAAAGATAGACTGTCCGAGAGCGAGGGTGCTTCTTGCCGAAACACTATTAGCGCTCTCCTCACCGTGTTAAAATCCTCCAGAAGCCTCAGCGCCGCGCAGTGGCTTCGAAGGGGGTCGGGGCTTTGTCTTGGCGATGGCTGCCCCTGGGTAGAAACCCATCTGGGCCACAGCTTGAAGCCAGTGAGCGGGAGAAGACGGTGGTACGGAACGTACGAAGGTACCCCACAACTCGTAGGGTTCCCACGATGACTGCTGTGAAGAGGAGGATTAATATCGAAGGGAGGTCCTGCCGAGGTATGGTAGAAAACACTCAATAACGTGCAGCATAGAATAGAAAATTCTGTGCCTTACACACTGAGATACCAATTAACCTGCATCCCACCAGTCTGGTTGTAATATTGACCTCCAGAATGCTGAATCATTCCATTGTTAACTTCGAATCTGATATGGATTCGGAACTTTTTTTTTTTTCCTACAAGTTATTATTATTGGTTAATTGGTTTCCTTCCTTTGAGGTCGAGAGCTTAAAACAGTCCATCGAAGTTCCCCATTTTGCAGTGTGGTTTTAATCAAAGTATTTCTTAACCCGACTACTAAATTAATCTAACTTACCAGGTAAATTTCAGTGAATTTCTATTTCTATTAGCCATTAGATTATAATAATAAATAGGCTTTTTCATTTAAAGTCCAGCTTCAAGTGCAAGAGCTCTCATTTTCACAGTTACAACTGCAAAAATGCCCACATTTACTCCAAAAAAAAAAAAAAAGTCTAGTACACTGAGCTTTCTTGGTCATTCCGTCATTCACATGCACTGTGAATGGCTTCATCAGAGCCTCTCTGGAGAATAAGTTCGGACATGGAATTGTCATCGAATTCATCCTGGGTAGAAATCTGAGCCACAGAAATGAGCTCTGCATTTCAAAGTTAGAAAACCTATGTGACTTTTGGCAAAGCCCTGAGCCGGAGTCGCCTTAATAAGGTAAGATATTAGCCTTGCTGTTTCTTTTTTTTTTCTTTCTTTCTTTCTTTTTGCAGCAAATGACCTAGAAATGAAAACACTACACCAGGTCCGTGGGGAGCTAAGGTAGTTTTTGTCTCTGACAGCAAAACAGCACTTTCTGTATCTGTCTCATATGTTCTACCCAGATTTCATTGGATTCCCCTAGATCGTTTTTGTTTATGCAATGAAAAAGGAATCATTTTTTTTGTAAAATAAATAAATCCATTTTAAAGGTCAGATTTATAAAGTCTCATCAGAACAAAATGAAGTTAAAAGATTATAAATTACTAGAATCAGCTTACTTCACATTCTTCCTCATAAATTATCTACTAAAGATATGTTTAAAACAGAACTGATTTTGACAGCAGAGAAACTAAGCAATAATTGTTTATTTCTGGACGGAAGCATATTGTGAAAAATCAGATGAACATCAAGGTTACTTTCTCAATAAAGGAACTGTCGGTGTTTTCCTCTTTTTCCTTTTTAAGAACTACTAAAATGTGTATAGATTTGGGAGCGGAGAATTTCCAGGTTTCATTCTCAGAGAGCTGCTTGTCAACCCAAAATTTCAAAGTGCGGGTTTTCAGAATACATAAAAGTCACTGAAAGAGCTCTGACTTAGCACTGCTGTTGTTAACGTGGCTGTGAGTGACACAGGCCCCTTCCTCATTTATAAGGAAAATGAGAAGTAAAGGACAAGCAAGGCCCATCAGCACTGCCAGTAAAGGCAGCTAGAAGACACACTTTGGGCCGGAAAACCTCACATACGAAAACACAAGAACCTCGGTGCGATGCGTCATTATTTGGCTCCGCTTCCCAGAGGCTATCGAAACTGAAGCATCTCTCTCAGGAAAGAGGTCTAGGTAAAATTTCACATGGTGTGAAGAAGTCCAGTTGGAGTCATTTAGTACTATTTCATAAGGAACAGACATTTCTCTGCTGGGAGCTGCAGAAAGCCTTCCTTTATAAAACAGAAGTATCCCAAGAGCCATCTGAGCACAATACAGTTCTATGGATGTTGTTTCATCCGAATAGTCTCTATTCACCCTGAAAGGGAGTTCATGATGGAATAATGGTGTCCATGTCGATAACACACTTTTTTCATTTTTATTTGAAACCCTTACACGTATGTATATTTGCAGCACTTACTTACTCCGACTTTTTTCTGACTATTTACCTCTCAGAGGCCAGAAGGGGAAACAATTTGAATAGATGGAGCCAACCAAGTGCACGGCTATCCTCAGCTTCAGTGGAAGAACTTTTTAAAGAGGTAGGACACGGGTACCTTAACGCACTGGCGACGGAGAAAGAAAAAAAGCGGAATCTGGTGTGATCATCATAATAACTAACCTTTATTTATTAAGCGCTTCCTAAGAACGTCCCATACTTGATTTCTTTTTAACCCACTGGACAGCACTGGGCCAGGAACACAGTGTCCCCCGAGCTAGCGGTGTGGATTCTATTTCGAGCACCCTCGGGCCTTGTCTGGTGTTTTTCTCTCAGTCTTGATTTCCTCATCTGTAAAATGGGGACAGTAAGGGTCAAACGCAATCATGCATATTAGAAGGTACAGCAAGCAATAACTCCTAGTATAACTTCGTTTTATTTCAAGTTCAAGTCACTTTTTTAATCAATGGTAAATAAAGGGTGTTTTTAATAACAGATGTGTGTCAATAAGTTTTTAAAGCGTTTGCTCTTTATTACATAAGTATCAAAATCCTTTGAATTCTCCAGGAGCGCACCCGTGAATTTAAGGCTGCTGTATCTTCGGTCTTTTCAGCCATACTATTCCAAATGAAAAATATAAACTTGCTCGCTGGTTAATCTTAAACTTAAAGAACCTTCATTGTTCAGAGAGTAATTGTTATTCAAACTTATTTTGTTTAACATTTGCTGATCTGTAACTGTTTTAAAAGTAGCCTAAAATTTGTTTGAGTGTGTTGGGAGTCCTAAAATATTTGTCCACAAAAAAAAAAAATTTAAACTCTGTGGTATGACATACAGGAAAGGCCTTCAAAAGCTCTTGCCCTATTGGATCTTTGCCCAGCTGAGCTCTCTCTGTTCCTTTCTTTCCCTTCCCACCCACTTCATTCTCCAGTTCTTCAAAATTCCTGTTGGGCCCACAGACAAGCCTCTTTCTTTCACGTTGCTTAGAACGCCTTCCCCCTTCTGAGCGTGGCCTGCTCTTGCCCGTCCCCACCAAAGCTCACTCTCTGCTCCAGTGGCACTTTCCACATGCACCTGTCACTGTCGTACATGTTCTGGGCCTCCACTCTCCTGGAAGACAGGAAGCATATTTTATTTCTCTCTGTGTCTCTCTCCATTAAATATATGAATGGTTAGTTCATTATGAAACTGTGTCATGTATGTTCCCCGTCTTGGACTAGTTACTGAGTTTCCTAAGAGCCCAGGTCAAGGCAAGAAGCAATAGAGCTTTGACCAGCATCCTAAGGTGGATGAGGAAGCTACCTTGGGAGCACGGCAAGACCTCCTGCCCTCCATGTCCCCCTTGTCCCCTGCCACGGGCCCTGCAGGGGCCGTCAACTGGACTTGGCTCTGCTTTGGTTTTGATCTCTGAACCTTCATCTCTCTCTCTCTGAATCCAGAATATGTGAATAAAAACCTACTGTGTATTTCACATGGGCTTTAGACACCAAACACAAATGCATGGTTTGTGTTGCCACAGTTGCTAAACTATGAGTCACTAAGGGCAGCTTTTCTCCCAACCCCAGACCCCTTGCCTCCCGCCTAACGTCTGCAGACTGGGGGGTCAAGTGTGGGACGTAGCATACTCAATTAAGGAATATGTCATCACCATGTTGCTTCACTTCCGGCCAAAGCTAAGGCTTAGCCCATCGGTGCTGATGTTACACTTCGCCCTGGTGATTGCTCCGACCCTATTACTAACACGGTGCCCTTTGGGAAAAGTGGGGAGCCCCCGCGGTTTGGCATCGGGGCGTTGAAGAAACAGAAGGAGTAAGGACTGATGTCTAGCGAGACCCTGCTGTATGGAAAGCACTTTCCATTCCTTACCTTATTGATGGCTCAGATTGGTTCGATGAAATATGTATCATTAACCCCATTTTTAAGATGGGGAAGCTGAGACTCAGGTCAACAAACTCACACCAGGTCACATCCAGCAAATAAGTGCTGGAGCAGAGAATCTTACTTCGTCGAAGGATTCCCCAGCGGCCGCTCTTTCCACCACGTGACCCTGTCTGGTCCCCTGAGCAGCATTTTGGTTCTTCTGGCCATTGACTTCCAACAACCACACGTAGCTCATACTGCAGGATGCCAGTGTCATACCAGTGGAAGGCTTCCCAGGCCGATCAGAATATTGCTCCTGGGCTTTTGGTCTACCGTTCTGTGGCAAAGAACACCCATGACTAGGCTCCCTGAGCACACGTGGCATGTGGACTTGGCTTTGCCTCCACCCTTTTGAGTCTTTCCTCCATGACTCTTCATTCGGATGCCCTAATTCTGGACTCTCTGGAATTGCCTGTACGTCTTCCTTCTGAGGGGTTGTCTTAGAAGATGCACTTTGAAGTAACAAGGGCAGGATCACTATCATCTTTGTACTATATTTGGAGCGATCAAATCTGTTTAAAATAGGTTTGAGGGTGATGGTATGAAATATTTGAGGTGGATGTTCAAAATCGAATTTGCATGAATATTTTAAACGTCTTCATTTTATTTGAGCAAGAAGAGCACCCTAAAAGATTGCATGGCCTAAAACCTCTTAGGAGCACAGTAGTATACTGAATCTATTTTATTTTCTTCAGAACACACATCTACATAAAATGACTAAAACTGTAGTGCGTGAATATTATATCTTTTTAAACAGATGAAATGTAATTATAGCATAGATGTATTTGAAAGTTGTAGAGTCATCTTGAATAACTATTCGACAACTCTAAATATTATTTAACATGATTATTTTGCAGAAAAATGTGCATATTTATACTAAGTCGCTTAAGATATTCCTTTGGTCACTTAGGTTTATACGAACACTAGGCTCCGAGAGACTTGCCACCACTGAAGCAGCAATGCTATTCTGAATCGGGGGGTCAGGCCTTCCCCCCAGGTTAAGTCATATTGTCAAAGAAAATGCCATTTTTTAGATCTACTTCAAGCTGGTTTGCTTATATGGGTATAGTTGTACATACGTACATTTCTAAAATCTCAATAGAATAACATCCTCCCTATGTAATAGAACACAGGCAGGTTTATTTCAGATCACTCAGAATGATCCCGTTTGTCAAATGGCAAAAGTACATTAGAAGCCTTCCCGTAGCAGTAACCTACAAAATAACATTAACGCGCCACCCATCGAAAATGTCATTTCTGCAAATATGTGGGCCCCCCCCCATTTTTACCAGTTGGCAGAAAGTTCTTCAAATCGCTTGAGTGTGCTCTTCCCCCACCACATACACCAACGCCTCTGCCACGTCCTCTGCCTTTACGTACATTTTGCAAGGAGCATTCACTGAATTCACACCAGGACCTTTAAGACCTCACCCACAGTTGAGAGTCCACTGAGGAATGAGCCGAAGCTACCGGAAGAAGGCACTCGCCTCAGGTGGAGAGGGGAGGGTTTGGGACAGGGCACAGCCAGGTTTGGCAATCGGACTTGGCACCGCCAGAGGTCACGCTGCCCCCGTGCCCATGTTGAAACCACCTCGCTCTGTCTGGCCAGGAGTGTCTCATGACGAGTTTCACTCCCTGTTGGTAAGATCTGGATCATTTAAAAATGTTTGCTCCCATTGCCCATGTGCTAAAAGTTAGAAATTCTGAATAGGCTTAATTAATAATGACATCCCTGAGCTCCCTCTGCTGGCTCTGCCTCAGCCAGCTGTGGCAGGAGAAGTTCTGTTTATATTTCTTTGGAGGAGAACAATTTCTAATCCACAAACAGGGATGATGGAGCAGAGGATGTTTAAGAAGCAGTTAGAAGTGGACAGACGGGCACTCACTCGCAGGCGACGCCCCCAGGCTGCATCTGGGTGGTCTGGGCTGCTCTCGGCACCACTCAGAACCCTTCCAGAACCTCAGTGTGCTGAGCGGATGAAACCGAAAGCAAAGGGACTGGAAACTTCCGTTACACACCTGAGGGAGTTCAGAGAGACTAAGACAATATCTGAGCCCTTTGTTTTCTGTTTCAAGTTTCTAAACAGGAAGCACAAAGAAGTCTTGATTTACACCCCCCCCACCACCTCCCCCCCACACACACACACCCGTGACAGGGCCTGGAGGCATCGCCTTTGCTCAGGGTTCCTCTCCAGGAGGAGGAAGGTGCCCTGCACCGGGATGCTCTCAGGAGCACTGCAGGGAGCGCCCTGCCTGGAACTGTCGCAGCCCTGCCCTCGGAGGGCTGTCAGATGTGGACAGGGCCCACGTGGCCAGCAGAGGGGCACGTCTTGGCCAGCAAAGACTTGTGACTGGTATCGCCACGCATCAGTCAGTGTGATATACGTGCTGGCCTCTCACTGCAAGCTAAAGACAAACACTATTTCATCATCTTAGTGGTCTTTGCATCCTTGTCATGGTATAGGCCAATAGGGACTTGTCAGATGGATCAAAAAAAAAAAAATGAGGGAGAGAAAAAGAATGAGAAAGAATGAGACAAATGGGAGAAGCAAGTGTACCGCTCTGGAGGGGTAATGTGGTTGCTTTGATGACATGGACGTATTGGCTCAAAGAATTACATCACTATCAGAGTCTGCCCAAGTCACCGCAGCATGGCCTGACCTTGCCTGGGGAGGGAGGTGACAGAGAGCTGAGTGCAAGGCACCCCTGAGAAGCTAGGTTCTCAGCAGGCCACCCAGAGAAGTGTTCAGGGTGGGATGGGGGTTGTACATGATCATTTAGAAAGGGGAGGGCTGAGAAAAATAAAGAGAGATGAAGAGTTAGGCCAATGCTTGCACCTGCCCACCGTCCCACACATAGCGATGGAGCAGCCCCAGCCCCTATCTGGGGACACAAAGATGCATGACACCACTTAACACTTAGTAAAACTCCACAGGGGTCAGCATTTTACAGGCAATCGCTCTATTAATCCTTCCAACACCTCTGCGAGGCGGGAAAGGTTAACACAGGAAGCGGCAGAGCCGGGAGGACGAGGGCATCTAACTCAGCAGCGATGCACAAAGGACGAAGAGATGGCCGCGAGCAGCCGAAATCCCAGCCGCTTCCCAGAGTCCGGACAGGACCCCAAGACGTCTCGGTGGTGGGAAGTGTCTGACTCCTCGTCGTAGCCCCAGTGAGTGCGGTGGCTTTGCCGTGGGTGTCGACTCCCCAACTGTAAGCACTACGACAAGCTCGGGTTTGTCACGTGACCTCGTATACGTCCCCCCCAAGCCGGCAACCAGGGCTGGGCACAGGTGCGCGGAACATCCCCCATCATTTGATTGCTGATTGACTGACAGGTGGCCAAGCTGTCTCTTTAGGACACTTTCTATCGTCTTTTTAAGAACAAAAACCAGTCCCCTGAGGGCTATCTGCCTTGACAAAAACCCAGCCTCCGGACCCTCGGTGCCCGCTCCTACCCTAAGGGCTCTCTCCCACAGCGCCCCTGGGAACCCGGGCTGGACCACCCAAGGAAGAAAATAAACACCAGAGATGGCAAGCGACGCCTTTCTGTGTACATGTAGAGTGAACCCATATGTCATTTCAAAGGCCTAGCGTTTGTGAGATGGGCTGGGCTTCGTTAGACTAGCAGTTACAGTCCTGAAGACGGAGCAACTCTGAATAGGGAACCGGGAGGGGCCCCGCTATTGTCCAAGCTCTGCTTTGACTTCACTTCCTGAGCAAAAGGCCTTTCGGGGCCTCGCACGTGAGCAGGAAGTGGGCGGGGCCCGCTGCACGGCCCGGCGGTTCACGAAAGGAGAAACGCGGAGAAGTCATAACCTCTGCGGTTTGGTTTATGTTGCAATGTGAACACCAGGAAGCTTATCTGAGAGGCGGCCGATGTGGAGAAGTCAGAGCGGAGTGGAGCCCGCGCTGCTGGAAGCTCAGGAGGGGACCCAGCCTTTGTCCTCTGCAGGAAGTGCCAGGTGCCGGCAGCTGGTGACACCATCCGATTTGGGAAATGTTCCCCCAAATACAATCATGGCCTCCCAATGGGCCAGTCGGAGAGTGTTTACGAGAATGCAATTTGGTTTTTTTTTTTTAAATCGAGTTTGATTTTCTCAAAAAAAAAAATCTAACAGCTCCTCCCTGTGGTCTGACCTGAGCGAGTCAGGGGGTGATAGGTGATGGGGAGACACAGATGCCCTGTCCCTCCCCTCCCTGGTCTCAGGGCGTTTTGGCTGGTAGAGCCAACCTGCCTCTCTGCTGGGTCTCGAAGACCTGTCGGGCAGCCTCACAGATGGTCGAAAATAGCCACCTGGATCAGTGCCAACAAAAATTCTGGCAAGTACTACGTACAGACTGGCCAGAAAAATGTTTTTACCAGAAAAGACCACAGAGTAGATAGGGATACGCCGATGAAAGGCAGAAACACTAAAGTTTAGTGAAACAGCGTCTTGATAGACGAGTCACATCAAAGGCACCCTGGGGGCAGAAGCGGGCAAACCACACCGGCTGTCCAAGTTTTGGGGACCAGCAAGGGGGAGAGAAGACGAGTCTCCCATCTGCTTTCTGCCACCTGCTACACCTGCTCAGCAGGTAAATCGGACTGGAAAAGCAAGACTGGGAGTGGTTGTGCCACACCTGTTTGAGGAAATGCCTATTAGCCATCGATATGGTTCCTGCCGAGTGTCTCAGAGTGTCTCATCGTTCTTAAAGATTAGACACGGTAGCGGTAGATCATGATGTCGTGGCCCCCGAGAGCCTGCGGCCGGCTGGTGCCCCTGGAGGGGTGGCAAAGATTGTTCTAAAACCCTTGTCCAGACTGTGGTGCCTTCAGGGTGAACATCAGAGTCACTTTCATCTTGATTAGATTTGAGATGTCAAAATAAATACCCGACTCCCAGAGCAGGGAGGGAGCCCAGAAAAATCCCAGAAGGTGAAGTTCTCAGGGGTTGGGGTCAGGCGGGCCTCCAGCGGCCACCCAGAGCTACTGGGCCAGCTGGGGTCACAGCTCACCTCTGCTGCCCCCTCCCCCCGCCCCTACCCAGGTGTTTCCCTCCCCAGCTGTTGGCCGGCCTGGCTCTGTTTGGTTTCTGACAACAAAGAGAAAAGCTGTGAGCGGGGTGGGGGCTGAGACACGTGGGAAAGTCATTGCTGACTCCTGCTGGCAATGTAACAAACGCACACTGGCCCCGAGCCTCCGAGCAGATGGGGACACGTTGCATGGGGCAGAGGGACTATGTCCGCAGAGACCCCAGTTCCCAAACTTTGGGTTATGGCAGAAGGGAACTTTTGGGGGAGCGCCTGGTGCTGGAGAGCTGGTGAGCATGGCTCAAGTTAGGCCCCAAAAGAAATAGGGGGCTTCTGCATTGGGGGACCTGGCTCTTCCTCTCAGGGGCCCCTCTTCCGGCCCAGAGTACCCTCTGCCCAATATTTAAAAATTTAAAAATCTGACTACAAAACAGCAGGTACATCATGCAGTTTTTTATAGGTTATTAAACATCTGAGTGCATTTTATCTAAAAGAGGTAACATTAAGTGAATAAATTTTTTTAAATGATTCTTACTCAATTTATTTCTTTTTTACTTAAAAATCATTTCTATTTGGTCTACTATCTAAAATACTGACCGCACACAGTCCTGGTCCGATCACAGGCACTGGGTGGGCTGCAGAGGGCTTCCTGGAGCACCTGGGGAGACCCTTCCCAGGGCCACACTTGTCCTGTAACTTAAAACGCTGCATTTCAAAGACATTCTTAATGATACAAATGTTGCCGGAAGGAAAGAAAATAATACCATCGCATCCGTGAGGCCATGCGTCGAGTCCTCTGCAGAATGCTTGGTGTGGTGAGCCACAAGGCGTCTCGCGGATGGATAGTGGACAGGTGTTACTCACTTGCGACAACACCTGTTGAGCACCTACGGTGTACAGGCACTGTGCTATGACCTGGCCTCGGCCTACAGGGAGAGACAGATGGGGTCGCAACCAGGCAGAGTGTGGTCCTGCGCTGATGGAAATCAGGGGCCCAAGGAGGGGATGTGCGAATGGGACCTACTCTTTCTTGTCATGCTTGATGGAAAAGCGGCCACCACAGGTGGCCAGCTGTCGCTAGACGTCCCCACCTGCCCTCGACTTCTTCCAGCTCCATTCCTTCATGGCCACCTCCACTTACTTGAAACATGACAGGACCCATCCTTCAGGTCCCCTCCTCTAGATAAATATTTGCTGAATGAATGAATGAATGAATGATCCACAAAACGGCACCCCCCACCCCCCACTTTCAGGTGGAAATGAAGATTCAAGGCGCCCCGCCTCTCATCGCCCTCACCTGCTCACTGGCATCCCAATGAGGACCACGTTACTAAGCGGCATGTACCAGGTACACGTGACGGAAAGCGCGCGTCCCCTGGCCGGCGGGGTCCGCCCTGCACAGCTGGCGGACATGCGCCGCTGCGCAGCCGCGGCCCAACTGCAGGAAGAATTTCCCTTCTCCTTCGAGTCACTTCTCTCTGCTCTCAGGGGTCCTTGAGTGTTAGAGGGCGGGACAGCATGGCAGGGGGTGGGGCTCACTGCCCCACCCAGAGCTGACTGCGGGGGACGGGATTGCTGCTGAAGGATCTGGAGGACCCCCCCACCCCGCCACTTCTCAGGATGTCTGCTGGGGTCTGGAGGGCAGGCGTAGGGCAGCGGGGCAGAGAGACCCAAGGGGTTGCGTTCAAACACATGAAAACTCAAGTGAATCGAAGATGTATTAAAACGTCCCCTAAAAATAACCCCCCTGCCTCCTCTCTCAAGGCCGCGCTCTGCTGTCCAGGAGCGGATCCTCCGCAGACCCCTGGCAAGCATCCGCCGCTCTCCTGAGACTGAGCAGCGGTCCCTGCTCTGCCTGTCGTGCCGGTCCCAGCTGCAGCATCTCCGGCCACCAGGGCTCCCAGACCAGGCTAGAGGAGGCCACAGGGTAAACAGTTCTGTCCCAAAGCCAGGGAGGGCAGGGCGAGCCTGTGCCCCCACCGCACCCCCACGCCAAGCATGAGGGAGCGTCCCCATGGTGGGGGAAGGGGGCCGCCCCCGCTGGCAGAGAGCTGAAGCGCGGGGGCTGGGAGCTGGGAGCTGGGACACGGCTCCCCTTTTGGAGGCTCCCCCATACCTGTGCAGCGGGCGCATGACCTGCCTGTTGTCTCACGGCCTCCTCCCTCTGACCTGCTGCACAGCTCTCTCTCTCTCTCTCTCTCTCTCTCTCTCTCTCTCTCTCTCTCTCTCTCTCTCTCTCTTTCTCTCTCTCTCTCTCTATCTCACCAACTTCGGCTGCTTCTCCTGCCCCCTGGTGCTGGAAATACCTCTCCCATCGCTCCTCCCCTCGCAGTGTAGGCCCATTCACCTGAAGAAACACCATCACTATCTGGTTCCAAACTCCCAGCGGAGAAGCTGAATGGCCAGCTGGGGGCACACTCTGCTGGGCGGAGGTGTCCTGCTGAGCCAAGGACAGTGACCCAGGATCAAAGCAGGGAGCGGGGTCAAAAGGCTGGAGGTGGACAGATCGCTAAGGGGTTGTTCTGGGCTGAGAAGATGCTCCCAAAGCATGTCCACCTCAGAGCCACCTCACTGCAGAGACTGCGGTGGCGGGAAGAAAGACCGCGAGCTGAGGCGTGGACACGCTGATGGATGTCCCATAAAGTCGAGCACCTGCTGCTCTGCAGACGGGCCCAGCAGGAGGCGCGTGTCTCGGGGCCTGTCGGCATCCGGGGGGTAAGCGAGGGCAGCGGGGAGATGTCCGGAGTGGGAGAGCCGGGAGGGCCGAGAAAGGGCAGCGAGGGAGGAGGGGCCCCCAGGGAGCCAGGAGGGAACCTAGGGAAAGGGGGCGGGACAGAATCCAGGGGAGGAGGAGGGGCAGGCTGGTGTCGTCAGGTCCCGCAAGGTGAAGCCTGCAGGTGAGCACCTCGGGGTGGGCGTGCAGGGAAAGGCCCCCGAGGAGTGATGCTGAATCTGCAGAGACACCCTGGAGGTTTCCAGGTGAGGAGAGAGCCCGGGCGTCCAGAGTGAGGAATCCCTATGCAGTGCCGCAGAGGGAACACAATGCCTGGGGGAGCTCCGGTGTTGTGGCCTGTATAGAATAGACCAAACCGAGTATGCTCTCAAAGGCTGCTTATTAGCCGGCGGCTGTCCTGTACAAAGGAGCAGCCCCGAAATGCCAAGATAAAAGGTTTCTAAGCCCTAAATCCCATTCTTCATTCTATCTATTTCTCTCCTATTCACTACCTGTCAACCCACAGGTCGGTTGTGCAAGCGGGGGGTACAGAAGCAGAAAGCTTGTTGTTGGAATGTTATGTTCCTATGGGTGATTGCCTATGTTCCCATGGGCACCAGCCAGTGTTCCCATGGGCGATGGCCAAACAGTAATTTTCAGCTTATTTACAATGAATTGTTTTTCATGCCATGCAAGCAAGCAGGGTTACACAGGCTAAAATTGGCAGTTAGCGTATAAGCTCATTGTTACAAGTTTCATGAGTAACAGAATGCGGTTAGGAGTTCCAGAAACTAGGCCTAAGGTATAGACTTCCTTCGTCCAGTTTCAGGTTTTAATTATCCTTTAACCTTTTCACATTTCAGCAGGCTGTCACACGGGGAGGTATGGGATTGCCGTGTGGGGAGGGGGTGATAGGAGCTGTGGGAGGCGGAAAGGACCCTCCCCCCACCCCATCCTCGGGGAGGCAGCCTATGGCTTGCAGAAGCGTCCACTGCAGATTCTGTACAGCAGGGTTGGCAAACTATAGCCCATAGGCCAAATCCAGCCTATTTTTGTAAATAAAGTTTTATTGGAACACAGGCCCGCTCATCATCTACACAGTGTCTATGGCAGCTTCCACACTGCAGTAATAGCAGAGTCAACATTGCAGCCCCAAAGTATTCATGTCTGACCCTGCACAGAGAACGTTTGCCGCCCCCCACTGTAGACAATTTTCACCAACGAGCAGAAGGAAAACCTGGCTGGACACGGCTGTAGTCCTGGTGCGAGCTGATGCCCGCCTGAGCTAAGGTTATCCGCCAGGGCGCTTAGCATTACCGGAATGGCAAGTAAGGTCCTTTGATCAGCGCTGGCTGCCTGACGCTCTGGGCTGAGAAAGATCCTAGGATGTGACTCAGCTCAGCAAGAAAGATCTCACTGTGTCATTGCGTCCTGCGGGGGAAGCGTGGGCAGGGACTGGAGCACATGGACCACGTTTTATCCCCCTAAATTACAATGTCTGTTTCTGTTTCATTGAAAATAAAGACTAAAGCTTGGCCACAGGAATTCCTTCTTTGCTGAAAGATGCTTAAAAATAAATAATTCATCTTGGGATTTGCTCACATGTGAAAACTCTGAATTCCCTTTTTTCTCCGTCTTACTGGTAGGACCTGGGAGGCTTGTCAGGGTGTTTGTCCCAAGGCCCCTGCCCATCAGCAGTTCTGCCTCCTAAGGGAGGAAATACGCAGGGGGGTGGGGGGCAGGAGTGTACCTGTGCTGCCGGTGCCAGGAGCCACCAGCAGACGCCATGCCACGTGGAGGAGGTCGCTGGGCCGGGGGAGGGCGGGCCGGTGGGGCTGGGAGGAGGCCTGGCAGACATAAACCAGGCATTTGACAAGGGTCCCTGTTAACTCTCATTAAGTGCTTAAACGGGGAGAAGGAATGCTGGTCCCCCTTGCTGGTCCCAGGGGCAATCCGGGACCTGAGAGCCACCTGAGAGCAGACAGGGGCGGCCGGGTGGAGAAGGCGCTGCAGGTTGGCTGGGTGGCTCTGGGAACATGTGGGCCTGGGTGGGACAGGAAGTGAGATCTGAAAAAAACGATGTGACAATGCTCAGTCAGCTCAGGCTCAGGGAAGGAAACACAAAGCCCCATCTTTTGGGGGGTGACTCGTGTCCCAGCGTCAATGTGGAGGGGCAGGCGGGGCCGCAGTGGGCTGTGGCCTGGGGTTTACGGCCTGGACCAACCAAGACGTGGGCATCGCTGCCCCTGAACCTGGTGCCGTCTTCGAGACGTCATGGCTGCAAGTGTGCAGATGGCTGTGGAATGAACTGTCCGCACGCACGGAACAGGATGGGAGCAATGCCCTCTTCCCCGACTCTGGAAGGACAAACAGGCCTTTGTGTTCCCCAGCGAGACTCTCAGCGGGGGAAGGCAGGGTGGGGGAGGCGGCCGTGAACCGAACTTTGCTTTAGGGGCTGCCAGGCCCCAGAGGGACCCACCTGGGTTGCTGGAGGCCTGACAGGGAGGGAGCCTAGGCCTTGGGGCTCCCCCAGTGAGAAAGGCCAGCCTGGGCCCTGGACGAGTCCACAGAGCTCCTCTTTCTCAGGAGCAGTTTGAGGGGATCCCTGCGTGTGCCTGTGAGGGCCATCTCAGAGCCCCTGGAGGTAGGGGCGGTGCTCCGGGATGGTGACCCAGGCCTCCTTCCTGTTCCTGTCCCCCCAAAGCCTCATGATTCCCGATGAGCCCACAGAGTGGGGAGGAGTCCCCAGAAACTGAAAAAGTACCATCCCCCCCCCCCAGGGAGGTGCAGGCTTGAAGTCAGATTAATTTTGCTTAGGAAGCGATGTTTGCTCGTGGCTCTTGCATCCCAGCGCCATGGAGTGGTTACAAGGTTCTGTGAGCAACAGAGACCCTCGCTTTTACAAAAAGTCATTGGAAAGAGGACGAGGAAGGAGAAAAAACCTACAGGTGGATGTAGAGCGTGGTGGCCGGGCCTTGGGACACCAGCAACCGTCCGGCAGTGTCCCCTTCACTGGTCTCCGCTTCCTTCTCACACCGTCGTGCGGCACCAGAGCTGACCCCGCTGGCACTTGCTATGCGCCGGGCGCAGAACCGGGAATTTACACGTGCTGTTTAAGCGTCATGACACCCCCATGGGGTAGGTGTTATCATCATCACTCGCATCTTGCAGGTGCGGGACCGAGGCACAGAGAGGCTGAATAACTTGCTGAGAGTCACACAGCCAGTACGTGGAGAGCCAGGATTCTCTCCATCGCTCTACTGTGCCGCCTCCAGAGAAACAGGGGTCATCGCGAATTGGACGGACACCCCAAATGTGTCTTTTACCCTTGGCAAGTCCCCTCCCAATAATTTGACAAGTCACCAGGGAGGATAGCCCGGAAGAAGGCAGATGGGTTGTTAATGTCCCTGTGTGGGTTACAGTTTATGACAACTTCACAGATGGTTCCTCATCTTAACTTCACCAAGACCCCTAGGAAACCAAGACCCAGCAAGTAAGTGACAGGCCTGGGGTGTGTCCGGGGTCTCAGGGGTGTTTCTCGCCCCTTTGGCCTTGGCAAGCTCAAGGGGGCTGCTGGCCCCTTTGTAGAGCGAAGACAAACCATGGGTGTTTGTAGCTGCCCCAGGTAGTCGGTGCACAAAAGCCCAATAAGCCATGACTACACGCGAGGCCTCTCTGCTCAGGTCCTGTGTTCCGCTTCCCCAAGTCCTGACACTGTGGAAGCCACTGGACGGGGAGCGGGGAGCTGTGAGCAAGGCCTCCTGCTGCGGGAACTCAGACCCACCTGTGGAGCCTGTGGGGGCCGCCCCCCTGCCCCCTCCCCGGGGAGCTTAGGCCACTGAGCTCATTTCTGCTGTGGTCCTTCAGGAGAGGCAGGGCTGGGTGGGGCAGGGGGTGCAGGGGGCTGCGGGGGGTGAAGGGGAGAAGGGCTCCCTCTGCCCTCTGCCCTCTTGCTCCTACAGGTCGGGGGTTGGGGGGTGAGGGGGGCCTTCACTTCCACTCCCAGAGGAGGCGCTGGAAGAGAGAGGCCTGTGGGGCCCCGGGCTCTCAGAGGCCACTGGGGTCCTCTGCTATCCCTCCTGCAGAGAGAGGCTTCTCGGGCGGGTCAGAGGCCTGGGGGCGGCATCCCACGTGGAGAAGAGGAGGACAAGGAGCCCTCTGGGGCCGTTGCTCGGAGTCGCCCTCTTTGTTCGTTTAAACAAGAAGAAATGAGCTTGAGCTCTGGCAAGGGACTCAAGTTAGACCTATAAGCACTTCCCAAAGGTTTCGGGGACAGACAGCGAGACGGTGGAGATGACCGCGTGGGCCCTGGGCCAGAAGTCCTGGTGGGGCCCTAACCGAAAAGCCAGTCATGGGCCACACGCCTGCTCCTCGGGCTCCTTCCAGAAGCACGCGGAACTGCAGGCCAGGCGCCCGCGCGCTCCTGAGGACGGGGTCCTGGGAGCCCCTGAACTGTCTCCTCGTCAGTACCAGGAGGGGACCCTTCAGGGGCTTCCCAGTTCTGCCCCCAAGACGGTGAGTTGAACCCCTTGGACTGTGTGCAGAAAGTGCCAGAAGGACTAGCGATGAAAACAGACTCGAGGGCCTGTTTAGAACTGAGTCCAAAGCCCGCCCCTCACCTACTAACTCAGAGGCGGGGCCCAGAATCCGGCTTTTAACCGCTCACCGTAAAATCTGGGGCCGCATCGCGCTGGCCCTCGTGCGTTTCCTCAGCCACCACCCACGCACCAGCCGTCCCGTCTGCATCCACTGTTCTCCCAGGTTGAGCCGCTCTCCTGGATTTCATTCAGGTAGGTCCCTGTCCCAGTGTCCCTCAGGGACGTCTTTCCCCATCGCCTGCTCTCACGGATAAACGAGCCATCTCAAGCCCAGGCATGTCCCATGCAAAGTTTGCTGGATACTTAAACACTAAAAAAGCATTGTCGTCAACCTGAAACTGAAATTTTCCTGAGTGTCCTGTATTTTTCTGTACTAAATCTGGCAACCCCCAGGCAGGCGGACCCGGCACCCCTGGCTCAGTGACAGGGGAGCCGTTTGCTAGTTGGAGACAAGGCGGCCGCCACCCCCCACCCAACCCTCACCCCCACCCCCTGCACACACACACAGCCCTGCACCCCGAGGAGGTGAGTGTAGAGATTTCTAGATGAAGTGCTTTCTTCCCCATCTTCTCCTCCTTTGCCCTGCATCCTGCCTCAAACGAGTCCCCAGGCGATCGGACAGCGCAGTGGACAGGTATAGGTGACAGCTCTGTGCAGGACACGGAGCCCCTGCTATTGGGAACAGGCACCATGGGCAGACTCAGATGAGCTCCCTGCCCATGACCCGGGGAACCATGGCAACTCGGAGTTGGGGTGAGTTAGGGGTTGAATTGTGTCCCCCTCCGATTCATATGCTGATGTCCTGACCCTCAGTGTCCCGGAATATGACTTTCTTGAAGATAGTCTTTGCAGAGGTATCGAGAGGTGATGAGGTCACTGGTGTGTCCGTGTAAGAAAGGGAACTGGGGACATCATCGTGCGCAGAGGAGAGACCACAGGAAGACTCAGGGAGCAGACGCCGTCCCCAAGCCAGGGAGGGGCCTGGAGCAGGTTCTCCCCCACGGCCTTCAGAATGGACCCACCGGCCAACACCTTAATCTTGGACTTGTCGCCTCCAGAACTGTGAGCTGAGACATTTCTACTGGTTAAGCTACGCAGCCTGGGGTACTTTGTCACTGCGGCCCAGCTACCTGATGCAGGGCACCTTGGATCAGAGCCCGGGGCTGGCTCTGCCCTCTCTGCCCTGGCACCTCCCATCCCTCTGTTCACCCCGGCGAGGGTCTCCACAAGGACAGTTTGCGATGAAGCCTCAGGTCTCCCTGGGCTTCTTGGATCCCTTAAGTCTCGCCTGAGTAACAGGCTTGACTCAGGAAAGCTGCTTGATGCCACCCAGTTTGGGTGACCGGCCTCCACGTACGTGCAGAAAATGCTTGCTTTTATAACCCTTGCTGAGGACATTTGGGCACTGGCTACAGAAAGTTCACTGGGAGCTGAAAATTAGATTGTCGGGTCTTGCAGCTGAAGGAGAGAAATTCAGACCAGCCCAGGTCACAGGAGGACCCGTGGGCACATAAAACAACATGGAGATCGACTTTCCAGTTTCCAGACCTTGTCTGTGCGCTCAGGACAAACCCCAGTGAGGCAGCACGGTCATCAGTGGCAACGGCTCAGTTTATTTTTCTTTGTGTTCTCAGCACAGCACCTAGCACACAGTAGGTGCTCACTAAGTACTAAGCACTTCCTAAAATAAATAACGTCAGCACGTTATTTATTTTAGGAAGTGGGGGGAGGGCGGGGGGCAGCCTCCAGCCCTGAGAATCCTTCCCGGGTTCAGGCCAGGCGGATTGGTCGCTGGTACTAAGAGACCTCACCAGAGCTGACGATTGGGAGGTGCTGGCAACAGGGAACCCGCAAGGAGGAAGCCAGGCCACCCTCACCCTCCCGGCTCTCCCAGGGGCCTCCCCCATCACCTCACAGCTGCGTTGACCACTTTCTAGTTGGCCACTAACCTAGCCTGAGAGGTCACAGCTTTCAGAGGCCGGAGTGAAGAATTAGGGAAGACACCCCCCCCGCGACACACACACACACCAGTAACCCTGTCAGGGTTTCAAGGGGTGAGGACCCACATGGAGGTGCTAGGGACAGAATGTGACCCCAAATTCATAGTCCCTCCACACCAGCTAGCAAGTGGCCTGGGAGGCCTTCTCTAGGCCCTCAGCGAGCGAGACCTCACAAGACTTGTCCCTTCCATTGGAGGACAGCCCTGGGCAATGGAATGTTCTGGAATACAGAAATTGGCCTGCCTGGAGTCTCCATCATGGACCGCGGGCATGCAGGACACCCTTCTCCACGCAGCTCTTCGATGTGTGGGGTCCCCTCGTATTCCCTGAGTCCTTTTCACTCAGGACTCAACACAGCTCCCTGGAGAGCTCAGACCCGCCAGGCCCAGCAGAAGGCTCTGTGGACTCATTTTGTTGACATAACTCTAGGTCACATTAACTATTTTGGACTAAACGCAGACTCTGCAGGCAAAATGCCCAGATGCGGATCTGTTCTCCGTCGGTTTCACCTTGGATAAATGACAACTTCCCTGTGCCTCAGTTTTCTTAACTGTAAAATGGGGATAACAACAGACAGCAGCTCTCAATTCCAAGCCAGGTCGTGGGGGAAAAGAACGTCCCCCAACCGCCAGAGGGCGCTGCACACCCGCGTTGGGCGGGGTGCGCTGCCGAGTACGAACGCCAGGGGTCGCCCGAGCGCCACGGCCAGGGAGATGCCCCACCGGCCCCCGCCGGCACCAGCGGAGCGGAGGGAAGCTGGCCGCACCGCCCGTTGGGACTGGCCTTCCCTTCCCTGCGACCTCCTGAAAGGCTCTGAGTAGCGTCCGACAAACCTCCCACACCTGGATACAGATCCAGACCCCAGGTGCTGTGGCCGAGGAGCAGGTGTGACTGGGAGCGAGGGCCTGGTGCAACCAGGAGCGATGCAAAGCCTTTGAAAGATGAAAATGACAGCGCACAGAGATGCACAGCACACCCCCCAGAGCCAGGCCACATCCACGCATGCGGTGGGGCTGGGGCTGGCTCTGCTCTCCAACAGCCTCCTCCTGAGGCCTGCCACCGGCTCAGGTCGTTACACCCTCCTCCTGGCTGCCCCGCCCCCTTGTGCCCCTCTACACTGCTGTGTTTGGATGTCATCCTCCAGGAGCCCGCCAGTTCCCAGGACTGGGTCCCTTCATGGAGCTCCCCGGGGCCCACCCAGACAGGCTGGCCCAGATAGACAAATTAGAAGGGTCTAGGGAATAACTAATGGGGTGCCGTATTTCCCTCATATCCTCCGGGATAGGTTCCAAGACCCCCAGTGGATACTAGACAGTACTGAACTCTATTTATACTGTTTTTCCCCCCTATACACATATGTATGATAAAGTTTAATTTATAAATTGGGCACAGTAAGAGATTAAGAATAAAATGGAATAATTATAACGACACCATAATGTGGACATGGTGTCTCTCTCCGTCTCAAAATATCTTACTGTGCTGTACTCGCCCTTCTGCTCGTGATGATGGGGAAGGACACAGCCCAATGTGATGAGATGAAGCGAGGAGGACACTGGACAAAGGGATGACTCACTTCCCAGGACGGACGGAGCAGGACAGGCCACGGGGCGGGGGGAGGTCATCGACCCACTCAGAAGGGTGCTCAACTTAAAGGTTATGAGTTATTTATTTCTGGAACTGTCCATTTAATATTTTTGGACCGCAGTTCACCACAGATAAACCGCAGAAAGCAAAGGGGCCACGGCATGGAGGACGATCCTGCATGAGCCCATCTGTCGAGTCGACATGGCCTCTTGGAGCCTGTCTTTGGGGGCCAGCCACATGTGGTGGGGTGTCCCGTGCACACGAGAATGTTCGTGAGGACATCACGGTCGCCCCGTGCCCAGTGCCCACCGTGTTCCTCGGGGCTCTGCTGCCTGGTCGGGCGGCCGTGTCCTGGCTCAGGGACTGGCTCAGGGACTGGCTCAGGGAGTGGCTCAGGGCTGGACACATGGCCCAGGTCAGTTAGAGCAAATGCGATTTTATTCACCACGCAGACGCGAGCCACGGTGGAATGGAGACTCACAGACGCCCCTGCTGACACCCCACACTGCTTACAAGTGGGGCCACTTCTACTGAAGCTGAACACAGGCGATTAGATTCCCACTTGCGTACCCAGCAGAAACGCATCCGTGTGTTCCCCAAGGACATGCTGAAATAGTCACGGCACTGCTGACCACCACGGCCCGGCAGGGAGAGCGGACAGCCCCGTCACACACTCGACGGTGACGTCCCGCGGGGGAGAGGCCGAGTACAGAAAGGCACCATGCCGTTCACATAAAGCACGAAAACAGCCAAAACTAACTTGGGGGGTTATAGGTCAGTGGAGTGTTTGTCCTGGGTGTGGACAGTGGCTGGAAGGGAACACAAAGGGGCTTCTGGGGTCACGGCGATGTCACTTTGTGACCTGGGTACTGGTCACGTGGGCATATTAGTACGGCGTCAGGGAACCGTACGTGCATGTGCACTTTTCTATGTCATTGACTTCAGTTCAGTTTTAAGCATTTTAATATTAGTTTCAAGTATACAGTACATTGGGTTGACAACTTTAAAGGTTTTTTTTAAAAGCCAGAATGTGGCAGGGGATCCTGGCTGTGAAGACACCGACGGTGGCCCTTTTGTGGGGCTGAGGTGGCCCCAGCAGCAGCCACCATCTGCCCTGAGAGGCGGCTGCTGTTCATCACTGCCATGGGGTCAGGCAGGCCCGGCTGCAGGGTCGGGTGCCATCCCCAGGCTGGCCGTGACGGTGCAGGTGTGCCAGGCCCCGGGACTCCACTGTCTCCAGAGCAGGCGTAATGCTGTGTTACACCAGCCTCCAGGCTCCTCACGCGAACTTTCGTTTTGGGGTCGGGAGTGATGACGTGCTGTAATTAGCCAAGAATGACAGAAGTCACTGCCCGGTGATGTTTAAAGCTTTGTAGAGCTGCAATGGACTCTTCAAATACGAACCTCGGTTCAATGCTACATCCCTGGCTTTGCCAGGACAGCTGCTGTGGCCATGGAGAAATGGTGATAAGCGGATCTTTGCACCCAGTTTGCAAGGAAAAGCCTTGAACTTCACCTATGTGACTTTGCCATGCCAGGTCTGCAGCTGCCGGGGGGGCCAAATGAGGCTGTCTATAGAGTTCTGTGATACTGAATGTCACCGTCAGCCCGGCCGTCTGTGGCAGGGACCCTCAGCCACCTGCAGCCGGGTATCCCCGAATCCCCAAACACCACACTTTCCAGCTGAGCACAGAAGCGCTGAACACACCCGCCAAAGCCCAGGGCCCACTCTGCCGGGCGGTCCTCCCCTGGGCACACCACCCAGCAGCCACTGGATATCCTGATGTCACAATGGCTAAGGCAGCATCTTAGGCTGTCAAATCTCACGATAATAAGATCCCAAAGAGGGTCTTACTTGGAAGTGAAGGGCCTGGCACATCTTTGTCTCAGTCTCTCAGAGGTAACCTTCTTGCTATAGATAATGGGTGTTAGCCTGGAACGGAACACATGAATGTAGGAGGCCAAGGGAGGTGGCGACTGTGACATCCAAGTGCATTCCCCCACAGGAACCGTCCTCCAAGCCTGGGGTTTCTCAGATATTTGAAAGAGGGGAGGGCAGCAAAGAAATTCAGCCTATTTAGAACTGAGGCTGGAGAAAGGAAACCACTCAAGTTGTTCTATTTGCCTGTGAAAGAGACCCCAGCTTTCTTTTTGCCTCTCTGGCTTCAGAGTTTGAAAACTAAGACACTCCGCAGGAATTAAAGCGAGGCCATCAACCGCCCTAACGTATGGCCAGAGTCTTAGAAGCAGACTCATGGGCGTTCTCAGCGCCAGGTCCCAGCGCTAAGGAAACCCAGCAAGAGCAGGGCGGTGACGGCACAGGGACGTGGAGTCCTACACGAGGTCTCGGGACTCTGACACGCGACACGCTCATGGCCTCGAGTGCCCCCTCCGGCCCCTCACGGAGGCCGGACTGGGGCCTTGGACAGCTCCAGTGAAGACGGGCCACGCTGTCCGTGGGCCCTCACGCAGAGGTGACAAGCAGCACGCAGGGCACGGAAGCGGCTGGCTTGACACCCTCCTCTGTCACGGGCTGAAATGCAGAAGGTGCCTGTAGAAAGCTCTTCGAGGTTTTAGAACCGAGCGTATTGCAAGGTCGGAATCTTGATCAAGTGTGAGGAACACAGAACTCGCTCACGTCGTAAATCTTTGGTAAATGAAGAGCAACTGGTAAAATGAAAACGAGTCTCCTCTGAATCAAGTATTTCAGCGTTTTATTTCAAAAGGAGAAAGGATGCCAGGAAGCGGGAGAGTGAAGCGGTTAGAACCAGCAAAGCGGCAGAGCAGGAAAGAAAGAAAGGGAGGAACGAACCAACCAGGTTGATGGCGCTTAACGCAAACGCGGGGGCCGATGCTGCGAACCTGTCACGCCAAGTCCAAGGACCCATCAAAGGGACAGGGCGAGGCCCCTCCCCAAAAGCCGAACCTTAAC
Organism: Pteropus alecto; assembly: GCF_000325575.1. NCBI lineage: Eukaryota > Metazoa > Chordata > Mammalia > Chiroptera > Pteropodidae > Pteropus > Pteropus alecto. Next base: position 4,661,605 of record NW_006436814.1, on the reverse strand, counting down.
TTTACACAGTCTGGACGCGTCATGCACATACAGGTTACACTTGATAGTTACATGAAATTGCATGCAATTCGCACAGTCATCTTGAAGGCACTGTATTGTGCAGCGGGAGCTGCGCCTTTCTGGCAAGCCCTTCCTGTGTTGTCTTGCACGTGGTCCTCTTTTTATTTATTCCTATTTGAAACTTTGGTGTCAAACCCAGGTGCCTCCAACGCCACCCGCCCTGCCAACAATGTTGGTTTCACGTCTCAACCTCTCTTCCACTTCCCCTTTTTCTAGGTAGATGCCAAGCCCAGAAGATAGTGTTCCTGGACAGTAAGATTCCCTTTATTTGGGTTCACAAATGATTGCAGTCAAGCCGCAATTGACAACGTGTTGCTTTAAAACAAGTTGCTATCATTTCCTTCCGCCCTGAAATGCAGCGAGGCCGTAACTCAGAAACGCCATGAGACACGAGATTCCGTGTGCACGTTGAATCATGTCTAACTCTAATTAAAAGGCAGCCTGTATGTGTTTACGTGACCCGTAGCTTGTAAAGCGTGACCTCAGCCCATGCAGCTTCAAGCAGCTCACTCTCCCGATCATTGGATCAGAAAGTCCTGGGTTCGTGGTCTGTAAACTGTTACATTTTAGCAAAGACGACAGCGCTGCATCATCTTTTGAGGACACAAATGTACATTTCTAGTTTTAAAATCTGCAGCAAAGCAAGTTAACGTGAGAGACGAACCCATTTGGACCATAAGAAATTTGCCTTTAAATTTTATTCGTTGTGCTATTCTACTGTACGCTGCTGGCCTAGCGACGTGGTAGGTCTTGAAAGGAAAATGTATTGAACCTTCTAAATCTCATCGTGGAAACGGTTCGTGTCGTTTTCTAACCAGAAGGGTTCATCCCTGATTCCCCGACCCCTCAAAAGCTCCCCTGGTATTCACTCACACAGGCGCGGACCCCCCCACCCCCAGGGGGTCAGCAGAAAGCACGATGCAACTGGTTTCAATCACGTAAACAACAGAAAGCTTGAAACCAGAACTTTCAAAGGTCCAGCTCTGCCTGCTCCGTCCGCAGCGAGACGTGGCTGGTCCAGCTCACCCCGCCTCTATCCTCCAGCTACGGACTCGAGACTCGAGTGCGCTGCCATAATTAAACTGCAGAAGGCTTCCTCGGTCTTATCAAGCAAACCAAAAAAAGAATTTCTATGAAAATGTGTAAATACTATACTTGAATATCCTATGTTGCATCAACTAGAGATGTCTGAAGATAGAATTCTCTTTCTGGCCCACTTTTGTTAGAAACACTTCATTTTCCCAAAAAAGAACACACACACACACATAATGAAAGGCTTGCCTGTTGTTCACAAAAAGTGAATTCTCACACACACACACACACACACACACACACACACACACACACACACACACACAGAGCTACCGGGAACGGGAGTAAAACAACATCCATAAAACACAACTCATCTTTTATAATCTCAAACCTTCCAGTTCAGCCTCGGAATCTGTGCCAATTCTATGTGTCTTAAGATCAAGCAAGGACTCAGAGCAAGTCACTTAAATGGCATGGAAGGGTCACCTGGTTTGTCAAGAAGTTGCTGTGACAGTCTTTGGATCTGAATAAGGACCTGGGAATGACGACTCCTATACTATATATAATAAGAAGGGCAGAGAGAGGAGGCTCACTGTCTTTTGTCCCCTCTCGAGGATGACAGCGATAAAATAAACAGCAGTAGCAGGTTCGGAGGATATGAAAACCGCTCAAGTGTCTTCCTCGCCAGGAAAACTAAGGCTGCCTCACTCTGCCCAGCTCTCGGGGGTCTGTTCAGTTAAAAGCAGCTCCGGGACCAGAAAGTCTGGAGGGCTGCCTGTCGCTTGTCCTCCAGAATTGGAACATGGGTCTCAGGCCTCAGGTGATCCCATCCCACGGTTCCTTGTGGTCTGAGTGGCAGAATGTGCTTCTGAGTCAAGGGCAGCAGACAGGGGAGAGGCTACCGGAGAGGCCCGTGGGCAGACCGCCACGCCGTCTGTGACAGCTCACGGACGATGCAGAAAGCGGTGCCTCGGCGCGAGAGGTCACGACCTCCCACTGCGTCACTGACGGCCTCTAAATCACCACTCCGCTGACCTTTTAGCGTTCACACTTGGGATGTACTTTTTCAGTGAAAGGCGTCTAAGATTTTAAAATAACTAAGACCAGAGAGCAAAACTCAGGACTATTTTCCCTTCTCTTGGACCAAACACTAACTAAACCAACCAGTCGTCACGGAGGACATGCCGAATGAGGAACCACAGGACTCAGTGTCAGAGGTAGAAGGACCTCAGAGACAAGGACCCGGAGGACAACTGACCAGCTCTCCGGTCTGGCGACTGGTGAAGCCCGTCCAGTCCCGTGACCGGAGCGAGGACAGCGAAGGGTAGTGGAGCTAAGGGCACACGGTGGATTAAGCAGGAACATTTTTAACAATGTGAGGACACAAAACTATGCTCCAAAATTCAATTCAATTCAATTTCTGGAATTGACACTTAAAATGATGAGGTACCTACGGGAATCCAGTTGTGAATTCCTGGCTCAGGCCTGAATCTCCCACGCCCTGGCTAATGAAAATGAAAGGATCCCGAGTTTAATGACCCTTCCGAGTATCTAAACGCTCCCAGCACTTTTCTCAGGATACTCTCCTTCCTGGAAATTTTAGGGTCAAAGTCAGTGCTACCGCCCCACGTTCCGTGGCTGTTCGGAGGAACTGGCTAAGGTCTTACGTTCCACTCAGGAGTGGTTTACCAGCTGGTGGTGGCCTTGCAGCTCATGGCCGTCAGATGGGGCTTGCAATTAATGACATACCGAGCTAGCCCACCGCCAAGGGCAAACCAACCTCAGACTCGAGCCCGCGTCCGAGGGTCCAGGGAAACTCGGAAGCACTGAACTAATGCCACAGCAGGTAGGACAAGCCAAGTTCATGCCCGAGTTCAACCTGGTGGTGACAACGAAAACCCTAAAATTTAAATGAAGCCAATTCAAAACATTTTCAAAAAGGCCTTTAGTCTTTAAAAAAAAAGTAACTTAGGAAGTCCCATGGATGTGACTAAGGACACAGAATGTTAGAACTTTTAAGAGCCAGTTTTAAAAGCCTCTGTGGTACATTTTCATACGATTACAACAGTGTATATAGTTAAATGTAACCAAGGATCTGTTTTCTCAATTTCTACAGATTTAAATGGAAGCTTTTGGACCTGATGGGAGAATTAAATATCGTTCAGCGTAAACATCGATAAATGTACATTTCTTTTCTTCTTCTAAGTGCCTTTTCCCGTGTCATCCAAAGGACCAACTGCATGCTTTTCTACATATTCTAAGCCTTCTTGAAAGAACCACCATTTAGTAAAAACCAAACCAACTCACGTTACTCACCAGCTTAAGCAGTGATTTCTTCTCTATGTTTTAATAGTTACCCTGGTACTAAAGAAATCATTCCTGAAAAGGGGGGGAAAAAATCAAATTTACACGACAAACCCTGAGGCTGTCATCTGTATACAGACTTTTTAATGAAACAAATGCAAATATAGTCTCTAATGAAATACATAAGCTTTCCTAATAACCTTTATTAAAATGAAAAGCTGTATTTTCTCAGAACTTAATTTTGGGTGAGAAAAGTTTGAATTTGGTGATTAGTTCACTGGTGTATCTGAGTGTTCTAAACACTAGGGGTTATATGCCTTTATCAAATGAGATAAAGAAGAGCCTTTTCAGAGCGTTTCCTCTCTACTATCAGCCACCTACCGACAGCCCCGATTTCCGGCCTCCCCTGGGAATCCCAAGGTCCTGCACCAGAAGCTTCCAGAAGGACCGCTCTGTGCTGTTCCTCTGAGTATTTAAAACGCTTCATAGAAGTGGGGTACACAGGAACTACGATCTCTTGGCTCAAACACTTCACTTAAGTTTCGGCTTTATCCTGTGTTAAATTACTCAGCAGGTATTTGAGGCCTGCTACACGCCTTAAACGACACTAACAGTTCAGTTTAGAGTTTATGTGCAACAGACAACATCTATAATGACGGAAGCCACTTCGCTTTCTAGGTCTCCACATACATCGATTTCTTCAGATTTAACAGAAATAACCAGTAAGTGTGGCAGTATTTCTTTTAACATCCTAAGTTATTATGACCAAGTCATTCATTTACCCTCTCACAAGGACTATTATTACCCTATAAAGAAAAACTATTTAGAAAGACAAATTACATAGTTCATACCTAAGCAGTTTTCAAATGTAACATCTTACCGAAAGACCCAATTTGCCTCTTATGAGAATTTACCATTGGTGTGCAACAAAGGATTTATCCTACAATGCCACTTTTATTGATGCTGAATATCCGTAATCATCCTCAATTTACTGTATTAATAGTTTTCTAATCAGCTTTAGACTTGTAATTTGAAGGTTTCACTTCCAGTATTATAAAGATATAGCAATCTCTTGATTCTGAAAAATGATCTAATGACAACATAGGGAACCAAATCCACCGCCTGTTTGGATGTTGGGTACACAGACAACCTTCAACGTGGACTCCTAGCAGTACTGACTCGTGTAAATGGCCTTTCTTGGGGAGCTACAAACTTTAGCTTCTCAAATGTGCTCATACTCGGGGAAAACTATTCTTAAAAGTGAATGTCATTATGTGGCCGAAGGTGCCAGAACACCCGCCAAGTTTCCTTACACATACTTCAAGTTTCGACTTCAAAAACACATAAGTGTAAATATTAAATGGCTTTTCAGTGAAAAGTCAGAGGTATTATGCATCGCTAGTCGCAATATGCTTGAGTTACCTTTCACATATTCTTAGAGCTTTGAGGAGAGAGACAGACACAAATCCATCTATTAAAAAAGCAAACAAACAAAAAACCACCAAAAAAAAACGGTACTACTAGGATCAGGTCCAGAGTTTTGAAGTGAACGCTGGAGTAAATGTCTTTAAGTAAGTGGGTTTTATAATAGCTACATAAAGGAATTAGGAGCTCCTAGAGAGTTCTTTCACTCACCATGCTTTATGTGATGTCATTTTTATGCTTTTAATCATTAGAATTTAAAGCTAAAAGGGTTATAAAGTTACGATGGCTACGAAAAGGAATCACAGAGATCTGGTAGCTTATCTTTGTAAACCGTGCTTCACAGGACCATATTACTTAGAATTTAAAGGCCGGTCCCTCACAATGGCGCTGAAAGGATATAGGAATTTAGGAAGCTTATCAAAGTTGTTGCTAGGCAGATTTAAAGGGATACCATCTGCTACTTAACTCATTCTTGAATGGGAAGTGACTTTTAGTCTGTAGACAAATATTGTGATTGATACATAAAGGGAATCAAGAACCGGAGACAGGATGGAGAGAAAAATCAGTTGATATTTTTAGAACTGTGGGCTGTGTAATGGCTGCGAATATCGACGAATAAATCTGCATTCCATGGGAAGTGGAAAAGATGATTGCTGTCCGGTAAAAGAAAAAAGAAAAAAAAAAAAAGACAAGGATTGTTGTATTTCTAACGAAAACATTAGAAGTTTAAAATGGAATTCAAAATCAGCACTTCATAAGCGTCAGTAACAAGTACTGCTCTGCAGGTGTCGAGATGATGGCATAACGTTTAAACGAACACGAGAGTTCACGGACTCACCATGTTTAACGTCCGGTACTTGATAAGGCCCTTTTACCACACAACGTCCTTTGCCCTGAACCCTGTATGCGGGAAAATTTTAACTGCGAAATGAGTTTAAGTATCTGACTATGTTGTAGGACAAAGCGGAATAAACTCAAACATCGATCGTTCTCTTGACTGTAAGAGCAAGAACACGGTGTCAAGCAGGGCTGTGAGAAAATAAGAACAAACAGGAAACAGCCAACAGTTATTTCAGACAAAAAGGAGATACATTACACTTATTCCCTTTGTATACATTACTTAGCACTCATGACTTTTATGAAATCTTTAGGAATGGTGACGATGTGTAAACTTTAAGTCGTGAAGCCACGGACTTTGAAGTGTTTTTTTCACATTCCATATAACTTATTTTAGAACCAACAGATTATTTAAGAAGATTATCTAAGTGTCACAAACAAGCAACATGTATATACTGCAATTTTATTTCAATCGCACAAACGAAGTTAGCGTGTAGGAAATTTAAATGAAACAGTATGGTAAAAATAGCAGAGAATGGAAAACTCTAAAAAGGAAGTACACCTAAAGCATGACGAGTCAACATTCATTAGGGTTTCATCTTCAGTTTTGATTGACACTTGATATCTGCAAATTTCGAAACTAACTTTGAAATCAGGATGACTATTCTGAAGAGATTCCAGCACCAGCACTAAGATTTGTACATTCAGTTGGTTTGCAATTGACTTGTTAGCCATTTACATAGTGTATAGTACAGATTTGTCACAGGTCATATCACAGTGTTGAGGAAAGAATTACCTTCCTGTCGTTGCAAAGGGTCCCCTTAACTGCTTAAGACATCCAATGTACGACAGCACGAAAACCATCCTAATAACGTGGCTCCAGCATAGTTCTGATAAGGAAAATAACTTAAGCTTCTGTTGCCCGTTTTAATTACTGAAATCTCTAACAATGACAAAACTGTCACGTACGACAGTAAATGTATACAGTAATTCAATCAAACTTCTCGGAAAGAACACATTTAGTAATCTGGGATAATGCAAAATGATGGAAAATATAACATGATTCAACACTGGTTCCTTCTGTCATTTTACACAGACATCATGTTAATAGAAGACCAAGGCACAAAACGTTTAGTGCATAAACCAGTTTTTTTTTTTTTTTTTCAAGATCTAGCATTTTATTGTAGTCTCTTATCTTACTTTGGACCACTTGTACCCAGAGTACTCTATCCTACTATAGACTATTTAACTTAACTAACAAAATCAAAAAGTTATTTCTGACCAGATTTATAGGGGACATAAACGTTTATATCACCGAAGTGTTTACATAACCTAAAGTACAATAATAAAGATGAAAATGCCTCCTATTTCTTTTAGAAAACAGTACTTTATAAGCTTGTTGCAGCTTTAATGCCTTTACTACTTTGCATGACAAATAGTTGATAGAAAAAAGAACTATATACTTGAATTATGATAGCTCATCCATCACAGAGTAATCTAAAAATGAAGTTTCTACAGAAACAGGAACTATTTTAACAAGGAAAAAAAATTCCCTCATTCAGACCTCTCTGAAGTGGTTAATAGCTACAAATTTGCAGCATTTAGAAAACTATGCTATCAACAAGCTGTCTTTACGAACTGAGATGTAAGAAATCTAGAGAGCAGATGAAAATGGATTATTTCTTCAAAATTTCAGTAAAACTTCTGATAATCAAAGGTTTCAAAGCAAATATGGCACATAACAACTCAAGCATAAGTCAAGATGGAGAGCTGGGAGAATTTTCGATTTCCTAAATTTTCCCCCCAAAAATCTATCATTGCGACATAAAGGATTTCTCCTGTTTTAACCTTAACAAATTTCAAAGAAAAGAGTGGATTACATACACACGTGTGTGTGCACAAACACGCACACACATACACAATAATAAGTAGAGCATCAAATTCCTTGTTCCCACCACCTAAGTCTCACTTTATTCATTAAAAGAAAACTAGGCAGAACCCCACCATGGGTTTCCCCTTATAATGATTTCTGTGACCTTAACTGCTGATCACTGCTACTTCCTGTAATTCAACAGAACTAAGTTCAAAAGCAGCTTTGTAGTCAGGAGCATGTACCTGAACACTTGTGTAAGCAGGGCACCTAGGTAACAGCCAAATTCAGGGATCGGACTTTTGAGTTCCACAGGAAGCTACAATTCATGTGAAGCTCAGAATCATGTTTCAGACCACTGAAATTACTAAAGTTCAAATACAAATAGCTGACGACATGACGTCGAAGATTAAGTAGTTGGTTCTGTTAACATATTTACCAATTAAAGTCACAAAAGAGTCCTCATTATTTTTCATGCAGGTAATTGAGAAAAATGATAGTGCAGTAAATAACTTTAAATAAAAAATTATTCCTTCCCTTCCACCCACTCCCCTATACGTTACAAAATTATTTCCCTGGGACTAGGCCTTGAAAAGGCCACTACGTATTACTGTGACATGCATTACTGTCTGCAGTTAAAAAAGCTACTTCTGTGGTAGTTGTAATTACATTATAAAAATGTCCACATGCATAAATCTAAAAAAGGTTGAAAACCTACAGTAAGTCTACAATATACTGTTTTACATTTGACCACTGGTTTGTGTGATGTAGGAGTCATAGATTTGGTAAAGCATTGTAACAATTTAGGAAGGCATCTAAATCTTTAAATTCTGGACGAATTTTATGTTTTAATCTACAAAATTGCATGAAGGCGAACTCGAGAGACTTCCTATCATTCTAAAATTCCTCAAGCTGGACAAACCCTTTTTAAGACACTTTCTCATAAATATCACTCTTTGAAAGCACATAGAATTCCATTTGTTCCACAGCTGATGATCTTAACCTGCATAGGGCTGATCTCAATATTCGTGGAATAATATGATAGGAAGACAAACCTGAGAGAAACGTTTACAATACAATAGCGTAACTTGCTGAATTCATCAGCACTCTCTGGAAAAAAAAAAAAAAAAAAAAACTTCTTAAGCCTTTCTCCTCTTTATTTTAGCAATGGATTGTGGGAAACGTGCGATTTCATCTTGACATGAAAATATTTCAATGCACTGTGGTCTTGCCTGACGGGTCCAGGATTTTCTGCATCACTGTGACAGGAACGCTTATAGGACTCACTTCCATCCTGAAACTGGGACGGAAACAGCTTATCGCCAGAGTGACAAGGTCTGAAGGCTTTTAACGTGCGTTGGGTTTTCCCTCCTTCCGAATGTTTGTCTCCATCTTCTTACGCAGCTCACAAAATGTAGGGGTTTGTTGTTAACAGTTGTTGTTTGTAGATGTTTTTTATTCTTTCTTTCTCCAGATTAAAGTCCTATCTCTCCTTAGTTTGTTTCTCTATGCACTATTTGACTTGCTCAGTTCCTGCCTGATTGCTGGAGAAGAAAAGGAAAAGTGTTGAAAGTAAATACAATAAGATAAAATAAATGAGTGATTCGATCTTAAGAAATTTCAATGACTGTGTTCAAACTCACAGGAATAAAAAGCTACTCTGATCTTGCATCTTTCACTGCAGAGATCTTTGTCTCCTTATTACAAAGATGATGCTAATTTTCATATGCATATATTCATTTATTCTCTCCTTTTTGTATACCAAATGAAAACACTGTTTCTGTGGGCTCACAAGAGGGCAGTGGGATGGATGGATGAGGAGAGGTCACCTAAAGAAAGACTTGCTCACCTAGTTCTCCATCAATTACTACTCGACACCTGAAACTTACGGATCTCGTTTATCCCTACTTTTACCAGTAATTTCCATTATATGAAGGAACGAGAGTCCTCCCACGCATCGTAAGCCAAGCAAAGGATAAGTGTTTTATGCCCTCAAGTAATAAACTGCATCTTTCTTTATTTGCATTCTCTTAAAAATGGCCATTCTTAAACATTACTCTATAGGAGCAGCAAATCTGTTTGGACACTCACCGTCAATGAGCTCTTCTTTTAGCTTTGTTAATTCTTTTCTCATTTCATCTAAAATGTCCTAAAATAAGAGAAAAACATCAGGAATACAGAAAAAACTTACTACTAAAAAGATTCCCGCTAATACAAAATGTTAAGAATGTATGACACGTGACATATGGTTTTTGTTTCCGGAGTCACGACGTATGTCTTAGAAGCCTAATCTCGGTAAATTTTGTTTTTAAAAGTTTTCCCTTCCCAAGTTTTGTTTATTCTAGCCTAGCAAGATCTGAAACAGAATGCTTTCTAAGACTAAAATGGTTATTCCGTCGTCCAGTGAAAGGTATGAATCAGATAATTTTTAGAAAAAAACAATGGCTCTGCTTTCAATCTCGACTTCTAGGAGCGGTCTGAGGAGTGACGCCTACAACGTTTCAAGGAAGAAGAGAGATAAACTAGACAGTCGGCTCTTCTGGTTTGAAGGGATTCCTTAGGAGCCATAGCAACTGCCACTACATTTCAAGGAATTCCCCGGAGGTCCCTCCAAGGCTGCCCCCTACTGTGGAAATGGAGGTGGATGGGACCCCTTGGGACCCGTCCTATCCCATTTGGCAGGCACCGGCCACATGCAGCTACTGAGCACCAGCAACGTGCCCGGTCTGAAATGCGATGCGTAAGTGTAACACATCAACCGGATCCCAAAAACTTAGTACTAAGAAAATAATGTACAGTAACTCATTAGTACTTTTAAAATATCGATTACCTATTGAAATGTTATTTTGATATTTCACCTGTTTCTCTGTACTTATTTAACAAGGCTACTAGGAATTTTAAGTACTTATGTGGCCCATGTTCTATTTCTTTTTAATAGTGATGCTCTGGATCCTCTCGCCTCCATGAAAACCACTCCATCTTTCTATATTTTGCAGAATCTCTATTTATTAAGTCCAATTAAGTTCACCCCCCCTCCCCAAGTTAAAGAATCATCAAGAACTAAAAGGGCCATGACAAGGTGACACAATTTTAAGGGTGAACAATAACAGCTACCCTTGGAGAGGATCGCTTTTGAGTTAGGAGCCTTTCTTTATTAACTGCACACATCTCGGGTAAAATTCAATTGCTCTGTTTAAGGTTTATTTTTTTAAAACGCTTTTCTCATGTTTAAAATAAGGTTGGAAACGATCCATTAGTTTAATTCCTCCATTTTACTAATGAGGAAGCAGAGGCACAAAAGTTATTATACGAACTCACGGATATGCTTATTCAAATTACATCCTCTCTTCTGCTCTGCTACTTTGGATAACCAAGGTTCTTCCGTATTTTAAAGTATGTGTACGTGCTCTATTTTAAAACGGTTTTCAAGAAAGCATATCGAATACACAGGAAAACAAAGGCTTCATTACCTGTGGCCGCATATAGGCTTCCCTTTCAAATTACATAACCCAATTTAACTTTTCAAATAGCTTTGCAGTACAGAAATTAGGTTGACATGAAATTTGTAGTATTTCTCTTTAATTCCTATTTAACGTTTATTTCAAACTCATATTATTGCAACATTATCGGTCCCTTTTGGATCCCCAAACATCTGCTAGCATTTTAAAAAATGAGTGAGAGAATGGGGAAAATGGCCTTGGAAAAAATACTTGGGTTCTAATCCTGACTCAACTATGTACTTAGCTGTGGGACCGAGTAGATTTTAACTTCTCTGAGCCTCAGATGTGCAGAATCTGCACGTAAACACTGCATGAGAGATTACTACGAGGACTAGGAGACAAGGTCACGCTGAGAACCCAGCAAACACCCAGCACCATGTCAACCAGGAAGTCAGTCAACGCTATTGCGGCGATTGGCCTCGCCATTAGCCCCAGAGGCTCCCCTGCAGCCCGGGCCAAGGAGACGAAGATCAGATTCTCCACTTCGGGGCCATCTGCACTCAGGTGTGCGAAACTGACACTCGCTTTCCACTAATCTTTTTTAAAAATTATTTTACCTCTTCTAGGAATAAACTATTTTAAAGCTCCATAATCTCATCACCTATCACTCCTTCCACTTTTTTTTTTGAGTACACAGTACTACATATACTACGTATGTATCCAAAACATGAACCATATTGTTTTCTTTTTGGTAGAGTTGATATAACTGTTCATATTGCTTGGCCACCTGTCCGTTTCTCCTAACACGGGCAAGTGTTCACAATCCATTGTTAAATATTCTCAATTACGATTCCTTAATGCTGCAGAGCTGCCCCTATGCTGTATGCTGATATACTTCTCCAATATTTTCTTAGCTTAAGCTTAGAAGTGAAATTGCTGGGTTCAAAGGTAAGACAGTTATTTTTAAAGTTTTTGATTTGTTTTCCCAAACTGTTTCCTAGAAAGCAGAAGTATACAAGAGTGCCCATTTTCCTCACATTCTTTCTAAAACCAGATTTACTGGGTCTATTTTTGCCAATGTCAGTGAACAGTGGGAACCCCACCCCGCAAATTCTAACAACTGTGCACCATGCACTTACATTTCAAGTTTATACCATACCATTAAACCATTACCCCACCCACCATCACTGCTGGAACTGTATGCAAACCCACTGAACCAAAAAAATGAAGATAAAAAAAATAATATGGTACGAATGCCATTGTTTAATTTGTAGAAAAATATCTTAACTCTGTATTCTTTTCAAGTATATTTACGAGCTGTCAAATACATGCACACGAGATACTTTTCCAAGTACAAATAAAGGACAGCTGCCACTGAGTGCTCACCTGCTTCAATCTGTCGTAGTCTAGTATCTCTGTCTGGACTCCGTTGGCACTGGGCTGGGATGAGGGTGCAGATTTTGGTCTGTGCAAATGAAATTTCCAGAACAGGTAAACAACACGTAGGCTATTCAATGAGTTCATAAAAAATTGTAAATTTACCGACCCAACACCAGATCTTTTAAGTACATTTCTTAAAACACATGGTGTTAAAAGTTAATTGTCAAAGTTGTAGGACTGATTAGAACATAAAACAAATCATTTTTTCACTTTTCTCAGTATTTTCAGTTATTTGTAAAGAAATTAGAAAAAAGGTGATGACAACTGTTTCAGTAAAGAGTAGAAGACAGCATTCCTTGGGCATGAGGCAGGTAACCAGGTTAATCAGCAAGACAGAGACAAAGGGCTGGCTCTGATATCCGAGGCCCAAGTGACACGATCTCGATTTCGCCTTCTTTTGAAATCGTACATCATCTGCTAAATATCTGACAAATCAGTAGAAGGGCAAATATAAGGACAAATATTTTACCCTAATATGAATCAGTTTACGAATTCCATGCCTTGGTTTGCAGGAAAAAAATATTTTAGTAAGCATGATTTTTTTTGGGGGGGGTGTGTATGTTTTATTCCATTTCAAACATCAAAATAAGAAAGAATGGTGGGGAAATGATTAAAAGTATATTCATATCCAGTTGGCTATGTGGCTGTTTACCAATGAAATTTTTATGGAGCTGTCATTTGAATGGTGTGTTTCTGGCTACTTCCATAAACTTATTTTATTTAAAAAAAAAAAAAAAAAGGAAATGCCACACAGAAGTAATTACTGTAATTACTGCACTTTCAAAAGTTCAGTTTCTATGAAAAATGTTACATGAATTAAGTCTTAGGAATTAGGAATATTTTAAGCAAAGGTTTTGATACAGAATAAATCTTTCGTGGCTCCCTCTCCAATTCCGGCAATAAGAGAAAATCCTCAGTGGAAATCTAGAGTTTCAGTTGGGTCCACGTCCTGGCTTAGAATCCCAAGTGGCCACTCTTTCAGGGCCACAAATCAATGAAAATCAAAACCATCAGTCAAATAACATATTTTCAATTTTTAGAGTATCAACATTAAGAAATCTGAACCAAGACTTAATAGGTTTAATAACTTTCCCCAAGTTATTACTGCACAGATCTTATGAGGCACATTAACCCTCAAACCCACAGGTGGTATTTGTGAAGATGAGGCCTCGGTTAATTTGCTTTAATATCAAATACGCAACCACTTCAGAGGTGGTCGAGAGGCAAGTCAGCCACTCGCACTGGGGAGGCACTGCAGGGGACAGGAAGATGTGTATGACACATTTCCTTTCCTCTTGTGATGATACACCTTTTTACTTTGCTGAGACCACTTAATTCCACAATCACCTAAAATACGTTGAGGGCCACAGTTTGCAAGTCATGGTGCTCTGTATCGAGTCTGGTCTCCTCAAATATTCTTAAAGGCCCTCACGGTGTGCGTTTCTTTCAACCGTGCTGTCTCTTCCTGATCTCCAAAACTAAATCATTTATTATCCTGCTTTTATTTTACTTTTCACATTTAAGTGGTACAATTAGCGAATTATTTTCTCCCATGTTACGACAAACAGCCCTGAAATTCGTGTGAATAACTATAGCCAGCTACTTAACTGGGCTATACGTTATGAATATATTCATATTTACTAAACAATGCAAAAAATTATTGTTATATAATAAACAACTGTGGAAACATGCAATTTTTAAAAAATTGAGTTCATGCTGACATGCAATCCATCACCACCACCACCACCACCACCACCATAATTAACTAAAGGGGGGAACTTTTCATACTGAAGGAAAGAAGTAATCACCACTTTTTAAAAAAAGGTTTGTCAACGCTGTCCCAGGAGGCACTATGTGTGAAAACAGCAAAGTAACTGAGAAGATTTACAACAAAAAAAATCTCATTGTTAAATGTTATTTTTCTATGTACTAGCAAATTTCCTAAATAGGTCTTTTGGTCCTAAAAATTAAATCACCCCCTAAAAAACAGAAAAAAACTATTTTACAATTGTAATATAATTTTATGCAGACTGAACTGGCCGATAAACTTACCAAATATTTCAATCATCAATGGCATGAAAATAATTTTAGCTAATAACAATTTGGCCAAATAGAGCCTGATTATAGAACTCCTTACACTGTCATAAACACTCCCTCCAAATACTATGTAATTCATGTTCCCAGTAGACTTCATGTATATTTTCAAAAACAGATGTATACAGTAACATGGGTAGATCCCAATCGTTCCTAACCTGTGGGTGTTTACTACAATTGATAATGAAATATAAGGGTTTCTCAGAGGTTTTCATTACTTTATAATGTGACTGTTACCTCTAGATACCTACCTATAAAATAATTGTACAAAACTTACATCCCTATTCTGCCAAATTAACTCTAAATATAGCTTAAGCATTTGAGGAATTTAAAAAGTTGTCAATTTTTTAATTAAAAAAGAAGTGCATGTTTCGCATGTTAAGTTTTCTTAATTAAGAAAATGGTATAATAGGACTCATTCTAAAAAAAAAAAAACAAATAATCTGCTCAGGATGTTAGATGCTAGCTAGGTTGGATGCCAGGAATTGGAGCTTCTCCTCAAAGAATAAACTACCCACAATTATGGCTAAAATACTGTCCATGGTAGAGTATCAAACAGTCTAGGGTCTTCTATTCCACTTTTCGAAAGCCCCTCCCACACTTACAAAGAGAACAGCCTTTAACAGAAAATGCAAATGCTACGACCAGCCTCGCTATAAAGTATGTGGCATTAGACTCCCATTTTAGTATTTCTGATATGTTTACCATTTATAGTTATCCTAACTCAACTATAAAGCGATGGAAGAGAAATAAATACTATTAACTTTTCTAATTAAAATCTCTCATAAATTTTTTTAAAAAGTATTCTAAAAAAAGCTAAACATGACAGGTTCAATCTTCCTAAATATCTCTCTCGTGGTGATTACCAATCCATGTAGAAAAAGCTCAGCCCTATCCTCAACATGTTATTTAGAAGTCTCAAATCACAAAGTCACATCAGGATGATACCTGTGTAATGAATCATAGGACCTGTTGTCAAAAACAATCTGATTTTTCCTTGGAGAATCCCGTCTATGAAGGGGAAAAGCCATTTAAAGGGGTATACGATAGAACTTTTAAAAATAACTCTCATTATGTTATTGTTTATAGGTTTTTAGTCATAGCCAACAAAAAAAAAAATGAGAACTAAAGGAGTCCATTAACCTTAAAATAATCGGTTTTCTTTTTCAATAAAAAGGGCATTTGAAGACTAATTCTAGTTATGTGAGGATACTCTTTACTTCAATAGAGAATTTTAAAAATCATTACTTTTATAGACGGTGGTCATAGTAAAACCTACCTACACAAAGATTCAATAAGTATCAAAGACACTTTGTACAAAACAAAGACATTTATATGAGAGTGAATACAAAGCTATACTCGCAAATAAAAAGCATAAAAAAATCATTGTGGCCTGAAGTATATAAAATTAACTCTTCTCAGGAGGCATGTAAAGAACATTTTTCTATCTTGAATACAATATCTGTAAGCTCTAAATATAAACCATAGGAAGAATTCACAAACTTTCCAATGTTACATTCCAGGCAGTTTAAAGAATTTTTAACTACAACATTCTTACTTTTACTCTGACTTCTTCACTTAAAATAGCATAATGCACTATCTCATGTATATTACAGGATATTACTCCATCTTGCCACTAACATAATTTTGACATAGATATTCAGAAGAGAAATGGACACTTTCGCTACCCATTTCGAGTGTGCAAGCGTGAGGCACACTTAAGTAAGAACACAAAGTGGCCCAATGTACTTGTTTTCGGAAGGAACGGGGAGATAGCTTAGAAAGAAAAGCAATACAGTTCTTAGCCTTTTAAACATATTTTTTAAATCATTTATGGTTTTAAAGTGTTTGTAGTGAAATTTCGGGACATGTATGACTCACATCAGTGACTGAATCAAATCTATCAAAACGTATATGAGTGATTAGGAAATAACTGGACATTTCAGAATTCTTATTTGGGGAAGAGAGAAGAAAACTATTTATCAGAATCAGAACGTGGTTACAATGCACTACTGGATAAGAAGAACCAATATTTGACTAATCTATATAAAAATCCTTTTAAAATGGTGACCTTTAGAACACTTACTAACCTTCCTTTAGACGTCTGAAAAATCTTTCAAAGAGAATTTTCTCCTTCACTAAATGAACCCAAACGCATCAAGGAACATATTCCATCTGAAGAGCCTCATCCATGTCCCTTCTAAGGTACATGTGGCTTTTGCCAGGGACTGGGTTTGGCTGCAGGCAAGCCCACTACGGAACCCTATCAATGAGGGGAGGACACACAGTCGAGGCAAAGAGGAGAAAGAATCTTTCCCGTCACAATTTACGCCTTCAAAGGACAAACGCTATATCCCAGTCTGTTCTCTGACATGTGCTTGATAAATCAAGCTTCGTGATGTGCTACTGAAGAAAATCTGTAACAACTACTAGAGATGCATTAGCAGGCCACGTCAGTTAGGTGTCTGAGAGACATTTGAAAGGTGCCATTTTACACTCTACTGAAAAAATGCATTCACCAAAAGCAAGCCCTGCATCTTCCTCTAAAATCAATACATCCATCTTTCAGTCATTTAGAAACTAAAAGTGTCTATATGTTCCAAAAGGCCCAATTTTTTTGTGGAGCTTAAATCATGTCCTCATTAAACACAAATTTAGATTTAGGCTAATACAGATTTGTGATAATATGAGGTAAATCCTTTTATTTTTCTTTATAAGGTTTCTATAACTAAAGTTTGCTTCTTATGAGGCAAAAATACGGCAAACAGCTCACCAAAAAAAGGCAAAAACTTATTAGTCTCTAGGAAAAACATGTTTCATTTCTGAGAAAAAAATGAGTCCTTTAAACTGCCTTATAAACCAAAAAAAAAGTTTCACCCCTGTTCAAGGCCTGTGACGTAAATTTAGTTATGATAATAAAGTATGCCCAGCTAAGACTTACTGAATTTCCTTGACCATGGCCAGATGACCACTTGTAGAAACATAACTTAACTAGTCTTTTTCCTGGACATTATTTTTTCTAACTTGATTATAATTACAGATTTCAACTGAAAGGGCAATAAATCTTTTCTATCTTATGAATTAAAAATTTTAGGTTTTATTTTGCTCTTAAATATTGCAGTTTTTCCTCTCCAGCTGCTTTTCACTTTAAAACATAAAGTTTCTTTAAAAATTACATTTACAAAATACAAGATGTCTTGGGTCTAATGGTAAAATTTCAATATATTATGTAATATTGTTCAGGGTTAAATTTCTTGAGAGGCAAACCAGTATTGGGGTTACGCACGAAAATGACCTGGTTCTTAGAAAAAAACGGGAAAGTATTCAGGGTGAAGCAGCGAGTTTTTGCAAATTTCTTTCCAACTATTCAGAGGGGGAAAAAAATGTGTCTGTATAGAGAATTCAAGTAACTGTGGCAGAACGTTAGTAAGTGCTGTATTTAGGTGACGGCTATGTGGGTGTTCGCACTGTACTGTTTTCTTTAAACTTTTCTGCAGTTTTGAGTTTTTCAAAATAAAAAAATTGGGAGGAATAAAAGCCATCTTAAAATTTCAGACAGCCTGGCCGATGATAATCAGCAGAGGGCAGAAAGCAGACAAGCACTAGCGAACACGCAATGGGGCTCGGAGGCTGTCCACGCGCAGAGGATCACAGGTGTTTTATTTGCTCCACTGCACACTTTCAAATCGATTATTCCAGTTTTTCTACAGTAAAAATGTAGATGTCAATTTCTTTTCCGATACGACTGTAACACTCAGAAAAAATACTGATACCTGGAAATAACAGGTGACTTGCTGCCATTCATTGTATTTGTTCTTTCCCAAGGTTTTCTTGTTGGTTCTTTAAAAATAAAGAACATAAGTTATTAAATAGCCTATATGCTCCCAAAGTTATTGTAAAACAAACAAAACATTAAATACCATTATACAGGTTTATACAGTATTATAAATTTAAAAAATCCACAAAACTCAATTCGGAACTTTAATTAAAATCTATAAGGATTCTAATTTGTGTAATTTCAGACCTTAAAGTAAGAAGTTAATAAGCGACTGTGACAAGTTTCCCTCAGATATACTTAGATTTTTAAATATAATACTATAATTCTATACACCAGATGGAACGATGTTTCTCTAATAAAGATAGGATAATCAAATAAGAGTAGGATTTTTTAAATTAGTTTGAATGAAATAGCATAAATTGTTTTAAAGAGATAGCATAAATTTATTAGAATGGGACAGTTGAAAATATACTATTTTAAACTACTTTTAGTGCTAATTATAAAACAAATAAAAAGCAGAATCTTTAATGTGTTTGTAACCTTTGAAATTTAATCTAAAATCAAATAGTCCTCTTGGGGAAAAAAATTCAAACAGCTCAAAATAAATTTCAGGATCATGTAAGTCTACCGTACTTTCTTGATTCTCAAAGAAACCAATTCTTGCGACTTAGAAGATAATTCCAGTTATATAAATAAGTTCACTCTAAGCTCGTACTACAGAAGACATTACGCAGTGACTCACTGAGCAGTCTACTGTGCTTTAAATTGCTTTTCTCCTGGGCTAACTCACTGACTCATCACTGGCCTCACTAGATGACTGGGTGAAATCGGAGTGGAATCTTGTCATGAAGAAAGTGCTCAGGTCACATGGGAATTAATTAAGTCTATGTCTGAGCTGTGATCTCGCTGCAGGTTTAGCAGGAAATTGTGCTCCGAGTTCCAATGCAGCCCTTCGACTGGCTTCTTACTTAGGCAGCAGCCTGTCCTCTCTTCCAACTACACACATGCAAAACTAAACCCAAACTCTCTCCTGAAACGCCACTTCTGTTCTGGATTTCTGCTGCATTCACTCGTCCAGGTGTGAAACCTTAAAAGTCACCATTCATCTTTTAAAATCTAAAGCCAACCAGTCATCGACTTCTCTCGTTTTAATTATACTTTGTTATTCCTTCTTCTGTATTCTGACAGCTAAGACATTCTGTCACCGACCACCACAGAGCTGACCCGGGGACATCAATAATCGAGTGAAGAGGTCCAGGATGAAGAGAATCAGAAACACATCCAAGAGACACCTGCTAGAGCAGGCGAAGAGTTCCGAGTCCTGAACGAAACTGAAGGACGACTGGACAGGCAGAGGAATGGTCATCAGGACGTTGTCGCCGAAACAGAGGCAGGTGGAGAGCTGAGGAAATGTGCTCAGGTGTAGCGAGTGCTAGTGTTTAACAGCTGGCTGAGGTTCCTTCTCCATCAGCAGAGCCGTCTCTCAACCTTAA
>NW_006436814.1:4570370-4641808 GCF_000325575.1 Pteropus alecto | reverse complement strand
CAGCTCTGCAGGCAGGGAGGCTGCTGCCTGAGATGCTCCAGGTCGATGTCCGGAGGAAGCACGGAGGCTGGGCTACCTGCATCAGGTCTTTGGATGCACACGGTTCCTTACTGGTACGAGCTCCCCATCTCGGTCACTTTCTCCGGCACACCGCTCACAGGTGCCATTTTAATGTTCCTACGGCCGGGTCAGTTGGTTGTCAGCTCACTGCCTGCAGGATCAGGACTAAACTCCTGATCTTTTCGTGAAAAGCTTTCAGCATTTTGGGCCTAACTCACTTTTCCAACCTCCTTCCTCAATATTTCTCAAAAAGAATTCTCCATTCTAGTCAAGCGAGGCAACTGCTTCCTGGGTCTCCAGCTCCCTATCTGTGCTCGGGGATTCCCACCTCTGGAAATATCACGTGGCCCTCCCTCTGCTTTCAGCCAAACTAAACGGTCTTCAAGGCACAACAGACAATGCTAACGAACGCACTCACTTAATCTTTACCTTTAAGAATCAATTATTTAAAAAAATACTTTCACTTGATAATGTATTTTTCCTTCTTTTAGTGAGTAACCTCAAACCATTAACAATAACACACATGGAACGTGTAAAAATTATGATTTTCGAAGGAAGAGTCATCAGATAAAAAAAACTTTAGGTTTTAATGGCTTTCTCAATATCAGAAAGAAATTAACCACTGCTTCTGAGCTAACAAAAGGCAGAGGAAAAAAAGCCAGTGCTCTCAAGTGTGAACAAAAAACTTGAACATTTTAGTGACCAAGCAGTCACTTGATCCAAACAGGGCATTTTTAACCAGAGAATTTTAACAGGGAATTTTATTCACATTTAGAGTAGGTTTGCAAAAGTCAAAGTATTTCTCTCTTGAACTTACCAGGTGTAGTTGTTGAAGAGGCCTTAGAAATTACAGGCTCTGAATCTTCCTAAATACAGAGACGCATGTTACTAATATCACATCCGGCAGAAACCTGTCGCACGTATATTTCGTGTTTTATACTTCCACGTCCGGCATTCTTTCTGCCATTTCCCACGTTCTCCTTCGTCAGTCTTTTCTCCCTTCGATTTCAGATCGCTTTCCTTTCTCATCTTCCTAGCACCTCCCCCTCCTGTACCCTCACAGCTCCTGTCCTCATTGTTCTAAGAAATGCACTGGCCAACGGTACGAGGCCAGGCAGGAGAGACAGACTTGAGGAACGCCATCAAAGGCCAAGTGTAGCAGGAAAAACAATCTTATTATTTATTAAACACCAACATATGAAATAGATACATCAGAGTTTGCCCGGCTGAACTGGAGAGGCTGCATAGCTGAGAATCACAGGGCGCACCCCCCCCTCGGCCCCGGGAAACATGCGAAAACTGCTGATTTAGTCTTATTCCTTCATTGTACGTGCGAGGAAACAGACCCCAAGAGGAAAAAACAAAAACTAAACACTAGTAGAAGGTCATTCGCTCCCTGCACGGCGGGCTCAGTACAGAAGTACACTCTCCAGGCGTGAACTCCCGTGCTCCCCCATGTCCATGTATTCAACCTGCTTCACTAAGAGTGTCACAAAACATTCATAAAAAATGCTCAAAACAAGCTATTTTGAATACCTGAAGAGTAAAAGGTAAGAAATTGCAAGTTCATATTAAGTTCAAACTAATCTTTGCCACGATTTCCTGAATAAGCTACGCTTGAATTTCACCTGTTCAGGTCCAGCACGCTACACCTTTATTAACTTACATTTTTGTCCTCTTTTTGTTCTGTTTCTATTGTTGATCCCTTTTCAGCAATTCTTCTCCTACGAAGAAGGTAAATTGGATTTTTTTAAAAAGATGACCAAACTCTTTGTATAAAAACTACTCCAAAAGGAAAGAAATGCATCTAATGAAATTATATTCAGAATAAAAGTAACAACAGGTTGTTATAACTCTGAACAGGGTGTTCGATTCTGAGCAGAATTGACGTAACTTCTCACTCACCTCCTGGCCAGCAGGGCACTCATTTCTTCCATTAAACCACTGCCCCCTAGAGGAAGGGGTCCATTTCCACGACCTGTGTCTGTTTTGGACGAGGTTGAATTCACACCAGTGGCATTCCCCCCACCTGGGAAGGGGGCATCCTCCATCTTAATGAGAACACACACATAATAAACTCCAAGGTTAGACTATATGCAAGTCAAAACAGAAGGATATAGCAGCATTAATTTCAATAAAAACATGTATTTTTTTAAATCTTAAGAACTGATAAGGTGAATAGCACTGACTTTATGTATCAAAGGAAGTATTATCAAAACTAATATCACCAATAATGGAAAAAACTGTCATATGTCCCCTTGTGTGATATATTGAAAAGGACATATTACTTTGGTGGTAAAAAAAAAAAAACAACGTATAACCTGCCCCCCAAATGCGTAACTCTAATGTTGAGGAAACGTGAGATAAACCAAACTGAAGGATGAGCTACAAATAATTGTTTTATAGTCTTCAAAAATGTCACTGTAATGAAAGACTGAGGAATTGTTACAGATTAAAGCGATATTACAACTACATGATAATGGGTCATGTTAGACTAGAAAAAAACATGAAAAACATTACTGGACAATAGATGAAATCTGAGCAGATTTAAAGATTACAGTATTCTATCGATTAGATTTCCTGATTCCGATGGTTACACTGCGGTCGTGTGAGTGAGCGTACGGAAGGAAGCGCACAGGGAAACAGGGGCATGGTGTCTCGCTCTCGGCTGAGACAAAAACAGGAAGTGTGCGTGTGCGTGTGTTTATGCCGAAGAGAACGGATTCAGAGAAAGAGGAATAAAGGAAACTGGTAACATGTTAACTGGTGCGTCTGACTGATGGGTTCACAGAAACTGCATTGTTCTTGCAATTTTTCCATAATTTTTTAAAATCGATGAAGATAATGACATAGGGTTCAAAAAATTAGAATACAATAAATTTAGTATTTGATACATTGAGAAAGAACAAGACATACATAAAAAATACAGAAATTTGGAAATGCGTTTACCCGTGACACTTTCCTAAGTTTCGCTCCAGCAATTGCAGCTGCCAGTCCAGTTAATGGGCGATTGTCGTCTGACATGGATCCCGCAAAAAATCCAGATGCAGGGAGGGGAGGAGCGGGAGGCGGGGGAGGAGGGGGGGGTGCTTGGTTCGGAAGCGGGGGTGGGGGAGGAGGCGGCGGAGGCCCTGAGGATGGCAGTGGAGGAGGTGGAGGGGGTCCTGGGGGAGGAGGAAGTGAGGCTAAAGCCTGGGCAGGACCCGGTGGCAGTGGAGGAGGGGGCGGAGGTGCAGGCGGTCCCAAGACGATGCCTGAGAAAGAAATGTCAAAGGAGACCGTCAGCGACAGAGCTAACCGACACTGCCTTACCTGGAACGGTACGCACGATGCCATCCCAAATAAGACCGAGGACTCGCACATTTACTGCATACTAATGCGTTCGACATATCAGAATGTTTAAAGTCTACATTGGTATTAAAACGATACTAAAATGTAAAGCCAAAGTGTGGAACTACTTACTTCAATGTCAGGCTTTATCGATAGAACTGTGCCAACAGATCATCTAATCAGAATTTCTTTTTTTTGTTTGTGGGGATTTAGTAAATAAAATAAATGCTTATAAAACTTGGAAGAGAGGTAACATCCCTGAAAAAAACAAAATAGTGTATATGACCCAAAACAATCTGTGAACCAATAAAGTGGCTGGACCGAGAACGTGAGGAGAGGTGAGTCCCAGGCTTCAAAATCTTAAATTATTCCACATCTAGTTCCAATGTGTAGCGAAAATCAAGAATTGCTGAAGTAAAGAAACCTCAATCTACTAGTACAAAGTAAATCCTCAACATAACTATCAGAAATCATTAAATGAAATAAAAGTGAATTCTTTTAGCCTAGAAGACGGGGGGTAAGAGAAAAACGTCCAACTCTTTTAAGATCACAAAAGAAGTGAAAGAGACCTTACTTAACATCGGAAAACGGAACTAGTAGGTACTCCCTTCTATTCGTACACTGGGCAGTCCGTCTTTGGAAACTGCTAACTCCGAGGAGCTGCACAAGCTGAGACCATCAACTGCTTGAAGACGATACAAAGTAATGAGCTGTCCATCTGCCGGGGGTTACCGGGGCTCTCAGGACAGGGTGGGGGGACGCTTGACCCTACTGGGCTAACTGTGGCTCTCCTGTCCAGCATCACTGTCATGATGACACTCAAACTAGAATTCTGACTTGTGTTTATGCAAATCTGGTAAGTTGACAAGAAAAATGTATATACGGCCACAACAAGCTTTATTACTTTACTTTGAGAACTAAGATTTTTAAAAAGAGGTATGTTTAAATCTTACTATAACACTGTTTCTTTGTAAGTACAAATCTGTTGTCATAGTCTTTCCTGTTAATTCTCCCTAAAAAGAAAGAAAGAAAGAAAGAAGGCGGAGGAGTTGTTGAGCATCTTATTTACGGAGCCAGGTCCCTCTCTACCTACAAATAAATAATCCACACTTAGATACGTCCTCCCTTCCCTGTCACCAGGGCGGCAGGGTTCAAGCATGGGGGTGGGATGGCAGGGGTAGGGAACAACTGTAGGAGATGCTAGTCTCCCTCAATCGTCCCTTTGGCCTGCTGCTCCTTATAATTCTGGACCGTGGAACTGCTTTGGCACAGCTACCAAGCCTGCCATCCTCTCCACCTGCCTCTGCAAAGTCAGGGGCTCCAAAGGGTTTCGGGGGGCACCCAGCCCTGGAAATCCAATATGGAGAGACAAACATAGGAAAGGCCGAAATGAAACAGGGCCCCGAGGAGAACTGTTGCACAGGAAACCCCAGGATTATATATGTAACGACTACAACTGGGCCCTAAACATATTTCTAAGTTTTCCGGAAATTCGAGGAAGACAAGTTGGAACATATATTGATTGTACAGGTCAAATGTGTCAAGTAATGTTTTCCTACTGAAATTTAAAAGAAACGTATCAAGGAGGCCCTTAAATATTGCAATACACCTCCAAATCCGATACTGCCGAAGATCCCAAAATCTAGTTCAATATGCAAATTCCTCAAATTGCTCCTCCAAACGTAATGAATCCGACAGACAAGAAAAGCACACTTATTTTCTCATGTTTTAAATTACAAAAAAAGAAGAAAAAAAACGGGACCATGGCATAAAGATGTCCGGCTCTCAAAACCACCCTCCCCACTCTTCCGGCCGACCGAAGCGGTCATTGCTACGACGAGCTGTTAGTGGCGACGACGGAAGCCTTACCCGGCGGGGCTGGCGTCTCGGCCGGCTGAGAGGCTGCCTGCAAGCCTGGCTCAGAAGCAGAGGAGTCTCCCAGCACAGAGTTTAGAGGAGTCTCCACAGCGGCGGGGGCAGCTGCAGAGGGAGAAGGGAGAACACTAGGCTTGGATGAGGGAGTTGAGGCAACAGGGGCGCCTGGAGGAGGAGAAGCTCGAGATCCACAGTGTGACAGTGGTGCCAGGGACGGCAGCGGAGGCGGCGGCGGCGGCGGAGCTGGCCCTGAGGTAGGCGGCGGAGACACTGGGTATGGGACAGAGTCAGGCAGCCCGTTGGGTGCGGTTGGTGATGGAGGCATTTGGGGCACAGGAGAAGAAACGCAAACGGGGAGGACAGGCCTCGGACCAGTAGCCTTGCCTGGGGGGCTGCTAATCATTACTGGAGGAGATGGAGGGAGGGGCGAGACGCTGGACGTGGACCAGGCCCCGGGCTTCGCAGCTGGAGGCTGACAAGAGGGAGCGTTCACAGGAGAAGAAGGCCGAGAGTTTTTGTTCAGAGGACGAGGAACTGGAGCGTAATGAGGAAGAACGGGGTGGAAGGCTGACCCTAAGGAGGTGGCAAAACGTGTCGCTGAGTGTCGAAGTGGTGGTGTAGGGGGTGTGGAAGGAGGTGGCAAAGCGGTCACTACGGTATAGTCAGGAGTGGCATCTGACACTGGAGCTGAGATGACTTTAGCATATGATGGAGGAGGTGCTGAAGGAGGCTGGCAACTGGCATACTCCGGAAGTGGAGCACTATACGGGGAGCTGTCGGAAGATGGAGCTGGACAGAGGTGGAAAGCGGCAGCAAAAGACAGGATAAAAAAGGAGAGAGAAAAAGGGAGCTAGTAAAGCCACAAAACCAGCATAGACAAAATGTATAAATGTAGACTACAGTTAGTACAGAGAATCGAGCACATGTGCAAATAACTGACTTCACCCGAGAACGTTGTAACTCATAAATGCATTTTGAGACCCAGAAGAGGATGAAATAAGTTTTCTTTTCAGCTAATAAGCAGGTTGATCAAATAAATTGATTAGCTTATCCTTTACCAAAAAAAAGTAGCACCTGTAGTCTTAAATTTTCATTATTTAGTCCACTAAAAAAACATTCAGGTTATACAAATGGGTCTACAAACAGAAGTTCAATTGTTTTTTAAAACAAAACCAGCAAAACTGGCAAACGATTGTGATAAAGGGCTAGGAACCCCCATTCAATGCTTACTTGTAGAAAAGTTTTGTTTTGTTGGCTATAACCCCAGAAAATAATTAGGAAGTTAAAAACAAACCAATCAACCGATATTTAATCAACCCACATTGAGATACTTCACATGGGCCACATGGCATTAAAAAATATTCTTAAATCTTACGATGTATGTTAATTTTAATGAATGTCAAAAGGCCTCAAATGCTGTCATATCTAAACCTTTAGGTCTTTGAATAAATTCCATCTGATTTAGTAACTATCAGTAATTTCCTGCAATACTAAAAAACAAACATATTGGAATAACTAGTCAGTTTTAGAGAGGATATTTTAAACTTGTTTTTAATTCCTCTTTCAAAAACTTAGGAACGCAATCAAGCAAATGACTTGCTGAACGGTACTTGACAGTACAGTATGCAAGACAATTTAAGATATCTCAGCAGGGAAATATAGTCAAATTTCCTCCAACATAACAAATTTCCCATAAAAACACACTTATACTTGGTAGACAATTTCTAGGGAGCCAGAAGAATTAGAATGCCAGAATAAGAGTTTCCAAGAGCTTTCTTTAAGTCTCCGAGCAATAAAAGCAATAGAGAGAAATAAGAAAATGTTGAAGTAGCAATTGCCGCATATTTTTAATCGTTCCCTATCGTACCGCTTAATCCCAAGCATCTCAAGGGTGAAATATTCTAACCCACGGCTCCGCCAAACTTCGCCCACCATCCGAGCCCAGCTACTCAGGGCCGCGGCATGAGGCGCGAACTTACCGGCGTTGGACATCCTCCGCTCTCGCTCCCATTCCAGCTGCTCCCTTTCCAGCTGCTCCTGCCGCTCGCGCTCCTGCCGCTCTCGGTCGAGCCTCTCCAGCCGCTCGCGCTCCTGCCTCTCCCGCTCCAGGCGGTCCAGGCGGTCCTGCCGTTCCCGCTCCTGTCTGTCCCTCTCCAGCTGCTCCTGCTCCAGGCGCTCCCGCTCCAGCCTCTCCCTCTCCAGCCTCTCCCGCTCCAGTCTTTCCCTCTCCAGCTCCTTCTGTCGCTGCTCTTGGAGTTGCCTGAAATTAAAAGAAAAAAAAAAAAATTTGAAAATATGCATCTATGGCTACTCATTATGAAAAACGTATTCCGACGTACACTTCATTTCCCGGTTCAATTACAAAGCGGTGCAGAGCGTATGACTGACGTCTCCCCCCACGTGAAGAAAGGCTGCTTCGGACAGAGATGACTTATCGGTTTCATATCAATGAAAACACTTTCTCTTCATAGGACCATATTTGGCTTCAACATTACACCGTCTCATTTTATTCTGTATTTTTCATGAATAAAGTGTTGCGAATAAATGGATTTTCCGAATAACTGAACTTACCACTTTAATGACCAAGGTATTATTTTAATCACTTAATAAAAAATTCTAACCTGTAAATTCCTTTCTAAAATACGACATCAAATATTCATTGTACAAGTAACACATTATCGTTCTAGAAAATACAATGGCGGCGGGGGGGTTGGGGAGTGGTGGTTCACAGGAATGGCTCAATGAATGTTTCCTGAATGAAAAAAAAAATAAGAAAAAAATAAACTTTAAATCATCTGAAGCCTCATATCCAAAGGTAACTATAATTAACATTTGGCATTCAAACTTCCAGACTTCTCCTGTGTAAAAATATACATATAAACTTTAAAAATAAAAGAGTAGCCCCCTACCGCTCTGAAATCCGTTTTCTTCTCTGACATTTAATACATAGTGAAAGGTGTTCTAAGGCACGAAGTAGTTTTGCATCTTTATTTTCCGTGAGTGCGTGGTCTCCCATTACTTCCCTGTTCACGGTTTAAGCCGTCACCTGTAGTATTTATTACATTAGCCGACTACTGTTACTAACACGGCAATAAACATCCATCTTCATTTAACCTAAGAACCCCTTTGTGACTGCATCTTAAGGATCAGTACTAACAGATTTTCTACGTAAAAAGATATGTTTTGTTCGACTAGAAGATCGACTAGGAAAATATTCACGTTTTTAAATCTACATATCTAAGAACGTATGAACTGTCTCATTAGTCATTGAATTCAATTCAGAATCTTGTCTATACCTATGCGTTTTTGTTTTGTTTGTTCATGTTTCTTGTTTTATATTCCACATGAGTGAAATCATACAGTTTCTGTCCTTTTCCACATGACTTATTTTACGCAGCACAGTACCCTCAAGGGCCACCTAACTGCCGGTTCGCCAGGGGGAGGGGAGTAGGGGTGGGGCGAAACGGGTCACGGGGGTCGAATGGATGATGATGGATGGAAACCAGACTTTCAGTCATGAGCATGAAGATATCAAATTATAATGTTGTACACCTGAAATAAAATGTTATTAGCCAATGTTACCTCAATAAAAAATTAATTAATTTAAAAAATCTTTAACTCCAGACTTCAAATGCTGATTATGTTCCGGAATCTCTTTATTAAAGCCTACTTGCATGTGACTCTAAAATACAGTTTGCATACTACCTTCCACACACATATGTAGAAGAGCAAGAAAATGTCTCCAAGTCCCCACCTGGACCTAAATGACAGTCTTGCTATAAATATTAACCTCCCCCCCCCCTCAAAATGTTACCTTCATCTTACACATATTTCATAGTACTGTGGCGAAGAGTGAGTGACGTAATGCCGTCAGTCCCTTTAAAAAGTACCTGGAACATAAGACCATTCAATACATGGGAGCTATATTACTAATTATTTAGAAATTTCAAACGGGGCCTTTCCCAGGACTGGCAGATAAACTGGCTGGGTTCTGATTCCAGGCAGAGCTAAATGACAGAAAGGGACACTACCTTCCTTTGTTCCTCCCAGAAGTATCAATAAACCAATAAACATGAAGACCTTTCCAGAAATCTCTCCCCTTCCTGTTTCCTCAACTGACTACAAAACAAAAGGAAAAGCCCACTTGATGAGAAAATCAATCCCACTTCTCTCACAAAAACACAAAGCCTCTCTCTGGACATACCACATACATGAACAATAACTGCCAGAGAAAACCAGAAGAAACCAGAAAAAACCTAAATAAGAAAATCAGGTTTTTAGGATACAGTCCTGACTTCACCGTGCTATCTGACAAACCACGAGCTGCCCACGTTTCTGCAGGCTGAGGACGAGACATTAGGTGTATTCAGAAGAATGTTTTTAACAATAAACTAGGCAGAGAAAGTCGGTTATTTTTTAAATAACCTGCATCTAATGAATAAATTCAGCTGGGGCTTATGTTAAATTTAAAACATACAACATGTGTTAAAAAAAAAAACACAAGAGGATTCTGAACCTAATACTCTAAGCCATCTATTGGGTCCAAAAGGCAAAAGATACACCCACATTATTCTAATGAGAATATATTTAAACACAGAAGCCAAGGTAATTACTTAATTCTAGAGTACAGCAGCTATAGCAAGAAATCAATGAAAAGCCAAATTACTAAGTCCCTTTCCATTTCTATGTCACCTCCTTCATTTCATTTTATCAAAATAATACAAAAGCACATGGTTTTTAAAGCTTATAACAAAACCAAGAGCTGCTGCTCCAACCCTCCCAACCTGTGTCCAACACATCAGAGAAAATTACCGTCGGCTCTTCTGGATGTTTCATGTTTTAACTTTAGATATTATTTACTGACCTCTTAATAAAAAGATGACTCTTGTAACAACGTCCTCCCCACCCACACACTTCTCCCAATATAGTCATGGGAGAATATGAAGTTCTGCTGATTAAATCAACATTCGGAGTTTACGTTAATGTAAATACTGTCCGCAGTTGAGCCGCATAGTATTCTAAGACTACATTTCATTTCTTATTCGAGTTTTTACTTTTTCTTACTCCCAAGTTAACAGCTGCTTCTCTAACCAATACAACGCTTTTTACACACAAAAAAAGTGAGCTTAAATCACAGGCAGAAGGCCAGGTATGAGGGAAGTGAATCTGAAAATAATTACTGAACAATGGCATTTATGGCGTCCTGAGTTAAGACTGTTCCCCGTCTCATAATAGTCTAGGGTTTCTCACCTAGAAAGATAAAGAGCAGGTACTGATGGAGAAAAAGAGCACAAGCCAGAGACCTCCCAAGTTCACCAACAGGCAACTGAAACGCGCAGCTCACACGGCGGCGGGAGATTCCGCCGACCGCGCATGTGCGCCTTCTTGATTTGAAGGTAAGAAAGGAAGGTGTTAAAAGTCCTAGCTGATTTTCAACCTGCTCACTGACAAGAGGCACATCTGACTATATTTCCCGAAACAGTATGTCAAAGAGAAAATGTCGGGTTTGCAACCTTTAACGACGTAATTCCCACCTAAAGTGGATGGGATGTAAATCTTCTGACTTTCATGTCTTCTAAAGCAGGACTTTGTATAAATTTCGATGGGGACAGTTTCCAAATTTAGAAACTCTGCTTTTCTTAGAAATATCGCTGTCGACTCACATACTGGATGCAAACGCACGCAACTCCACCCCGAGTTCCACCCACAACTGCTGTTCCCTTCACTCATTAACGGAATCACCTGAAGACTTTTTCGAAGTGTAAGGGCCCTAATTCTAAACTATGGAAAAATTCTGGCAGAGTAAATTTTCTTTGACGTTAGGATATGCATTTTTAAATAATTTTTTAAATGTGTATTTTCTCAGAAACAGTTATAGTGTAACTATAGCCAATATTATAGCCAACACAAACATCTAAAAAAATAATATCAGAAATAGCTCCCCTGGCCCACAAAATTTCTCCCCAAATATAAAAGGGATGTACCAAGCACTGGCTGATGAGACTGGTTTTTTATATATTGAAACACATACTTCAGTTTATGCTCACTCGGACTTATTTTTTTTAAGCCAAATATAAATAATAAAATTAAAAATACATTTCATTCAGCCTTACTTATAATAAAGGGTTAGGGAAATAAAAAGTGATTTAAATTTTGAAATAATGAAGGAGGAGAACATTCTGGGTTGACATCATTCAGTAACACTCTAATATTCCTGATATTTGTCAGAAAATAAAACTACACAAGTATGTTTTCATCATACAATAAGGGCATTTCACTTCTCTATTAGTAAACAAAAGAAAATGGATAAAACTAAACAAGGTAATTGAGTCTTAGTATGAGAAAGCTCCTGGGACAAGGGACAACACTTACAAGAGGAGGCGGTCGACTCTCGGCCCATCCCGCCCCTGAAGGCCAACCGCAGGTCTGTACACCCTCATTGCTCCAGCTCCCCGTGGCTACGCGGGGCTTCTCATTCCTCCTTTATATCTTTCAGGTAGTAGTGGTGATTTGCAAACTATTTATAGATATTAACTAAATTAAGTTCTACGCTGAGACTAACACAGGACTGACTCATGCTTCTCAGAATACGTTTTTTCATCAGTCAGCCCAGGAAGCCAAATCAAAAACCAGTATGAACAAGAGAGACACATATGCATAGAAAACTAAACGATACTTTCATCATGTTACTACAGTAAAGATACTAGACCAATAGGAGTTAAACACCTAAAGTAAATACTCGTTTTTCAACTCAATTTCACCCTCATTAAAAATTTAAAAATTAAACTTATAAAATAGATAAAAAGATAAGCTGGATTGCAAAGCTTATAACAAAACGGAAATGCTCTTCCCGCCCTCATCGCTTCTGATTTCGCTCCTCAGAAGCAACTACTTTCAACCCTTCGGTATTTTTCTCATGTTTCTAAAAACAGTAATTTGTTTACAACTAATATTTCTTGGTTCTTCAGATTTAGATGTTTTCTGCTGACTTCCTACCACACAAATGATTTAATTCCTACAACCTCTGGCCCCCGCAACCTTTCCTTCCTCATCCTCCCAATAAAATCAAAACGCCACTTTGGGTACCTCGAAACATTCACTTGTATTATTGGTGGCTGACCACCTTTAGATTTTAGAACAATTTCTCTCTTTCTCTGGTGTTAAAAATTGCTATTTTCTTTTTTTAACGACTGCTTCATTTTCTACATCCCTATCGATATTTGACCCCAAACCCTCCCATGAGAAATATAAACCCTTTCGAAATGGTCAAACATATCGGGTGATCGATTCTGTTCCTTTGTTGGCTCATTTTATCTTTCCTGCTCCCAGAAACGCCCCGACCAGAAGCTCCCGGGCCTCCGGGTTCCGTTCTGACAACGGGCCCTTGGTTCTGCTTTCGCCTGGGTCAGACCTGGACTCCCCTCCTCTCTTCCCTCAGCTGGACCCCTTGTTTGCTGGCTCCTCTCATGGTCTCGTCATGCTTGGTGCCCTCTCACTTCAATAGCTACCTTCCTAGCTCCCTTCCAGGAGCTTCCTAAGAAACTGTGCGAAGGAGAAAGTTTCAGGTTTAGACTGGGACAACCTCTCAGAAATCTGAAGCTTCTCTCTATTGTAGTACCTCACTTTTCATTCACAGTGCTATGCCTTAGTGGTAGGGTTTTTTTCTCTGCTTATTGGGCCGCACACTTGGTGAGCCTTTTCAGTCTAGACCAGGGGGCCTGGAAAACTAGAGTCCAAGGCCCGAGCCTGGCCATGCCCATTCCTGTACGTATAGTCTACGGCAAGCTACGAGGCAAGAGCTGAACGGCTGCCTCAGAGGTCTTCCGGCCCACGGTCTAACATGTTTACTATCTGGCTCTTCAGAAAAAGTCTGCAGCCCTCTGATCTACACAATCAAGTCACTGAGTTCCCAGAAATTTTCTTAGATTATTTGCAGAATCTGTTTCCTCACGTTTTTGCTCTTTTCTGCCTTAGAACGCCTATTATTTGGATGTTGGACCTCCCGATCTGATCTGATTTTCTGCTTCGTATACTACTTCTATCTTTTACAGCTATTTTCAGGGAAATTTCCTCAACCTTAGTTCTTAAACCTCCTATTGTTAATGTTGTTGTTTTTTTAATTTCTAAGTACATTTTCTTATGATCGGAATGACTCTTTTTAAGTACCTACAAATTTTTGCTTTATGAATGAAATATTCTCTTCATTCTCTGAAGCTATTACAGTATATGTTTAGGTTTTCTTCTGTTCCTTGTACATTTATTTCCTCTTATTTCTTTGTTTTTCTGTTTGTCTTGATCTGTCTTCACCTGATAGACATTGTCCTTAAAGGTCTGATTATCTTTGGCTGTCCATTCATATTGATAAGTGTCACTAAAGCTTGATCAGAAGTCCTTAGATAATAATTATTATTATTTAGAATCTGACTTCTCACCTCCTCTACTACTTGGGGGGAGCCACCATTATTTCCTGCTTAGTTTACTGCAATGGCCTGGGCTGCTGTCACAATCTTGAACCTCCCTCCATTCATGTTTCTCTGTAGTCTAGTGCCAATAGAGCAGCCAGACTGATTCCGGTACCATGTGAAGCCAGATAATTCGTATCGAAATAATCCATGGCTCCTCGTTTCTCTGAGTAGAAGCTAAATTCTTTATAATTTTCTTCAAGGTCCTACATGGTATGACTCCCCACTGCCTTCAAACTCATCAGCTACTCTCCTTTTCTACTCTTGTTCTCTCTGCTACAGGCTCAGTGGCCTTCATTTTTCCTGTACGCACAAGCATTATCGTGCCTTAAAGTATTTGCATTGACTGTTCCCTCTGCATGCAATGCACCTACATCCACTTGGCTAATTCCTTCCTTTCCTCTCAATAAGATCTACCCTGACCAACCTATTCAGAGAAACAGCTGCACTTCCCCTGGCCCTTCTGCAACACCTGCTCCCCTTCGCGTGGCTCTATTTCTTCCCATGCCATTTATCACCTTCTACTATGCTACGTCATGTTTATAGTTTATTGTCTGATTAGGGTGAGGTTTTTTTGCCTGTACCCCAATCCCTGTCCCAAGGATCCTAAGCACTTAGAACGAAAATGAACAGTGCCTGGAACACAATTGAACAGTGGAGGCATCCACGGTCCAGAATACAATCTGAAAATGTCTGAAGCAGGCAAGAGAGGAGGAATCTGGGAAAGACCTAATGAGACTGGCACGCAGAGAGAATGGGAATGAGCTACGCAACAACAATCAAGCTGATTCATAAGCACACATGTGGTCTGAAGAACAGCTGCACCGGCCACCCCTGTCCTCCCAACCTTAGCTCAATGGACGGAATGGCATTTACCATGGGAGACTGTTTTCCAAAGTATGAGCCAGGGCACCTGGTGGAACTAACGGTAGCTCGGTATCTGGGGGGTCCTGAGGCCTGTCTGCTCCCCACTCTTGTACCCTTTACCTACCGGCAAGCCCACCAGCCTATCTGCTCTTCCAGGCCCACCTCCACAGACCTCCCTGGCCGGCCTCTCAGTCAGGGAGGAAGGCTGCCCAGCAGAGATCTACACTCCTGGATAGACGAGGAAACCCAAGCCAAGTACTGATATCACTCGAACAAATTCTGTTTTAGAAATAAATGGACCACTAAAGATGAGCAGATATTCCAGTAAAACCAATAAGACAAACAAATACAACTCTACAGGGGGGAGATAAGCTGAGCAAAAAAAAAAGAAACAAGGGAGACTTAAAACACAATCAGGAATTTAGAACTGGCCGTTAGAAAAAAGGAACTTGCCATTATCAAAAAAGAAAAAGTTGTTAGAGATAAAAACTAAATTTTCAACAGAACATCTACTGTGCTATCCAGTTAGGTGGCCGTGAGTGGCTCTTGAGCACTCATAATGCGGATAGTCTGACTAGAAACGTGTTGTGGGTGTAAAATCACATACCAAACTTTAAACGTTCTGTATGAAAAATAGAATAAGATAGCTTAATTTTTATACTTACTTCATGTTGAAATGATAATGTTTTGTATACGGTGGGTTAAGTAAAATACATTATTAAAGTTAATCCTTTTACTTTTGCTAATATGGCTGGACCGAAGTGGTTCGGTACCAAAGCAGCTGACACGGAACGTGGCAAGACATCCCTGTGTCAGGGGAACGTGACACACATATTAAGACAACAGTGAGAATGTGAAGTGTTTCAAACCTGAGATCCAAATCAAAGGTCACAAGCAGAAATGCTAGTCTGTCATGAAGCAAACACTTCTCAACTGGAAAAATTCATCTATACAACAGCTGTCAACTCTCCAAAACAAAATAGAGGCAACCTACTCAGTCTAAAACATCGCTGAAAAGTGCTCCTTTGTTTAAAATGGGACAGACACCTGGCGATTGGCTAAAGAAGCTGTGGTACATATATACAATGGAATATCACTCAGCCATAAGAAGAGATGAAACACTGCCATTTGCGACAACATGGATGGACTTTGAGATAATCACGCTAAGCAAAATAAGCCAGACAGAAAAAATTGAAAATCACACGATATCACTTATATGTAGGATATAAACCTAAAAGCAACAAACGAACAGGACAAACAGAGACTCATGGACACGGACAACAGACTAGTGGTTACCAAAGGGGAGTGGGGAGCAGAGAGGGGGCGCTAGATGGGAGTAAAAGGGGTCAAATATGTAGTGACAGAAAGAAATCTAACTATGGGCAGTGAACACACAATGCACTATATATACATATGCCTTACTGTTAAATTGTACGCCTGAAACTTACTCGATTTCGTTAACCAACGCCACTATAAAAAAATTTTTAAATAATAAATAAAATGTTAAACATGGCTTTAAAATAACTAAATAAATAATAAAATGGGACACCTGGTATGACTAGCTCAATTTTAGTTACCAAATGTACCAAGCAGCTTCTAAGTCAGAGACTCCTTACTAATTCAGAACAACTACCCCTCTACGAGGCTGTATCAAAATTTCAAATGTGTTCCTAAACTGCGCTGAAATAATGAAGATGTTATTGATCTTCAGTCAGCAGTTTGGTCATAAACAGAATGATTTTGTATTCCATTACTAAACCCAATGGTAATATCTCAAAATCAATGCCTTATACAAACTGCCAACACTGTTTCAATTTTCTAGTAAGTCAGTCATGTGAAAGCTATAATGATCATAAATTAATTTATAACTACTATAAAAATAAGACTCCTTGAAGTACAAGACATTTTGTATGCTGTTAAGTGTCTTTAAACTATTTTAAACTTACGTGAGTATTTTTAACAAAAAAAAAAGTAGATATGAAATTTTATAACATCTTTTACCCAGCATAACAAGAATTTGTTCACTTATTAATGGTGATTCCAAAAGTTAACAATATAACAACAAAAGTTCTGGCTCTCAAATGGCTGATGAGACATAATCTGCTTTCAATATCAGGGTGTTTGTTCATAGTTTGGTCTTCTGTGGAAGAATAAAAAAGTATAAAAAATAACTTGTAAATTTACCTTCTTTGAATTTCCAATTCTTCTTGCGATGGGCCATTTTGAACTTGGGTAGGTAGTTGTGAATTTTGTCTAGGCAATGTTGGCCCTAAAAAGAGAAAACATTATAGATGAACATTATCTTGATATTTGGCTGGACAGAGAGAAAATCATGAGAATAACGTAAAACCATCACATATTTACAAATGTATCTTCTTTTCGTTTAGCAAAATAAAATATAAGCTTTTCATAACACACAGCAAATGAAAGACTGCAACATAATACTGTCATCATCTCCAAAGGCTTACTTGAAACAAATGGAAAACATCAACAATAAAGGAAAAATAAACATTTATATATGAAGAGCTTGAGTAAAACAAGTGTTCAATGAGCATCTGGATAGGCACCTAAGCTTGACATTTTCTAAGACAATGAGACATTCTCTTTGGGGTACTTATTCATGAAGTGGAGAGGGAGAACTTAAATGAAAAATCAGAATTCAAAAACTCACCTAAATAGAACACTGGAAATGAAAAACAGGAGAGAGAGAGCATGAGAACCTTATTACTAGACTGATGTACGCTAATGCATTTATCAAATTTGCCCAATTTAAGCTGCCATTCTTATTTAATGGCCTGGCATTTCCAGCACTGGAGAGAACAAACATTTGCTAAACTTCCATGTATAATTAACCTTCTTAACTGAATTTTTAATATAACGGAGGTAATCTTAATAACTTTTCATTTGGAGTAAAACAAAAACAAAAACAAAAAACCTGCATTCAAACCAACATGGTTTTGTCATGAGAGACTAACGGCCATCCATTTCCACATGTCATGTACAAAGGAGACCCATTTTTAGCATCTTATAAAGAATGCCACTAAATTATAGGGCATTTTAATGTCACTGGATGTAAAACTTAAATGTGTCAAAAAATGAGATTAATAAACACTAGATCTAATATACAACGCCTAGGGTTACAATGTAACAGTCTTGAAATCTAATCCAATAAACAAGATAATAAATAAATAGCCATCTTCCACTCTTGGAGAGAAATTAATGAGTAATGATATGCTGTACATATTTGTGAATTCTAGCGTGCCAGCAAATGCCCCTAGCAGATATTTTTATAAGTGTTTTGTAGACCACTAGTATAAAAAAAAAGTTAGTAAATAAACGCTTCTAAAGCAAATTCTTGTAATCTATGAATTAACAGCACAAAGTATTTTATACTAGTGGAATACACTTCACAACTAGAAGGATAAGGTCCGTTAGAATATAATACAGTCTTGGTATATCGCAAGTGTAAAAAAACAATTTGATCTGAACTTACCTACTAATTTTTTTCCTTATCTCCTTACACATATTTCTTACATTAATCATCTAATAATCTAATTTGTACTCTAAAGACAAATTAGATGATCACTGCAGGATATTTTTCATTAGATTTCCTGAGTCTGCTATTTTGAGAACCACATAAATATAAAAATACATTCCATATAATAATCAACAACAAAAAAAATCAAAAGCCTTTTAAGTTAAAATTAAATACACACTTAAATGTTTGCGTAAATTAAAATATATAACTGTCTAGTGAATAGACTGGAATTCTTTCCTTCTTTTGAAAATTAACATAATGAAGTAAAAATACTGTCACATTAAGCCCTACATTAATTACTTTACAGGGAAAGACATCTCGTTTCTTTTGGCAGAAGGGGTACCTACAGGGTGGGAGGGTAAATTTGAGAAAATATAAATTATTTGGTGATAGTATAGTTATAGTTATAGTTATAGTTATAGTTATCCAAAAACATTAAATAAGCATTTAGCATGGGCAACTCACAAGACCATTTTGGTTTAAATACGTAAAATTAATAGATTAAATTTACCAATTAAAATCTATCAAAGTAATTTTTAATTCAAATATATAAATTCAAGAAAAAGATATCAAAATTTCAACTCAATCCTACTAATTTTATTAAACAGGTTTTAAAAAAAAAAAACTAACAAAAGTTGATATAACTCACCAAAAGTGTCTGAAACTGTTTTGTATTTTTTTAAGTTAAAGGTTTACTCAATAAACTTGTTTTGAAAGAAAGTTTTAGAAGTTTTTAAACTGTGGGCAATACTTATTACTATAAAACCAATTTTGCTACAGTTTTATTCATGTGGCTGAAAGCAAAGATTCAAGAAAGATCTTTTAAAATGAGGGAAATTTTGATCCAAGAACAACTCTTAAAATTCTTTTCTATATAGTTCTTTGTGATAATGGGCTATTTTGTCTTTCCACAGACAGTCATTCTATAAATGGGAAGCAGGAGAGGAGAAGCCTCCCCCTTGGCATTTTCTCACATCTATATTTCATCTGATTGTTTCTTTTTTGTTCGTTTCTTCTTCATCAACAAGTCACAATAACAAGCACAGTGAAATTCATGTGCATTTAAAAAATATAAATATACTGTAAGCATTAAATAAGAGTTCTAGGTAAGTTATGAATTGCAGGTACACGGTTGCGTTTTGTCTTCTTGTCAAACATTCTTTTGGGTTATACAGTTGGTAAATTAGACCAAAGGCACCACACAAAGCATGAAGCAGCAACTAAGATCAGGCAAAGCTGTCAGCTGCCACCGTATTTTCTGGAATATAACTATTACTTACTTCACAGAGGTCATATTCCTAAATGAGTATTTGTGTTCTCGTTGAATAAAAAAAAAAAAAGGTCCTTTCCTAAAGCAGCGGGCAAATGACAATATATTTTACGAGCGCCATGTGGTGATTAACAATTCTTTTTTGGAAAAAATAGAAGAAACAAGTAAACCTGCTTTGTTCCAACTATATTATCATAAAGAACAGTAGCTACTTGGGGGTTAGTTTGGTTAGTTTTCTCTGTTTTATTACCACAGCCAAAGACAATGGTTGATCTTAATTTGTCCTGGCTAGAAGTCGCATAGCGAAGCATGTGACCTCAGTTTCTAATAAAGAAAGTGTGTCCATGTCAATGACATGGTGTCCTACGAGTGATGGAAATCGGAACAGAGTATCTCTGAACCGGGGATGAATAGCAATTCAGTCTTGGGTTCAATGCTGAGTTTTGGCCGAAGCCTATTTCACTTACTGTAACATTTTTATTTTCACAACTATAGTTTCACACTTAGGCACAGACTACTTAATCACACAGGACCAAAAGACAAATAGGTGCTATTATACACAATACAATCAAGTTGAAACTTAACAACGTGGTAATTATATTGTTTATACAATTCAAGGTAATAATGGGGGAAATGTACTTTTTAACACATTATTTTACGACTTAAAAAATTCACTTTTATTAAGGCCAAATCAACCTTTTCTCTGCAATTGGGTAAACTGTATCTATTATTTTGCATGCGAAACTCCACGTATTAAGTAGCAAGTATAGAACATCAAGCAGGTTTTCGAAATGAACTAAAAAGTCCTAATAACACAAACACAAATAATCGGTCATGGCTAGTTCAAAAGAGGACCTGGAAGAACCCCCAGGAGGAGGCAGAAAAATCGGAATTAAAAGTTACTAATAAAACATCTGCAATGATTAATTATGGAATCTGGGGAGGGGGGATTTATAAAGAGCCAAACAAGAGGCTCACTACTGTAACTGTGTCACCTGGAGCAACTGTAAAATATAACAAGAAATACACTAGAATTTTCATTTTTGGAAATTTATAATGCATGCTTCTTGGCCTAAACCAGCAAGTACATAAATTTAAAAATAATTTTCTTTATCGGTAAAGAAACAGTATCATTAATACTGAAGAGTCACATGGAAAGTACATACATGCAGCTGAACTGTTTATGTAAAATTTTAGCAGTAATCATTTTATATGTTTATCTCTCATTTAAAACTCTAGCAAGTCGAAGTATATAGGAATCCAAAAAGTTATATGTGTTTAAAAAAAAAAAAAAAAAAAGGTTCTATGATTTAAAAGTCACTTTCTAAACTCGGATTTTCAAAAGAGAAAGTTTTAGAATCAAATGAGCATAAAAAAGAATTCAGACAAGGGTGTACGTGTGTGTGTGTGTGTGTGTGTGTGTGTGTGTGTGTGTGTGTACACACAGAAATACTGATTTATCCTTGCGTAAGGATAAGGATATACATACATCTGACTAACTGGAATTTGGGAGGGCTAAGTGCCATAACTGGTTTGTCCATTCAAACAATACGTGTGTGTGTGTGTGTGTGTGTGTGTGTGTGTGTGTGTGACAGTGAAAGAAAACACTCTATAGGCCTAAATTCACTTATAAGCCACAGATATCTAAACTACTGAATAATGAGGCTTTTGGTCAGAAGTAAACCCATTAAAGCAAGTAACAGTTAACATTTGCCTGGCAAAGTGTACACCTAAAAATTAATTCAAGTTAAGCAAAAGCTCCCTTCTAATAAGTCATATAAACATTCCCCAAACCATGGTAAGATGAATATAACTTTTTCCCTTAAATTCCAAATTAAAAGATTGCTTTCAAACAAAATAGTTAAAAACAAAAACCTCTCCCATTCATGTTAGAAGTGAACAAGAACGAGTCTTAAGATCCTAATTCTAACTAACTCCTCCCTAAGCAGCCAATCCAAACGCTGACCAAATCACCTACATGAACCACAACAAATATCACGACATAAAACAAGAGCT
Source organism: Pteropus alecto (assembly GCF_000325575.1). Taxonomy (NCBI): domain Eukaryota; kingdom Metazoa; phylum Chordata; class Mammalia; order Chiroptera; family Pteropodidae; genus Pteropus; species Pteropus alecto. The sequence continues at coordinate 4,620,390 of NW_006436814.1, read as the reverse complement.
TGCTGTATATCCCCAAAACCACAAACCAGACTATGGCCTAAGGAAACAAAAGTTATGAAAATGTGCAAGGAGTATGTAGTACAGCTTGAAAAAGTAATGTAAACATAATGTTGCTTACCACAGAAAATACATCGCAAATTAGTGCTGTCCTGGGGAGCAGCAACCTTGCTCTGAGCTGCAACAGACACCTTGGTGTTAGAAGCTTCGAGGATACCGGGGCCATCTGAAGAATTTCACATTAACTAAAAGGTGCTTTGAAAGGTTCAAAATGTATTTAGACATATTTCCTATCTAGACCCCCCTTCTGGAAGCTCTGTAATTTAATGAAAACGTATCCTCCTTAATCTTAGCTTAAACATTGTTTTATGTATAATCTTATTTGTGGAAAAACCCTATAAGAAGCCACAGATCAAATGAGGCACGTATAGCTTAATTATTTCCTGAGTTAGACAATTAGAGAGTGCAATTGATTTATGTTTTCCAATTCTATTTTAAAAAGTAAATGAAGCTGAGGTACAGGAAGTCAAGATCTATGGCCATTAAATTTCATATCTACCCTCTTTTAGTATTGCTCGTTTAGAATAATTTGCAGCTGAAACAAAAATTTAGGAAAAATGTTTAAGACTAACAACATGAGATAAACTCATTTCTATTAGTTGAAAAAAAAACAAAACCATTTTAAACAGCCTACAGCAATTAGAGTGTTTTATAGTCATTGACGTAAAATAAGAATATCTTTACTTGCTTTGGACTTTGAAAAACAACAAAGTGTTTGTTGTTTTACCAAGCCATATAGTAATGTTCCTTTTTTTCCTAAATATGTGTATATGTACACGTATTTGACAATTTATCCTATTAAAATGTATGGCCATATAAAATAGTCCTTTAATATTTAGGCTATTGCCATTGACATTTACCTTAAGCTTTAATGTAAACTCTCTTTAAGAGACCACACTCAACGAGAAGGTGATCATTTACGAAAAGAGAAAGGTGACACTCAAAATTAGGGTGGAAAAAAACAAGTAAGATTTTTTTAGTATTATATTAGTGACATTCAAAACTCAACATCAGTAATTTTCCATAAAATCCTAAAGTTCGTTTCAGCATGGGAAAAATTTTCTTTTTCCATTGGTAGTAACCAGAAACAGTGAACAGGTTAAAAATATATTGACTTAAGAAAGACTACATAAAGGCAAGCAAGATGGTATTTTAGATTTCCCTTAGAACCGTATTCTTTAAAGAATATAATTTATGCTAACTAAACAGTTTGCACAGAATCAGAACCAAACCAACCATAAAGAATGTACATCTGAAAATGGTAATAAATCTTAAATAATCAAGGATTTTTAAATCATGTTTAGAAATTAGATTTAATATAATTCAATGAAGTATAAATTTTGTTTTAAACATATACAGCAGATATTTTCAAATACAAACAAAGTAAGATTGATAAATGTCACCTCCGCCAAGAATTTCCAACCACCCAATCTATTATTAAAGTCGCATGCACAATATTTATAGTAATGACATAAAAAAGACCACAGGCATACATATGACATGTCTACCAATCTAATTAGATCATTCTAAAGAAGATAAACAATTTAGAAAATTTCCAATAATATTTTAAGTTTAAACTTTAAAAAACTGTCTTACCAATATTTGTAAATGACTACTTCTATAAAGCCTTTATTAAATAAACATGCCTAGTCTTCAGATTTTACCCTTCAGTTCCTTTAATTCATATTTGGGGAGGGGGGTGGAGGCAAATATAAAAACTTACAAGAAAAACCTGAGAAATTATCTCGTCTCTGACAGCAAAGAAACTGCCACGGTCCATTACCAATCATTTTGGCAAAAAGTCATGTGACAATTGACAGAATGCAGGTAAACCATTATTACTGCGTAAGACAAAACATTTTCAAGCCAGAACTCCCAAGCTTGTCACAGTTTAAACTATTTTAGCACCATTCTTGCATGTGATCATGAAGCATCTTCCTTCTACTCACTTCTACTTCTTACCATCACATAAAATACTGATCTAAATTCTGATACGGCTGCTTGAATTCTGCTGCAGCCTGCATTTCCCAAGGATACTAAATTATTCATTCCATCATACGCATAAGGCTCATAGCACTTCCTGCTTAGTACTGATGCTGTTAGTTCTTTTTTTCACTCAGTTGGGGGAGGAGGGCAGAATATGAGAAAGAACATTCCCTGTCCAAATTGAGCAAATTCACCGATATGATGATTACAGCAGTTTTAGGAGTAGCGTCAATATTCCATATATCTTACATTTTGCCTGTAAAAGGACAATTCTCTTTAAGTTAGTCATATTCAAATAGGCTTAGAGCTAAGAGAAATTAGGATGGACCCTAAAGAAAAACATGAATTGAGGAAGTTTGTGTATCAAAAAGCAAAATTTAACATTAAGATTTACGGAGAAGAAAAATGGCCATCTCTATCAGCTACTCTGACCTTAAAACAGTCTCATCCTGGTGGCTCATTTATTTCTAACGTAGTCTGTGAAACTGCTATTCCTCAGGCTCTGCCTGCTGCCTTTTCACATTCTGTGCCACGAGGTATTGTGTATGAGCAGGGAAATGTAGAAACCTTGAGTTTGGCATATTAGTAGCAGGAAACGGCAGGCACGCTGTTTAGATTTGGTCGGCGTTACCCTATTTTACTGGGATGTAATTATCACAGCAGACCCTGGCGCTCATGTTTTTACATGAGAGGTTTCCACTAGAAGCCGTCAGTCCCTAGGCGATTTACAATGGGGATGGTACCCATCTCAGCGTTTTTTTCTGAGGACTAAATGAGATAATGTTTGCTCGAAGCTGACTTTAATTCGATCGCACCTCGGAAAGCTAGTCTGCTGAGTGAGCACACTCAGCATGCAAATTAGCAGCATCCCCACTTTTTCCCCATCAATAAGGCCCCCAGGTATTACCCTCCTGATTGCAAAGTTCCACGATGTACTTTTTTGAGAGGGAATGAAAGCAAATGTGTTCGTTTGCTCTAAGGTATCTAGAGTATACTGCAGAAGGACACTGCAGTGGTATGGTTGTCTGCGTTCAAAAAAAAAAACAGGTACTTAGAAACGTAAACTGGGGTGGCCGCTATGGAAAATCACATGGAGGTTCCTCAAAAAATCAGCAATGGAACTACCAAATGATCCAGCTATGTCCCATTTCTGGGTCTGTGTCCAAAGAAATGACAACAGGATATCGGAGAAATATCTGCGCTCTCCTGGTCACTGCAGCATTGTTCATAATAGTCGAGATACAGAAACAACACGAGCGTCTGTCAGCGGATGCATGGATAAAGAAATGCAGAATACAACGCACGTAGACAACTACTGCACGACTCTGCTGTACACAAGGTACCAAGTTTAAAAATGTGGACTTTTTTTCAAAATAAAGAATTGAGAACGATTTGCTTTTAATCTATTTTTTTTAATGTTAAGATTTTGTCATTATTTTCTCTGTACGCCATTCCCATACGACTTTAAAGCAAACCAAAAATCAGTTAAAATGTAGAAGTCAATTGTTAAAACTTAGCATGCCTAGATACGCGAATGCATGCTTTTTATTATGATTTACTTTTCACACTACCACGCATGATGCGTGCTACAGGACGGGGGAACCTTGAAAACATCATGTTAAGTAAAAGTCGTCAGAAAAGACCACATGGTGTGTGATCCCAATGACGTGACCTGTCCAGCCTGGGCAGCTCCGTACAGACAGAAAGGAGATCAGCGGCTGCCAAGAGCTGGGAGCTACGGAGGCACTGGGGGTGGGCGAGGTGAGGGTGCCGATGATGGCTTAGGGCACGGGGTTCTTCTTGGTATGACGAAAGTAGTCGGAAGTGATTGCGGTGATAACTGCACGACCCTTAGTATATTGATGCTATTAATTCTTTTTTCACCCAGGAGATCGTGAATATACTAAAACCCACTGAAAATACTAAAAAAATACTAAAACCCACTGAACTGTACACTTTAAGTGGGTAAATGCATAGTAAGTGAAGTAAAGCTCCATAAAAAAAAAGCTGTTGAGGCAAAAAAAAGTACTGGGTTGTGCTGCTCATTTCAGAACTGTTTACAACACAACGCTGAAAAGTATCTCAGAGCCTACTTCTTTTCCATTACGGAAAATATTAAAGACGATTATCTCTGGGTGGTGGGATTTTAGGTATTTTTACTTTCTTCTTTATGTTTTTCTGTACTGCTTAAATTTTTATACTAAGTATATGACTTTTTAATCAGGAAAAAAAAAAAAACCTTATTCTCCCTTGAAAAACAAAAGATGCTGTGCCGGGAATTCGAGTTCTTGTCAGATGGGGCTCTAGCTAGCTCTAGCGTCCGATGAGACACTCGGCTGTGAACAATGAAGGACGTGACCCCTCTGATAATACCAACGTGACCCAAGTGTCTGGAAGGGCTGCTGGGCCCGGCCGGGGTGACCTTGCAAACGCTGGCGCTGGTCTGAGAAGGCACACAGCAGCTCCTCTGCCATCGAAACCAAAGGCACATCTGTTCAGGACGGTGCATGGAAACTGACGCTGTCCCAGTTACCCCAGCTCAGCTGTCGGCTTCCCCAGGAGCCCACTGCCCTCGCCTGTCTCCCTTCTCTGCACAGGAATTCGTGATCCTTCACCAGTGAGACCAAGAAGCAACTTCTATCTAAAACGAATACCTATATGACCAAAGGTGTCCAAATTTACCTTTTCAGATTCGAAAATGTATAATAATTTTAAAATATTTTTGTTGAATAGATTAAAAGCTAAGTAAATTGGGCCTGTTTACCTCACATGGAGTTTATTAAATATAAGTTCTTGGTTTGAGCTATCAGTAAGGACAAAAAAATAAACTCGTTCTACAAGAAAAGGTCATTAATTTCAGTCTCTGAAATGTCATTATATCCCTAACAATATATGTATCTTTATTTTACTACTCTTCAAAAAATATACCGTCTCAGAATTAAGTAGGCCATAAATGTGGAATGCCAATTCAAACACGATGGGATGTTGTTTAGATGAAACATCAGTGTATTCAGACAAAGAAAATGGAAAACTTATAAAAATTAAGGAAACTTTAAATTAGCGTTGTCATGTTCCCACTCTTAAGACTCAATAAACATTACTCAATAAAGCACTTTTACTTTCAGGAAAACTGCACGAAAGGCTTACTGCCATATTTTAAATGATATTTTTAGTAGTTTAGCTCAATCTGTAGGCTTATATTATTCTACTTTCTTCATTAGACATTTTCCATGTTAAATCTCAGTTTTTTCACTACTCACCCTCTAAGAATAAAAGATACAAAAGCAGCAGCAATTCACTGCTATTTAAAAACTAAACGGTACAGATCATCCAAACATAAAAACTAAAGGGGAAAAGAAAAAAGAAAACCTCAGTATCCTCAAGAACCTGTTATAAAATCCCAAAACCAACTGGTAGAGCCTAAGATATCTTCCCAATTTATTGGGAAACAATAAGTAAAACACTATGGCTTCTTAAGAACAAAATTTTAGAGACTCAAACATCTGTTCATGTAAATAATACTATAAATTACTATTATTGTATTAAACAGACTTGAGAGCTGTTTATATATCACATCTTGGTCCAGTTTGTAAGAGTGTATGCTACATTAAATTTACATACTTGTTTGATTTTTATGTGCAAATAAAATGTTACTAAGCGTTACTGTGTTAGCATGGTCGCTAAACTTTGGTTCTGCCAATTTTATTATTCGGTCCAGAAATTAACAGTGTGAAGTGAGAACAGTTATGTCCCACAGTGGGGAAAGAAGGAAGAAACGGTGCGACGACCTGGGCGAGCTCGAGAAGGAGCCGACGGCCACGTGGAGGAGTCGGCACTGTATTCTAAGCAAGGGAGTGCCAGGGCCAGATTATCTGGTACAGACAACAGAAGGTACGCAAAGTTCCACCCGGCCTCCTACGATACGAGGTCGATCTCAGGTGTCATCTGCAGAAGAGACCAGAGACCCATTTCTGGGGAATTAATGTCACTCATCTAGTCAACTTCTTCAAACTGGGAATGTATGATTCTAAGGCTTAGGAAAATTTTAAATCCATGGGACCAGAGACTCTAAATCTGAATAAGAAAAGTAATTTTGTGTTTGGTATAATATGACCACAGTAAAGATCAGGACAGTATTTGTAAAGGACATGCCTCAATAAAAAAATGTATTTTTTTCCTGAATGAACAGCACTATCATAGCCAAATGCCCCCGAAAAATTCCAGAAAACAGAGGTCGTTTGTTTTCCAGCATGAATTATCTCAGAAATTTCAAAAGTCCATAGAAACAGCAAGTCTACCCTGTAAGAATTATTTCTGGTATCTTCATATGAGTAGCATGCTTTCCTGTTTATTTTGCTTCCAAATTTCCGCTCTGTGCCACTTATGGTACTTACACTGCCGTGCGTATATTTTTGACCATGTTTTAATTTTCTCTATACAATTAACTGACCCTTGCGGTCAACAATTTTGAATTATTCATTTTTGTTTCTATCATAGCATGTAATATATTATCTTATTAGGAGTACAAATAGTTCAGTTCACTGTGGCTTTTCTCCTTTTAGATTATGAGACCATCTTCTTCTTAGGAATTTTTTATGAATTTATTAAACAATGTCACAATATTCTTTATATACAAAATACTGACTTCAAAGATACCACTGTTTAATACCATCTTCGAAAGTTTGATTAGAAATGTCCTATCTTGCCTAGATTATACAAGAACGCACCAACGTGCACACGCTCTTTGCTGAATTCTAACAGACATACCTCAGTGGTTCACCATCCCACCTATAGACTGACGAAAGCATGTCTGAAACCAAGCTGTAAAAACCGTGGAGCAGGTTTGTTGGCCACCGTTGCTGTGACTGGTCTCACCAGAGTGGAAGTGGTTCCTGCAATTTGTTTCTTATCATTGATGGACAACAAGATAGATTCTATCATATTAAAGCCTCTCTTTACTCTCTGAATTCTTGTTTAAAGATGAAAAAGTCTTACGAAAAGGCATCAGAATTTAGACAAACATCCAGCAAACGCTTCTCTAATTTATGGGCGACAAATATGATTAAAATTCGGGAATACAAGGGGAAGTAATTATATACAAATTACTATTCTCATGCAGGAAAACATGGAAGTAACTATGAACGACATCCTTAGCAGTATCATTAATTAAATTTCAAGCTTACTGTAAAATGAGCTTAAAGAGTAAGTCTGAATCTGACAACACATTATAAGATGCCCCACCGGCAGAGAAGGGAGAAATAAGAATGAGAGGCAGACAGAATATACTGTCTGACAACAAACTTCAGGATAAAATAACTTTCTATAAGATTATGAAACAGATTTATCAGAAAAATCGTATCTGTCTCTTTTACTCATTTGATCATTTCCACTTTGGAGCAGGACACGGTAGCCTAACTCCCACAACGTCGATGGAAGCTGTGCTCCTGAGAAGTGCAAGGTTGGACTGGAGTTAGAGACAAGCTAACTCATCTTTCCCAAACGCTGGTGGATCAGCAACTTAAGTCATAAAAGTAAATATGTTTAAATTTGTTTACGATAAATGATAATTCACATGTTATGTGAATATACAATTCACGTAACTGTAGAAATCACAAAAAGAAAAGTTGTAAATATACCAAGTAACTAGAAACCAGAAGAACCTGACATTTTCAGAGCCAGAGCCAGAAACAGCCACGATGATTACTAACTGCTGGACAGATGATGGACGCACATCTACTGACCGGGCAGTTTTCATACATTCCGCATGAAATAAGCCATCGGACCTGCGTTTCCCTTTTCATGGACAGATGATGATGATAGGAATTAGTAATAATAATCACCGCCTACTTCTATGACTGGCAAAGTCCCCATTTTAAATGCCTGGCCCTCCATGAAGTCATCTTTATGGGGAAGATTAACAACCTGTTACTGTGAAGACCGTGAATTTATCAATGGGGAAGACCGTGGAAGAGGGACGCGTGAGGGCAGCAGCACATGACAGCACTCGCGACAAGCCTGTCCCACTCGCCCAACCCCGAACCTGTCTGACCTAAATGTTACTTCCCCAGGAAGATCAGCTGATGTAGGAAAGCTAAATGTGAAAAACACTGTCCAAGGCTACCTTTGGGTTCTTCGTGATACAGTTTTATATGATTTTATGGAAACATCAATAAAGTACCCCAAATGCGGTATGTCTAGAATCAAATTCGTTATGGGCTGTCCGGTATCCCCGTTCCCTCCCTCCCCACCTCTGGTTAGTACTGCCATCTCCACCACCAGCCCGAAAGGACACATCTCATTCTCCCCTTGCTGGCCTGTCCATTACATTTCACTGACGTAGTAGAAAGAAGATAATTGTTGAAACTAGATCTGGGTACAAATGCCAGTTATGCCTCTGTCTAGTTGTGGGCTTCTGGGCTGGTCCAGTGGCCTTCTTCTGTAAGTCCCAATCTCATCTCTAAAACAAAGACATCTACCATCAATACTGCAAGGTTATTGTAAAGATGATCAGGAACATATCTGACCCAATTAGGATCCGGCACCCAACAGATACCCAACAGACACCCAACAGACAGGTCATCATTCCTGCCTCAGAACCACTTTAGCGACTAAATGAGGCCATGAGCAGATGGCCTAGAACAAGGCCCTGGCAGGAATAGTGGCACTAAACAAGCCTGCCACGTCCTCCTCACTCAGTCCCTCTCCCCTTTATACTGTACCACTTCAGGCCTCATCTTTCACACTGACATTATCACACAGTGTCCCTAAACTGATCTCCAAGCTTGCACCTGCTCACCAATCCTTTACTTTTGCTCTAAAGCACAAACCCGACGCTATCCACACTTACTCAGCACCGTCAGTGCCTGTTCCACGGACAACAGGCACCGCTACACGCAGGCCCCCCGCCCCCCGCCCAGTCTGGTCTCTTTGCATTTCCTTCCCCGCTCCCGCTCCACGGTCTCCTGCCCAAGCCACTGCACAGCCCAGCTGCTGTTCCCCAAGTGCCCAGGCGCTCATGGTCCCCACATCTATCCAGGGCGCCCCTCTCACTGCCAAGGCTGACTCAGTCCGCAAAACACAGCTCGAGCGTCATCGCCCCTTCAGCTTCCGTTGGTATTCCCCAGGCCTTCCTGCACGCTCCACTGGCAACGTTTCACACACTGTACTCCCAGGCTGCCGACCTTGTTTCTAGCATCTCCAGTCCAACTCTAAAATTCTGGAAGACTTTATCATGTTAGTATTACTTCCGGCACCTAGCGCAGTACCTGTGCTCAAAACGTGTTTGGTGGTTTTGTGACATAACCTTAATACTGGCAGTCTGGAAAATAAAAGTGTCATGTCACTACACACAAATACTTCTAGAAACTTGCTGAGATTTCTTCAAATCCAATTAATTTAAAAACATCTCAAAAAGATTAAAATTTAACAAGGTAAAATTCATACAAATGCTCATATTAGAAGGTATACCAGGCCAAATTACGTGTGTGTGTGTGTGTGTATACACACACATATATATGTATATATGTATATATATACACATATATACATATATATATACACATACACACATATGTATATACACATATATACATATACATATACGTGTGTGTGTGTGTGTGTGTGTGTATAAAAATCTAGCAAAAGCAGTGTTAGTGCCAAAATAGTTTAAGGTTTTCCTCTCACTTAACTGATCAAGCTTGGAGATCAGTTAATCTTGGTTGAGTGAACAAAAGCAGCAGAATCACCTTCTTGGCTATGTATAGGATTTTCCTAGTTAAAAATGAATTTAAAACTTTTTTCCTATTTTCAAATGACTTAAACCTTTTTCTAAATGAAATAGATTGTACAAATTAACCTCCACCAATCATCACAAGGACTGACTTAAATTTCATACAAGCCATAACCATTATCTGCAAAACTTCTATAAAGGTACTTGATAAATAATACAGAATTCCACAATATCGGTCTGGATAATGAGTTTTGAATGTACTGTTTAAAGTCCATTTCCATTAAACAATAGAAACATATAAACTGTAGCATTTGTTATAAAAAGGAGAACGCTATTTCAATTCTCTTTCAAAAATGTTACCTGTGATTTTGTTTTTCAAATTCCAAACATAATCTCCGTAATGAGCACCTCCTGTACTTTCCAGTACACTGGATAACTGCACGCCAAGCGAAAAAGAAAGGAAAACGCTTCTGCCACTCACCCTTTTCACAAGAAATGGGAAAACTAAACACATACAGAGCACCCTGTGAAGTTCAGCACAACAAGCCCCAAAGGAAGCCATTCTTCAAAAACTATTTTTACTCTGGCTTTTTTGTATGACAGAATAGGTAACAAAATGAGAACAGCTGTGATTTTTAAAATTAAATTTATTGGGGTGGCATTGGTTAATAAAACTATATCGGTTTCAAGTGTGCAATTCAATAATATATCATCTGTATATTGAATTGTGCGTTCACCACAGTCACATCTCCTTCACCATGTACTTGACCCCTTTACCCTCATCTACCTCTCCCCCTCCCCCCTTTCCCTCTGGTAACAAATTAAACTGTCTGTCTATGAGTTTCTGATTGTCTTGTTCGCTTGTTGCTTTCAGTTTTCTATTCCACATATGACTGAAATCATATGATTCTCAACTTTTTCTGACTTATTTCACTTAGCACGATAATCTCAAGATCCATCCGTGTTGTCACAAATGGCAGTATTTCATCTTTTCTTATGGATGGGTAATATTTCATTGTATACATGTACCACATCTTTATCCAATCATCTATCGAAGGACACCGGTTGTTTCCATGTCTTGGCCACTGTGAATAATGCTGAAATGAATATCAGGGTGTACATTTTCTTTACAGCTATATGTTTTCGAATTTTGAAGGGAGATACCCAGAAGAGGGACTGCTGGGTCATATGGTAATTCTATTCTCAATTTTTTGAGGAACCTCCATACTGTTTTCCGCAGTGACTGTACTAATTTACATTCCCAGCAGCAGTGTGTGAGGGTTCCCTTTCCCCTAAAACTCCTCCAACACGTGTTATTACTTGTCTTGTTGACAGCAGCCATTCCAACAGGTGTGAGGTGATATCTCGCTGTGGTTTTGATTTGCATTTCCCTAATAGCTAGTGAAGCTGAGCATCTTTTCATATGTCTGTTGGCCATTTGTGTGTCTTCTTGGAAGAAGTGTCTGTTCAGGTCCTCTGCCCATTTTTTAACTGGATTGTGTTTTGTTGTTGTTGAGTTGCATGAATTCTTTTTATATTTTGAATATTAGCCCCTCATCAGAGGGGTTGCTTGCAAATATCTTCTCCCATTTGATTGGCTGTCTCTTTGTTTTCTGGACAGTTTCTTTTGCTGTTGCAGAAGCTTTTCAGTTTGATAAAGTCCCATTCATTTATTTTTGCTTTTACTTCCCTTGCCTCTGAGGTCAAATTCATAAAATCCTCTCTAAGAACAAGGTCCATGAGTTTAGTACCTATATTTTCTTCTATGCAATTTATTGTTTCAGGTCTTATATTTACGTATTCGATCCATTTTGAGTTAATATTAAAAAGAGCAGACTAGTTTCATTCTTTTGCAGGTGGCTTTCCCATTTGCCCAGCACCATTTATTGAAGAGGCTTTCTTTTCTCCACTGTATGTTTTTGGCTCCTTTGTCGAAAATTACATGCCCATCTATATGTAGACTTATTTTGGGGCTCCCGATTCTGTTCCATGGGTCTCTGTGTCTGTTTCTCTGCCCAATACCATGCTGTTTTGACTACTGTCACTTTGTAGTATAATTTGAAGTCAGGAAGTGTGTATGATGCCTCTGGCTTCGTTCTTTTTTCTCAAGATGGCTTTGGCTATTTGGGGTCTTATGTGATTCCATACAAATCTGATAATTTTTTTGTTCTGTTTCTTTAAAAAATGCCACTGGGATTTTGATAGGATTTCCATTAAATCTCTATATTGCTTTGGGTAATATGCCCACTTTAACTATGTTAATTCCTCCAATCCATGAACATGAAATATCTATTTCTTTATGTCTTCTTCAGTATCTTTTAATAATGCCTTGTAGTTTGCAGTGTATACGTCCTTCACATGCCTTGTTAAGTTTCCCCTCGGTATTTTATTCTTTTTGTTGCAATGGCAAAAGGGATTATTTTTCATTTTTCTGAAATTTCATTGTTATAGGAATATAGTATATAGGAATGCAATAAATTTCTATACATTGATTTTGCATCCTGCAACTTTACCGTATTTGTTTACGGTTTCTAATAGTTTTTTTTGGAGTCTTTAGGGTTTTCTACATAAAGATTCATGCAGTCTGCAAAAAGTGACAAGTTGACTTCCTCATTCCCAGTGTGGATGCTATTTCTTTCTTTCTCTTGCCCGACTGCTCTAGCTAGAACTTCCAATACTATACTGACTAAGAGTGGCAGGAGCGGGCATCCTTGTCTTTTTCCTGATCTTAGAAGAAAAGCTTTCGGTTTTCCATCAATAAATACGATATCAGCAGAGGGTTTCTCACATATGGCCTTTATTATGTTGAGGTACTCCTATACCCATTTTATTAAGTAGTTTAGTCATAAATGGGTGCTAAATCTTATCAAATGCTTATTCTGCATTTATTAGTATGATCATATGATTTTCATCCTTTATTTTGTTTATGTGATATACCATATTGATCAATTTGTATATGTTGAACTATTCTCGTGCCTCTGAAATAAACCTCTACTTGATCGTGATATATAATTTTTTTAATGTATTGCTCTGTTGCATTGATTTTTTTCTATTGTCTTTTTGTCCTCTACTTCGTGTAATTCTGCTCTGATTTTTATTATTTTCTTCCTTCTACTGACTTTGGGCTTCATTTGTTCTTCTTCTAGTTCTTTAAGATGTAATGTGAGGTTGTTTATTTGGGATTTTTCTTATTTCTTGAGCTAGGCCTGTAATGATTTGCTAGTATTTTGTTTAGGATTTTTGCATCTGCATTCATCAAATATATTAGTCTGTAGTTTTCTTTTTTGTGTGTTATTCTTGTCAGGCTTTGGTATCAGGGTAATGAAAGTCTCATAAAACATGTTAGGAAGTAGTGACTCTTCTTCGATTTGGGGGGAGAGTTTGAGAAGGACTGGTATTAAATCTTCTTTGAATGTTGGGTAGAATTCACTAGTGAAGCCAACTGGTCTTGGACTTTTACTTTTGGGAGGGTTTTGATGATTATTTCAATTTCCTTACTGTTGATCAGTCTTTTTAGATTTTTCAGTTCTTCATGATTCAGTCTAAGAAGGTTGTATCTTTCTTAGAACTTATCCATTTCTCATATGTTATTGAATTTGATGGCATACGGTCTTTTATAGTATTCCTGTATGATCCTTCATATTTTTGTGGTGTCCGTCATAACTTCTCTTTCGTTTCTGATTTTGTTAATTTGTGTCTTTTCTCTCTTTTTCTTAGTGTAGCTAGGGGTTTTGTCAATTTTATTGATCTTTTCAAAGAACCAGTTCTTTGTTGCATTAATTTTTTCTATTGTCTTTTTGTTCTCCATTTCATTTAATTCTGCTCTAATTTTTATTATTTTCTTCCTTCTACTGACTTTAGGCTTCATTTTTCTTCTAGTTCTTTAAGATGTAATGTTAGGTTATTAATTTGGAATTTTTCTTGTTTCTTGAGATAGGCCTGTAATGATATGAACTTCCCTCTTATTACCGCTTTTACTGTATTCCGAAAGTTTGTTATGTTTGATTTTCATTCTCGTTTGTTTCTATGCATCCCTTGATCTCTCCTTTTATTTCTTCGACCCAGACTGTTTAATTTCCACATATTTGTGGGTTTTTCCGCTTTCTTTTTGCTTCTGATTAGAGATTTCTCGAGCATATTTTTTGCTTAGAGAGGAGACTTGTAAGTTAAACTTTTTCGACTTGGTTTTGGCAGAAGGACAATGGATGGTTTCAGCAAGGACCTGGCTGTGAACCCAAAACAAAACAGCTGCAGAGGGGGAAGGTGTGTTTGAGATGAGAGGCAGACATTATTGGGTATGTTTGTTTAGGTGGGAGGGAGGGGACCCGCAAAATGATACTGGGGTGGGGTACACACTTATCCTACTTTGGTGGAGACTTACAGAAAGATTACATACGTTCCCAAAGACACTTCTGATTCTTAGCGCCTACCTCCTCCACATCTAAGCAAATTAATGCCATCAAAAATCAGAAATTAGTGTTTGCAGTAATTTATGAAATGTTATTTTCTAAATAAATCAGACTATAAAAAACATCGACCACTTTATATGCTTTGTTTTTTTCCTGATGAAAAAGCTACAGAACCAAAAGCCTCTTTGCCTACGGCTTGGGCCATGATGGCTAGGATGGGCCGGCTTCTTCCACCTTTCTCTTTCTTTCCTCAGCCCATGGGATTACAGGTTTGGGATTGTGACAGAGAACAGAATAAAGTTTCAAAATCACGTAAGAAAAAGCTATTAAATTTTTTGCCCTTTCCAAAATGCTTGTGTAGCTAGTGAGATGAGATGGGCGATTTTCCCATTGCCAAATGTGGAAATTACAAAAGAGAATGTAATTGAGTCTCTCCACATTAAGACTCATTAATTTCAAAAGATCAAGATCAGAAGGAAAAAAAACATTAATTATCATTTGCATTTTGAAAGCGAACTGTGTGACTACACACTGATAAAAACAATCCTTTCCATTTGGTTAAAAAAAAAAACCGATGACAATATGAACAATAGTTTTAACTACTTTATATTAGTAACATTTAGTTCCTAATATCAGTGGTTAATCTTTTGAAGGTTTAGAAACTAAAATGCTAGTTTGTTCCAAACATGAGGAAGCCAAAAATTATTGTCATACATATGCTGTCTAAACTTTGGTCCTTTAATTATTTTATTATGTAGCTGACCTATGTAATAAGATATTAAGAACCACAATTCTAGTTTCTTTCGCATGGTAAATCTATGGTGACAAAAAGAAAAGCAATTCTACACCTACAATAGCATGCCAATAAAATACTGATGCCTGCAAGAAAGGTACAGTGACTTAGAGAGATAATCTACAACCAAGACTATATATACATGCAGACTTTCCTATGCTATTTTCTGGACTTACTGACAACCAGGAGAAGCTCCTGTGGTTTATTCTCTCAAAATAGATAAGACATGAGAGCTAGGTACAATTATATAGAGAGATATTAATTTCCTTAAAAGAGATCTAATCTAAACCATCTATAGGCATAATATCATGGTTTCTGGCAACATTCCAAAATGACTTCTTGCTCTGAAATTCATACTTCAAAGAGACTAACACATGAGCTAGATGTTTCAATCCTTTTTAGAATGAGGCAAGGAATAAATGAAATTTAATGTATCAACAATAGGTTTAAAATTCTATACCTTCAACAAAATACCAAATTTTAATTTGACTATAAGTCTTAAAATATAGAAATATAGAAATAAACTTTGTTCATAGCACATTTACATCATTAAGATCACTGCTAAATAAACCACGAAGGCAAGAATAATTACATTTGAATTTTTATATATATAACATTTATTTTGATTATAAAATCTAGCTCTCCAAAGAAATAACAATACATTGGTATAGTTATTTTTCTATTTTTTAAACAAAAACAAAAACAGAGCTCACCTCTGGCACATACACAGTCTTAAATCGTGGGGTTTTTTTAAAGTGAATTGTTTCTACATAGCTAGCTGTCTAAGCACCACGCAGCGCCAGGGGAGCTGCAATTCAGAGCTTACACCACATGAGGGCACTCCGAAAATCTTGAAACAACTTTTAGAACCAAATTTTTATTTACTAGGATGAAGACCTAGTCCTACTTGAAGTTTAAGGGCTCAGTGGTGCCTTAAGAAACATGCTTCAGAAAACGTGTTTCTTCACAAAAACTGAGATAATGATAAATGTGCATAATTCTATTCGCTGCACATTCTCCGGGCCTCACATCTTTGCAACAAAAGTTGAGGTTCGAGAGCAGGATCAACAGAACGAAATAACTTCAAATGACAGCATTAAAAAATGATAACTAATCTCATACGATTATCCCTCTAGACTACATGTTTATCGCCCTCAAATAAAAGTTCACATTTCTGTAGAGAATAACAGAAATTCAGGAATTACTTCAAATACACATACGATTTAAAAGCTGGTCAGAAAAGATGTTTTAACAGATACGTGACACTTCAGTTCAAGAGAGCACGTCAACGAGGGGCACCTTACCCGTTTCCTGTGAATTCAGCACTTCTAAGGCATGCATCATGGCACTTGCAAAGACATTGGCATCCTCTTTGCTGCCAAAGTTGAGACCATACACCTGTCTAGCATCCCGCCACTGGTGGAAGGTCTGCGTGGCTTGATTGTACTTCAGCCCTTTAGGAATGGCACAATTTATCACGACCTAAAAGACAGTAATTCTTTATAAAGTCAAGGTAATAACTGGCAAAGTCGACAAATTCTGATCGGATAGATATTCATTCATTCAAACCTTTTCCAGATAGACCTTGGCAAAAAATGGTTAAAACAATGACCTAGGGTAAAATCACTCTAGAAATAATAGTCTGATGGAAGCGAAGCTGTCTGGTGGTTACAAAGGTCTGGCCTTAACACAGTAAATCAGCAAAATAAAAGAAAATCTATATCCCCTGTTAAATATATTTTACCATGCTTATTAAAGCATGATAAATTCACTAAGTATATAAAATGTAAGCACATATCTCAGTAAACATTCTCGTGCAGCCAAAACCCTGATCAAGATATAGGACATCCTTCTTAACTGCCCCCACCTCCCAGAAAATACGAGGCGAACTTCACACATAAGTATTGTAATGCATCTGCCCTTTCCTCTTAAACATGTTTAGGAGAGTCTGTGAACTGTCTGAAGTTTGGAGATATCAAAAATAGTGATGTTATGAACATCCTACTAAATGTCTTTTTGTACACACGAGCACACATTTCTGTTGGGCATACGCCCAGGAGTGGAACTGTCATAGGCCACACAGGTTCAACTACAGTAGAAAACTCCGAGTAGCTTTCCAAACCTGGTCCGTCAACCTTCACTGTCGCAGCAGGACCCATCAGCACGCACAACTACACATACGATGCAACAGTACAATTGGTATTGTCGGTCTTCAATTTAGCAATGCTGGTGCATATCAATACTACATCATTGTGGTTCTAGTTTGCACTTCCCTGAACACTCAGATTTAGTACTTCCTCATGTTTATGGCTATCTGGATAACTTCTTTTATGAGTAACTGCTTAAGTTAAACCTCTTGTCCATTTTTCTACTGAATTTTGATCAATAGACATTCTTAACCTTTATTCATTCCAAATTCAGTCCAAATTAGCAATCTTTTCCTTTATAGTTAATGCTTTTCATAACCTGATTAAGAAATGTTTCTCCAGCTCAAGGTCATAAAAATACTATCCCATATCATTTTACAGAGACTTAATAGTTTTAACTTTCATACTTTTATCACAAATTAACTAGAATTGACTTATGCCTTGTGGTGTAAAACCCAGTTCAAGTTTCCTTTTTGTTTCAATATGGCTCTCCAACGGATCCAATCCTACCTATTAACTGTGCTGCCAGTTTACCATAAATCAAGAGTCTATAAATGGCTCTGTTTTGTTCTACTGGTCAATATGCCTGTCTTTGAGCCAACGTCACAGTGTCTCTTTATTATTGTAGCTTTCTACTAAGTCTTGATGGCCTAAAACATGTCCTCCTACTTTGTTATTCAACAGAAGTCCTTTGTGTGTGGCTACAATTTTATATTAAGATTATCAATTTTGTGTCATGGATCCAAACTGCCAGTTACTGCTCTTAAATCGTTTCCCATTTAGAAAATACAAGTTGCCAGCATTAATTTTATTTTACATAAACACACTATCTGAGGCTGAAGCAAATCTGACTGGTTTTCAATGTGAAAATAAAATATGAAAACTGTTCTTGAAGTTATTTCTAAAGAGAACTTGTCTCTAATCCTAATGTAACAGAAATGTACACATAAATTGGATTCATCAAATAAATCTTTGGCTAATAACTGTTCAAGAACAATGTTAACATCACATGTAGGAACACTACGTTTTCTAGGATTTGACATTTTTAGTGATCGAGAATTACAATATTTTGTAAATGAAAATACCACTTCTAAAAACAGAACACTATAAACAGAATGATGTCATTTGTTTCCAAAGATTATCGATATACTAGAGCAATGCAAAAATAACAATAAAAGGAAACTCTTTCATGGTAAACTCTGACGGTGAGGTTCGGACTGTAATCCGCGAGTTATCTCGGGGTAAACACTGCAGCCGAAGCTCTGCTGGTGAGTATTCTCCGGGCAAACGGGAAATGGGTTTATTGGAGTGTTCACTTACATTTAATGTAAGTTATATATAAATGTGGATCTAAATCTACCATACCTTCTTTTAGAGTTTACTATAATTATCCCTTCTATTAGCTTGCTAGTTAAATATTTTTACTATTGTTTTAGCGGTTGCCATGAGATTATGACAGGCATCTTAAACAGATCCAAGACAAAAACTGATATTTTTACCTTTCCCTCAACAATACAAGGATTTTACAAAAACTTATCTCCAATAGCAGCAGCTCCTGTCATCTCCTTGTGTGCCCGGGTACTTCGATTGAGTGCCAGGCACTGTGTATGAACAACTGTATAAAAACTTTGAGGCCTACGATGATGCTGTATTTTTCCAGGAAAAATTTACATTTGCTTCTGGCAAACAGCTAGGGAAACTAAGAATCTCAAATAACCTTAATCCAAAAGTGACTGAAAAGGCTAGGTTTCAGTTCCTACAAAGGCCAGTCTAATTCTGAGTCGAACCTCTTCCCAGGGCTTGAGACGTCTGGGTCCCAAGTCATGGCCTGGGGGATATACAAAACTGCTATTAACTTTTCTATACTGATCCAGCAACCTTGCTGAACAATCTTGTTAGTTCTAATATTTCATTTGCAGATACTTTAGGGATTTTTATGCAGACAATTACATCACTGGTGTATAAAATCTGCTGTTTCTTCTTTTTTGATCCTGAAAGCTCCTATTTTTTTCATCTTCACATCACCCAGTTACCTCCTTCGCAATGCTAAATTGTGATGCTAAAAGTGATGAAAGCTGAAATCTCAACTTACTTATTCCCGAGTTGAATGGAAACTCACCATTGCCCTGTCCTGTAAGATGCTTACTGTATTGTTTATATTACTAATCCTTATTAGCTTAAGACGATTTATTTTTATGCCAAACGTGATGAAAATTATTACGTGCGGATTTTAATTTTATTAAATGCTTTTCCCGAATCTCGTTTCGTGTAGGTTTTCTTCTGGTAAGTTACATTACCAGGTTATCTAATGTTAAACTATCTTTAGTGACTGAGATAGAGGGAGATAAACCGAATTTGGTCAAGAGGTGGTCGTTTTCTTTTTCATATACGTCCCTGCATCGATCACTAATCTCTTATTGAGGACTTCTAGATGTGTCAATGTTCATAACAGAGACTGGTTATAATTTTCCTCTCTCGAACTTTTCTATGTTTTAGATATCAAAATTAGACCAGCCTCATAAAATACTATTCTTTACAATGGTTTGCATAAAACAGGTAGTATTTTGAAGATTTTTAGATTTCGTTTGGAAATGCTCTGGATTCCCTCCATTTTTAAAAATTTGGGGGTAGATTATTAACTATTGATATATTTTATGATTGCAGGTCTGCGTTTTTCTATTCTACTAGTTTTGGTAAGTTATATTTTTCTACAAAATGGTCCATTTATTGGCATAAAGCTATTCATATTATCTTACAAAATATATTTCCTTATAACACAGTGATGTCTCTTTTCCAATGCTAATAGTGTTTATTTGTAATTTTTTTTGCTTGATTCTGCCAATTTTTATATTCAGTAGGGCAAATACGTGTTAAAAATTTCTATTTATTTTTATTTAATTATTTTCTTCTTTTATTTTTTATTTCCTTCTGCTTTCTTTGGGTTAAGCTCATTATATGCCATTAAGATTTGTCCACAGCTTAGATGTCCGACAGTTTCTATATGTAATACCTTGTCATTCAGATCCAAGTACTTTTTTCTAAATCTTCATAATTTCATCTTAGTGTCATGAATTATTTAGAAACGTTTTCAAATTTCCAAACATTTTAAGACTGCTCCATTTGTCAAAAACTAGAAATCATAGGATAGTTTACTCATGAATAAAAATTTCAGTGTTTCATAAGGAAAATTCCTGACTTGAACAGTTTTCTAGTTATTTTTAAATATCTGTCTTCTTTTTTGCCAACATTTAGATACTTTTAGGACTATGCATCAGTACTGTTTTCCTCCATGGATACTATTTTGGCTATAGTTTTAAAGCACTACTGTATTTTACTGCATGTGCTAAGCCTTTTTGTAATACAAGATGACTTTAAGAACTGAACAGACCCTTACCTGATGGTCCTGAATCTTCCTGCCCACCACTCTGAAGGTGTTGTTGCCTGTGTGGTGATATATGTGAACTCGGCTGAACCCAGTTGAGCCACCAGCTGGCACCCACTTCTTATTGGCATCATCATAAACCATCACAGCAGCTCTTGCCTGACAGATACTCTGTTCGCTGTTTAAAGAAAAATAAATAAATAAACAAACAAATAAATAAATAAATAAATAGATAAATAAGCAAGCAAGCAAGCAAGCAAGCTTAAGATATTTAAAATATGCTGTTTCCCACAGAGCCACATAACTCAGTTAGCCAACCCAGCAGTCAACAATTAATGCTTTCCTGGAAACAACAGTGAACCAGACATAAGCTTCCTGCCCTTATGGGTACAGCTGCATGGGAAAGATGGATAAAAAAATGAAGTGTGACAAGGGGCCCGAAAGAGCTCAGGACGCATGAAGAACACTGACATGAGCAACACGAAAAATGTATTCTTTTAAATTTGAGTATCTAATACATTCATTAAACTGAATAAAACTACAAGTATAAATTAATCACCACTTGGTTAATGATAAATGTGTTTATAATACTGGTGACCCGTTTGTGATTCCCTTCTCTACTGATAAAATTATTTTTATCATCAGGCTTGCTTCAAGGTCTATATGCTAAACTCTGCTAAACTCTATCTGCCCCTGAGACAGGGAGTGGTCACTAACCATCGATGGATAGCAATATGACTCAGCTTCAGATTCCATTGGGGCAAGGTCCCACCCTATATTGCAGATTTCTTCATTTAAAAATGAAAAAGTAAAATGAGATGCTTCCTAGGGATTCTTCTAGATTTTAATGCTAATCTTCACAGACAAATATTAAAGAAAAGAGCAACTCCAGGATATCTTTAAATTTCAGCTTCATCTCAAATTATTTATTACCAAGACTGAGATACGCAAATACATAAAATGAGGAGAGATGATCTTAATTTCATATTAAGTACTAGTTTCATCTTTCAAAAATTCTATTATACTACTGGGGGGAAAAAAAGACTGATGTGAACTTTACTTTATTTCATACCATATTTTATTTCTAAAAAATCAAGGACCAAAAGTGGACAGAAGAAAACAGGTACATCAACTCGATGCTGACTATCCATTAACCCAACTGAAAGAACCCAATCCCCACAGAAAAGACCCATCTGATGTGGGAGCCGCAGTTAATGGAGATGCTGCCCAGTAGCCCACCCAGCCTCATCGTTAACGAAAGCCCTGCTCCCCGCCACCAACTTTAGCCTCGAAGATTTTAAACAGTAAATTATGCAGGTTCTTTTCCAATATCCTCAGAAACAAAAAGTCACTTTCATGCTTCCCATTTAAAACGCTTCTGCCCCATCTCTCAACAGTGTACGTATGTGTTTTACTTGACCCGTCATGCGACTTGATGACAGAAGATTCATGGGAGACCTAAGAGGTGACAGTGCTGAGGAGCAGTAACATGGCTTCAGAACACTGAGGCTACAAAGATTTATAATTCTCCATGAGAGAAAGTGTACAAACACTAACTTGTAACATATTTGAGCAGCACAAACAGTAAAATAAACCCAGCGATAGCCTAAATTTTGATGCTGCACAGAAATTTTTTAGTAGCATAGTTCTGGGGGGGGGAGGGGGGCGCGGGAAACAAGCCAATGACTAAAGTTTGAATTATTTTTAAAAGCTTGATTACAGAACATTTGTCAGCATAGCAGTTGAAATCTCTTCATCACTCACAACAGAAATACTTGAGTGACAACATTTACATAACCCTATAGGCAGATTACATGAAACGAGCTAAAGCAAAGTGCCTCTTACAGCACACAATCCAAGAAACAAATTTACCACTAATTGTAAGTAATTCAATAAACGAATTTATAAATCACTACGGAACAGTATTTTCCAGTTTTCAAAAATTAATATTTTTGAACAGACAATATGATTCTCGTGGTTCAAGAAATAATGTCTCTTCAAGAAAGCCCCAGTGAGATCATACAAGCTAAAGCGATAGCTGAACTCCTATTTTGTACATCAGGCCATTCCACGCTTAAAAAAAATGTTAAAAAAATATACAGAAAATCTAAAACCAGGAGTTAGAATGTCCCACCTTCTTCTCCCGCCTTTTTTCTCCCTGTTGCTATACAGTGGGTTGCTGGAAGCGTTCTGAATAAGGAAGCACAGTTAACCAAACAGCTTTGACTAGTTAGTGATTAATATACAAATCACTTAGTAAACAATCAAATGCCTGGTCACTTCACTTTCCCTGGGAAAGCTATAACCACAGAAACAGACATCGCCAAATGAACAAATCAAAGTAGCCAAGAAAGATCAAAAATGCAAAAAAAAAAAAAAATTAAGTTAATTAGTTTTCTAACGAAGATGAAAAGAAATCCTCAAAATGAGATCTTAAGGATACAAATCCAACTCTAAACAAAGCCAAGAAGCATCTGGAAAAGCCAAGGTTGAAGAAAACTAAGATGTGGGAAGAGCTGAGCTGCTGCTGGAGAAGCAGCAACAGCCATGTGGGTTATGTGGGAAGCTGTGAAGGGGCAGACAGGTTAAGCCTGAATGACCTCGCAGTCCTAGATGACATCGGGCACTCAGAGAAGCCACATCAAGGCCATGCCAGGAAGAGATGGCACTGCCTGCTGGGGTTCTGAGTGACAAATTCAAGTCAAGTCCTTCCATTCCTTCCCACATCTGAGGACCTTTCCTTATCAGAAACAGACATTCTGTGGTAATGACGCCAGGCTTCAGGATGGGGGCTGGTTGCTGGAAATACCAAGCCAGGATCAGAAGGCTGAAATGTTCTGTCCCACCCCATCCCCCAGCTCTGGGGAGGGAAGAAGGGCCAGAAATTGATTCACTCACCAATGGCCAATGATTTCATCAATCACGTCTACGTAATGTGAAACCTCCATAAGAACACTCAAACAAGCTCACACGGGGGTGCTGGTGGGGTGGCAAATCCGAAGAGGGCACGGAAGCTCTGCGCCTGTCCCAGACCTTGCCCTCTTCATCTGGCTGTTCCCTTTATAATAAACCAGTAATGGTAAATAAAGTACTTTCCGAAGTTCTAGGAGTCGTTCCAGTAAATTATCAAACCTGAAGGGGTGTCGTGGGAACCCCTGAATCTATAGCCAGCCAGGCATCAGTGTAGGTGAGGTACTCCCTGGCAGCTGGCATCTAAAGTGGGGGCAGTCTGGAGGGACTGAGCCCTTAACCTGTGGGGTCTGTGCTAACTCCAGACAGTGTCACAACCGAATTGAACTGTTGGACACCCAGTTGGTGTGGAAAAATAGAACTGGATGTTGATGTGAGGAGAAAACTATTCAAGACACCAACTCCAATCACGAGCGTGCACAAAAGCAGCCGATGGTACCCAGTTTTGGATTTCACAGACCCATGAACTTCAAACACAGATTGCATGAATCAATATAGAATTGGTTGACAATATTTTGGCCTACTTGTTAGGTAGGCTATTGGGGCTGGAGGAGGGATCGCCATAACTTATTAAAATAAGGATATTTTGGAACTTCAAAATCTCAAAGTAAGGACAACATAATAGACTGTAAATGTAATAACTAGCTTTCTATACAGTTCTCTACACTGGCTTTCCCCCCGCCCCCCCATTTCTCCCTGGTCCAGTGAAACACAAAGGTCTGCTTTAACGCACGACCGGCCTGAGTCACAACACGACTGCCTATACACCTGAGTACAGACGAGCAATAGAGAGCATTGGCAGGGTCGGCTCAGAGGTTCTTCTGAGAGGAATCTCCAGCTTTCTCTAAGAGGATTTTTAGCTGAGAAAAATCGACGAGTAAATTTCTGAAATGCTATTTATTACGTGAAATTGTACGCACATGCGCAGTTTTTCAGAGAAAAGAACGTGGAAGGAAGGCAAGACTTAAGAACCACAGTTACGGAGTCAAAAAATAAAGAGATCTAAAGGAGCACGGCAAAAAAAGACAAAAATGTTATAATCTTTACACTATCATTCTACCTGCATTACAAAAAGACTCAAAATGAAAACCTGGTCAAAGCCTTCAACATTCTGAAGAACTACACAAAGGATGAAATTAGTAAATCGCTAAATTATAGTTTTGTGAAGATCAGGCACTAAATTAGTTACAAACAAAAATGTCACTTTATCAACTGCAGTTGGTATACACAGACAACACAGTTAATCTTCCTGATGTTCACTTCGGTATTTTAAAATAAAAGATGTCATTGGATGGCTAGAGACAGGTGGGATTTTTTTAAGTATAGAAACCATGACAACACTTCATAACTTTGTGACTTTGTCAAGGAATTCATTTCTGAATATAGCAACTTCCTTTCAAAGATAACCACTCACAGTCATCATTACTTGCCAAAGAAAGCACAACTATGACTACCTAGCACATAGTAGGCACTCTTTAAACGCTTGTTCAGTCCATAATTTTGTCTAACAAAATCCTACTTACAAAGAACCAGATCTCTGTTAAATTTCTCTTTCCCCAAGGCCAGAACTGATTGCTCCCCCGAGTCCCCACAGCATTCATGACCCTTTAGGCCGGGATGGCTGTCTGAGGAGCTAACATCTGAGCCACAGGTAGGAGCTGGGATTGAACTCCGAGTGCACTGGGATGCCACTCGAGGGCTCTAAGGGAACGTGACTCCAGGTACCACGTGGAGAAGGGACTCGGGAAAGAGGCATGGGAATCGAGGATGGAAGCGTGACGTGTGAGATGTGCGTATGGTGAGACTTGAATCCGACTAGAAACAGGAGAGGGGCGCATACGGGGTGCACGCGGGAAGCGCAGCAGACGAGACTGCCAGTACCCAGGTGGAAGGGGAGCGGAACGGGGGGACAGCAAAGGCAGGAGAAAATTTACAGATGTCACCTCACATTTTCTGGATACTCCTAAAGCAGTCTGTGACGTGCTGTAAAGTATATAGCGCTGCCGAAAGTCACAGTCTCAAGTCACTTATTTTTATATACATATAAACGTGTCTTCACCATCTTTGAAAGAGAAAGGTGTCGTTTCATCTTCGAGTCCTCAACATGCAACATGGAGCCTAGTCTGTGGTTAGTTACCAGGGTCCATACAATCACCTCCACTCTACGACCAACCCCTCAGAGTTTACCCAAAGCAGAGAATTAGCACCCTGTCTGTTATGACACTGAGTCATTCCGCAAACTAACATGTCAGTTATTCAGAGGATAAAATACTAAGAAATTACACAAAAAAGTTGAGAACTTTAAAGAGAGGATTTCCATCTTATTCTGATGTCAATTTTTTTGCTTAAGCCTGCAATTTTATCACATTTGAATCATTAAAGAGGCTGCAAGTAAACACAATGTTCAATTTCAACTCAATTCCACAAGTATTGCTCGTACCTATACTCCACAGCTCCTAGAAAAACTGAACTAGGCCATCTCAGTTATGAAAGATTGTGCATTTGATCAGGAATAATCAACATGTATTTTCCTCAAATAGGAAAGCAAACAATAAATATCATATCCTGCGTTGTGTTAAATACTAGAAAAGTCACAGAGTCTTTTTCAGAGGGTGACTCTCAGAGGGTGAGAGAGTCACTCCAGAGTCCTCCCAGCCTTGAAGCGGCCATGACTCGGCCACCAGGCCTGCCAACTCTACTTCCTAAAGCTTTCGAACTCATGAGCACTCTCTGCTCACAGCGTTCAAAAACTTCACGTGGACCCTCCCCAGTTCCTCAACCGGATTGTGTCAACAGTCTTCCAGCTGGCAATTCTGACGTTGCTTCCTCCTCCCCATGCTTCTAGAGAGCAAACTCTGGCTTCGAAGCTTGGCATCCAAGGTCACCATGATCTGGCCTCTGTCTCTGACATTCATTCTGTCTTCTTTTCACATACGTGCAGCATGTAATGTGTGCCAGACGCCATTCCACCATCCTACTGCTGGGGGCACATCAATGTTCCAAATGGTTTAGAACTCCACCACGACAGCAGTCACAGTGATGCCATACCTGCTCATGATCTGGCCTCTGTCTCTGACATTCATTCTGTCCTCCTTTCACATACGTGCAGCATGTAATGTGTGCCAGATGCCATTCCACCATCCTACTGCTGCGGGCACATCAATGTTCCAAATGGTTTAAAACTCTACCTCGACAGCAGTCACCTGCCCAGGTATCCATCCACCCACACCTTTGCACGTGCCTCTCCGCTACCTGACCCAACTGGACATCTCCTTCCCAAATACCTTCTGCCTAACATTGACTGTCCTTCAAAATACAGACACAAGTGTCACATCCTCTTGAAAGCTTTTCCCCTCCCCGCCCAAAACTGGGACTCATTCTGTGTTCTCACAATACACTATGCATATCATCTCTCCACCAACATCAGATGTTAAGCCCCTGAAGGGTTAGCATTGTATCTTTTCGTTTCTCCTAATTAAGATTTGTTAGTGACTTGAAAGGTAGTGAGAAATTAACTGTAAAAGGTAAAAATCTGTAAACTGTAAGAGCCCCAACACATGCCAGTGAAGGCTCCCTTTTCTGACTTCTAATGCCCAAATGGACTATCCATCAAATCCTCTCCTCTGTCTATAAAACGTACCATGAGCACACAGATGCCCAGAGCTAGTAACCTAGTCCTCTGCACCCAGCACTTACCCAGAGTCAGCTGTGTCTGTGACTGCAAATATTCATTCAATTGTACTTGCACTGGATTTTTAAAATATTATATAAACTGATACAATGTGACTATATAGAAATTCTATGATACTAAGTTGAACGTTCTGGAAAGTTTTATCAAGGTGAGTCACTAAAAAACTGAGACGTATACAAAAAATGGGGTGGGGGGCACAAACGAGTCAAGCAGAATGCTATACTACACTCAGAATGCTTCGCCTGTGTCTAAGTTCTCTCTTCACTTTAAAGAAATGAAAACTGAAACTCTGAAGATAAAAGATAGGCATTCTTTAGGAAAGAAAAATAATGCAGAACCCTCGTCACCAGACTAACACTAAAAACTTTACAGAAAAAGGCTACAGAATGAACACATATGTTATAGAGTAAACTAAAATATTTAAAGGTATACGTCATGGACACCAAACTTTAACTAGTCCAATTAACCAAAATCATCGGTACAGATCACATTAGATCCCAGGGCTTCTCCTATAGGGCACATTTATGAACTGTGACATAGCTTTTCTCCTTTTATATTCTACCGAAACAAAAAACAAAAAAACTTGCTAAGAACTGGGGTGGGGGGAAGCTGTTTGCTAATAACAATCAGGCGCTGACATGGCTTGCTGATTGAGGGATACAAAAAAAAACACTGTGAATGCCACTGACGAACAGCAGACACGAATAACGGCAGCAAACAAACTGATTTTCAGCACGGCAAGAAGACCGTCTGGGAGGCAGCAGCTCCAAATATGTAAAAAGGCAAAATTTCCTGTAAAGACCACGCAGTTACATATCATTCATCTCTCTAAGAAATACTTAAAGGTATTTAAAAAAAAAAAAAGGTAAAAATAGTAGAAATATTGATGTCACTACTAAACTCTTTACCCCACAGCGTCTATATTCATGTGCAAAGTACAAATGCAATCTAGTATAGCAACTGATGCACAGTCACCAAAGAAAATAATCAGTGTATCTAAAGAAGATAATACGTTTCAGAAAACATTTCAGCAAATCTGTTGGGTTATCCTGTAAATTGAAAAAAGTCTCTTAAATCATTAGGTTAAATAATAAGTAGAAAAAGTACCTTAAAGGAGGTACTTACTACATACAGTCATGTGTGTATATGAAAAATGAGAAATCTTTTTTAAAAAAATCTTTATGGTACTATTTGACTTCAATTATGAATACCTCTTACTTGAATAAGAATAGAATGTGCACATTCTATAAACGTGACTTGGCCAACGAAAAGAACCTGCCTCTGCCAACGATATACCCGGAGAGAAATAATAAAGAAAATGAAAATGTACCATTTCAGTGTTCTTAGAGCCACAAAAAGAGGGGAAAAAAAAAAGGGGGTGGAATTTATAAGAGTTTGTAGAGAGAAAAGAAAGTCAAATATTGGGCAGAAAGTAAAAAGAGATATTAAGAAACGAGTGAGACTGAAAACACCGAGGATGGGCACTGGCCTCACCCGTGCGGCTCGGGCTGGGCACCCTCGGAAGGAGGCCCGGCTTGCTGCTGAGGAGCACAGATGAACTCAGGCTCTCCTGCCCTGCCCATGAGACAGACTAGTTAACAAAAATAAAGCCAACGTTATTTTTTTGAAAATTAAAATCAACGGTTTCAGAAGACTGCACTCTAAAACTGTCCATAAATATCTCTGGAGCCTATCTTTTCCAAGTATTGCTTAACAAAAGTCATAACAAAATCAATGAGGGAAAATGTATTAATGGAGTACGATCCAGAGTAACTAGTACAGACAGATATATACCCAGTTAGTCATAGCCATAAAGAATCCAAATCTCTTTATATTATGAAAGACCTAAAACCCAGAGACAATTAAGTGGCATAGGTAATTACCGAGCTAGTGCTGTGATGGCAATAATGACGTTAATAATAAAAATAAGTACTAATACAAATATAATACACTGTTCCATATGCTTTGCCTTTATTAACTCATTTATTCAACAATCTTATTTAGTAGATACTTGTTAATATTCCCATTTTATAGACAGGAAATTGAGATACAGTGAATTAATCTGACCAAGAACATCCTATGGAAAGTGGCAGAAATGGGATCCCAAGCAGCCAATCTGCTTCAGAGCCTGGACTCGTGACCACCGTTTGAAAAAGAGAGTCAGAATCTGCCGAACAATTCTATTAGTTCCACAAAATTACCTCCTCCTAAGTTGTCTATTATTCCCACATTGTACTTTGTTATATTTAATTTGAAGCTAAGAGAAGGGAAGTTGTGTATTTGCTGAAATTGATGTTCTTATAGAAATAAGCAAGGGTTCTTCTGAAGCTTTCACTAGAGAAAATATCATACACTATTAACAAAACCCTGTCTAGACTATCACACCTTTTTCTGAAGGTGGCAGTACAAAATACATGGATAAAATTAGTATTTCAGAGAAAAGTTTCCTTCAAATAGAATCTCAACCTTCTTCAAAGAATTACATGAAAGCAAAATATGTGGGAAGCATTTTAGGGACAGAGGTTAAATTCTCTGTATAAACTGCCTAAATCTCTTGATGACCCCTGAACCCTGCATGTGTAGGGTACTTTCTAAGCAACCTAACTAAAAGGCTAAAAGAACTGAACTAAAATTTGACCTGTGCCCAAGAGACAGATTTTGCAGTGTAAGTCCACCCGAGTTATTTGCCTGCTATAACAAAAGCATCAACAATCTTCAGAGCACCATAACAGAATTCAAAGGCTCCATCACCATATTTACAATGTCCAGAATACAACTGAAAATTACTCAGCATTCTCAAGAGAAAAGGAAGTTAATGGAGTCCGACCACGACATAAAGATGATGCAATGCTGGACTTGAAAGCAGCTACTGTAACTGTGATCAATCATATAAAAAAAAAATATGCTCATAATGGAAATACCAGAGAAAAATTTTAAATGCCTTTTGTAAAGTCTACTATTGAAAAACATATTTTTCTTTATTATTAAGATGAAAAATCCTTTGGATGAGCTTAACAGAAGAATGGAGGTAGCAGAGGAATGAATTTATGAACTCGACGACATTATCAATAGAAATTATCCAATCTAAAGATGAGAAAGAAAAAGACACTCTGGTGGGGGGACCTGAACACTGGCTCAGGGACCTGTGCAAAAACTCTATTCTATGAGGGAGGCATACCTGAGAGTAGGTACTTTAGGATTCCTATTTGATAAAGTTCTGAAACAGGAAATACTAACTGATGGAGGATATAAATCAGAACAGTGGTTGTCCATGGGGAAGTGAGGATGCCATGGGAAGGGGCTTCTGAAAACTTTACCGTTGCCCTGGACTGTTCCGTCTTGAAAGATGTTTGGCTTACATGGGTGTGTGCGTCTTCCGAAGCTCACCCAAAGATCTGTGTCTTTCACTCTACATATTTTACCACGAAAGAAAAAAATTATATACTGAGCCCCGCTTAATGATATACGTACTGAAATGCCTAGGAAATAGGCTGAAAACTATAACTTATTTTTTTGAAATGCAATCAAAATAAATGAAAAATATATATGGTTAACATGTGACAAAGCGAGTATAGTAAAACGTGAATGGGGACTCAAGACTGTGGGTTTATGGGTTTTCACTGAATAATTCTTGCAACTCTTCTGTATGTTTGAAATTTTTAATAATGAACTGCTGGGTTGGGGGGCAGGGTGAGTTAACAAGTGTTCATTCCTGTGCAGCCTTCTCTATAAAGGAGCTAATTAAGCACAGACTTCATATCCATAATAAAAATTATGTAATATCATACTTTTTTTATATCCTCATTAACAAAAAGGAAAGATAAAAGACTGACATGTTTTATTGCTCCACATTCACTCAAACGAGAACTCTAAAAATTTCAACTGAATAGGCTGAGAAACAATGTGCACATGAAAACAATCAGTTTGCCAAGCAGTGTAGTGACTAATCCCCTCCCTCCGCCACTCAAAACACAAACCACTGCCACCACCCAAGCTTAGAGTTACTGCCCATACTTCTCCCCTAAGCTCCAAACCCACTTAGACAACTGCCTCGATATGTATTTCTACCTAAACATCACAAATCTACCTCATAATGCAACCTATTTCCCTCCGTCACCTCATCTGCTCCTCCCTCCCTAGTTCCCATCCCGGGTGAAGGATACCGAAATCCCTACTGTTTGGCCCCAGCTAGAAACCTGAGCACGGCTCATTAGCCTGCTCCTCTGCAGTCACCCCCAGTCAGTCATCAAGCCGTGGCAATTCCATCACCCAAGTCTCCACAGCTACCCCCTCCATCTGCCCACCGCCAGCCACTGCACTAACGCACTGTTTCCTCCCTGCATTTCTATAGGGGCCTCCGAAGCAGCCTTCCTACCCCCACCCTCTCCAGCTAGAAGCCCCATAACCAGCACTTCCTGAACAGAGATGGCATCCTATTACCTAGAAAATATAACAACCTCCTATTTCTACAGAGGAGACTCCAGTAAATATTAATTGGGACCTTTTACAACACAGACTTAAGATTTCCACTGATTTCGCTAACATTTTGGTAAATGGGGTTCCAGAATCACAAATGGAACAACACTACCAAACAACTACGGTGCATCCGTAACACCTGAGGAGCTGACAACAAACCTGAAGATCCACGGCATGGGTGGTGTCACCTGACTCTCACTCACCAGGCTGGCAGAGCGGGCACAAGGGCCGAAGTGCCTACTCCGCCAGCCCGGTGTGTGACAGCGAGCTTGACCGCCTCCCTGTCACCTGCATGCCGATGGGGCTTTCTGCATTCCCACTCGCCCCTGGGTACCCATTTAATCTGGTGGCTGTTACAGGCCACGGTGGTTATTTATGGGTCTGGGAATTCACAATGGCCTTGAAATGGCCTTGGAAGGTACACTGCTACAAATGGCTGTTGCTTAGCACATCTCCACGGGACTGGAAAACAATTCTAACTTCTTGTTTCAAATGACTCCATGTGACTTAAAAGGATCATGGACCTTTCAAGTCCTAAGAATTTGCTTTTTGTTCATTTTTAATATCTGAATTAAAAGTCAACTTAAAGTAAAATATATATGAATAAGATATTCAGGTACGTTGGATACTTAGTCCAACTAAATCAATTATAAACTGATGCTTCTCATGCTTAAAAATAGCCACTTGAGGAAAGCCTGGTTTTCCTATTATCCTAATGAAACCCTTAATTTTCCAAGAGTATTTCTTGGACATTAGTGGTTCCAGACCAGATATTTATATAGCTTGGCAACGACAGTCAACATTCACCAGTTGCCAACTCCTGCTCAAAACTACTTCATGAGTTGTGAAATTCTGTCCTGACAGTCTGTCCACTACAGCTGGGAAAGCATATTTCTCTCCTCTTTCTCCATATATAGTTCTTCCACACAGACCGGGAATTCAGCCCCTAAATATGACATACCAGATTCCCCTTAGCACAAATTAGCTAAATCAAATGAGGTCAGCATACTTTATTTAGGTCCGAGGACTGGACTACGACGATTATCATGAAACAAAAATCCAGGAAAAGTATCTAAAGATTGTATGAGA
The DNA here is from genome assembly GCF_000325575.1 of Pteropus alecto. Classification (NCBI taxonomy): domain Eukaryota; kingdom Metazoa; phylum Chordata; class Mammalia; order Chiroptera; family Pteropodidae; genus Pteropus; species Pteropus alecto. The sequence continues at coordinate 4,587,661 of NW_006436814.1, read as the reverse complement.
TGGCACACACACCCTAAAGAAGGCCAGGAGCCCTGCGGAGCCTACGGAAAACAAATTTCTTAGCAGCATCACGTTTCATATTAAAATGCAATGAGTATTTTGCAATTCACTCCATGACACATGCTGTTTTAATACGATGCTCTCCCCAAACGTCTTTCAGTAAAATTGATGCTCCACATATGTGCCACAGTGTGTCCCGCAGAGGGGTACAGGCACCCCAGTTTGAGAAGAGGGAAGTACCAACGAGTGCTGTAAGTGCTATAAGAGGAGGCCCAAATTTCACCGTGAACGCCAAACCTAACGCAGGCACTGGCGGGTGGAAGAACGCGTATGTACGGACGGAAAGTCAGCAGTCGAGTGTCACTGACGAGAGAATAAATGTGATGAAAGCGAAGAGTGATTTAGGAATCACGAGCATACGATGTTTTGTTCACACACTCAGGCAGTGTGTTCAGGAAGTAATTATAGCACAGCATAATCAAAGGGACTTACGGGCCATAATCTGAAAAACAGCGGCCTACTTTTATCATTCATCCTCAGCCAAATACGAACTGCATGACATTCAAGAAATTTTGGAATTTCTTGTCTTGTAGTTCTACAATATGTTCAAACAAGGTATAATGGTAATTATGACATTTTTTAAAAGCTGCTTGACTAGAAGGCCTTAGTGCTATAATTTTTATAATAATGTCAACAGAGTGGTTATTAGCAATCAATGGTTGCTGGCAGAGAAAAAACTGTTTGCTAGAACCTGCTGAAGAAGAAACCAAATTAACGGGCCTTGAGTACACCTACTATTCTCACATGGTATCAGCCGCAAAAATTCTCTTTTCAATCTACTTTAAAAAGCTGAAATGAGCGTGCACGCTACAGAAGTTGAGGTGAGGCCAGAAATGCAGAAATACTACGTTGCTTCTCTGGCCCATTGCTAGATTCGAAGTTTAAGTTAAACGGTTGTAAAAGTAAGCAAATGCGATCGCTTTGTTTTGAGGGAGGACATCTTCAAGCACTGCACAAAGTCTCCATTTCTGGGACTGCGTCAATGAAATCACACCACTACGATCTACTAAATCTTGTTGTTCCCACTGGGCCAACGGTCTCTCTTCTCTTCACTCCTTTATTCATGCTATTCCCGAATGTCCATCCAGAAAGCGTTCTCTGTCCTGAGGTCATAACTGTTACTGTTCAATCTGTATCTCACACAGGTCACATCCGAGCCATCCTCTCGAACTGGCCTCTCCCCACGCCACTCCCCCAGGATGGTCTGCAAGCGCCACAGAACTGCAGGTGTCCTCCTACCCCAGCCTGGCTCTCACCGTATTCCGACGACTTGTTTCTTAGGCAGTGCACGTCCTAGTGTAGAGAACTGTACCACCTCTACCCACAGTGTTCCTATTTGAAGCATATTCAAGTATTTGATGAATGTCAAATGAGCAAATGGATTACAATGCCCAGCATGAAATGTGGACAACCACTATTTTCATCTTTTTAAACTTTTTTTTTTATTAAAGATCACCCCCTACGGAATATGCAATTTTGTATTTGAAGTCAGTGGGAAAATCTCTCATTCTTTTATAGACATCTTTGCTAAAAGCATAATCATTGAAGGTTAGGAACTATACATGTGCTAAATAAACATACGGAGTTGATACAATTAAGGAATAATATGCATATAGAAAACGCAAATCAACCTCAACACATACAATGTCAATCTATCTGAACGAAGCTTAGGAGGAACTCAATCTCAAAACTACCAAATTAATCATGGCATAAAGATTCGAACTAAATATTTCCACTAGCCAATTGATTTTAATCAGACGAAGTCTGAAACTGACTTTGATTTACTGAAATATATCTTGATATGAGTAGTTGGTCACACTCATTCTAACTCCTAACAAAATAAGGGGAAAATACTCCCAGCTTTCAGATGGAAAACCTAAAGCTAGTCTCTCTTAATCATGAAATGTGCTTTGTCATGAAAAAGAGGTCTCTGAAACAAGGCAGGAACTACTCAGAACATTCTAAAGCACAATGTTTATACCGATACTCCCATGTGTTAGCTTAATCTTTTGTTTTTGTAGCAGCTGACTATCAGTTGGCATAGGATCTAAATCATGATCCTATCTCTCAAAGTACTTCACATACATCTCCAAGCAACAGCTGCGTAATTTTTATAGTATATCTAAAAATATAAAGTTCAAAGCATTAAATGAATTTCGTCTAACAGTTAGGAATATGACTGAACAAAATACAGTCAACTCCATTCATGTTAAAGGAGTAATTTAGCAGAAGGCAACATTCAAAATGATGAGTAATCCAATTCATAAAAAAAAATAAAAATGTTTATGGGCTATATTTTAATTTTAGAAGTGTCCTCTTTTTTCCCTCAAGATATGTAATACCTGCAACTGTACTTAAAGTTCCCTACTGCTAAAGAGGATATTCTTTTTGGCTAAAAATTTAGAAACTCTAGTTTTCTCAATATCTTGACATAGTTCTATGCCCTCCCACAACTTTAATTGAAGACTTTTCTGAAGCTGGCTTATTTTGTCTTTCTATGACTGACCTCATAAGCCACTTAGCTGCAAAAAGCTTATGCTATCTTTTAATGCACTACCCCAGAAGTCCCACAGGCTAGTGAGACAGATAGCTATGTCTAACACAAAGCACTCCTCACTGAAAAACCCAATTTTCAGATACTTTTCTCCCCCAGTGACAATCACAATAAGGACTTATATTTCACTTGGGCAAAGCCCACCAGGCAAACCCGGCTGACCGATCCCTCTGCCAGTCAGACCTGGCACTTGATCAGCCAAGCATCCAGAGGGCTCTAGTTGAGTTCAGCCCTCTTAGGTCTGTAATTGCCTGATCTCTAAAATAAAAGGGTTCCCAATACAACGTAAGGCATATGACAAAACTACAAAGGCCACATATAGCCTTGGTGAAGCTATACAGCTTCATGTTAAGCCAAGGAGTTGGGTGGGAACTGGCTTTACAAAGCACTTTTTCAAAAACTTTATTTATATTCATCGACTAGTCCTTAAATTATACAACAACCAGAAGACTATGAATATTCTCTAATATTAAGTCTGAAAGGAGTGATTTAGCTTATATATATTGCTCTAAATCAGTTGTAACTGTTTCTAGAAATTTTTACTTATTTCATCTAGGAATACAGTTGAAAACCACATGGATTAGCCATTTCATTTCAAAAGCCACAAAATAAAAACATCATAACCAGGTGATACCGATGCAACTTGGGCAGTGAAGGGTTAAAGAATTACTGGTCGTCTTGCAGTTGGACAGGACGTTCCTCACACACAGCTGCCACCTGAAGACTTCAATCTTTCTCTTGATGCTCAAATGAAAATTAAAACATCTGACCAGTGAGATAAAAATGGTAAATAAGCTGAACAAGTGGCCACAGCTGTTAGGTACACAGTTCTGTCATTCTGATGACAGGTCGAGGACAAAAGACCTAGTTAAAGTCCCTTCTCTCATCTCTCCCCCCTTTCTCCCATACTCTTGAGAAAGACAATAAAATCTCTCCAGTCAAGTACTAGACACCATTCCTACATGTAGGACACATACCAATGGCTGTTGACCGTTCAAAATGAGAACTCCACATCACAACAATCATTTTCCCTAAGTAAAAGTCACTAAATACTTTAACCAACATTTAAAATTACATGTGGGACTTCCTGAAATTTTATATGTGTAGTTAAAAAACTTTTAAAACTACATACACAGTTCTTCATTACAGTTCGAGGTACATGTTTAAAAGCTAGTTTATTATTAAAACAACCCAATATTATTTAAGATATGGTAATTTGCAGTCTCTTTTAAATTATTTTTATTTACATATTAATACTCTAAAGAAAATTGGGAAAAGTATACCTTCAAATATAACCTTGCTTCTCTTTCTCCAAGAATTCAATATAAACATTACACTTTAGAATGTCCTATTAATCTTTAAATTTAACACGAGTATGAAGCTTCAGTTTCAAAAAGGAAAGGAATTGCTATGTTTATTCTGCCTCAGCCTCAAAATGTACAGAGACATCCACTGCATACATGCTCTGGCCACCTAAGTGCTATGAGTCACGTTTATTTTCAAAGACAACACTTAGGGAGTATCAATCAGGAGGACTGTGAAAAAGTACATTAAGAAACACATTAGTCTTTACCAAACTGATGGTTTTAAAAATCAGAGCATCTGCCAGTACATAAGATGATAAAATTGAAATCTCTTTATATAAAATTTCACAAATTTAAGTAGCATATGGCTATGAGATTAAATGGTCAAAATAAAAATTATTCATCACTTAGGATTGCAAAGAAAAAAAATAGACTATGGTGAAATGAGAAGTGTGTTATATAAAATAGATGAAAATACCACCCAATAGCCTTTCACATATCAGGTTTTAATGGGTCGATCTTAAATCGTATTTATTCAACTACCATTAAAAGTAAAAACATTTTGTGAGTAAGTAACACATTTTGTAAGTACTGTTAATTTCTGCTAAAAACTTCTAATAAGCAAAAACTTGTATGTAAGCCAAAAAATCCTCAGTAACAATACACATTATGAGTAAAATAATAACACTGTTATTCTAATAAATAAACTGAGAAACTTAAAGGGGTCATTTTTTTGTGGTAGACATAAAAACCGGAATTCCTTGTCTCTTTCCTTTGAAAACACCCAACTTGGGGGTGGGGGGGCACTCCAGGTTCTTTTACCAATTTTTGGCCGGTGAAGTTACTACTATTTCTTTTTTCTTTGGATAACGTCAAGTGAATTGAGAGAGAATGGACAAACAGAGCTAAAGGGAAAAACAAGGGCTTAATACAAAAAGGAGTAAATAAGTAGGTGGTAAAATACGTGCCAAATGGCTATTAAATAAAGAAGGACTACATACACACTGGGTGATTTATCCACTGGAAATAAAAATCAATGTTTAAAAATTACATGTGCTAAACATGAAACACTGAGTATATATTAATAACAGCATCTAAAAGATCAAACAGTAAAAATCTTCCTTTTTCATTCAGTTAAAATATCACCAAAAAAGCAACAAATATTTGTAAATGGAGGGGAAAAAAACAACATGTGAAAAAAGCATAATGCAGATCAAATAAATCCTAAGGGAAAGATTACGAGATGGCTGCAAGCATACTCTGGTCAACGTTAATTAGACATTACGTAGGGGTTGTGAGGGGTTAAACCATACACGACAGGGGTGATGTCAACATGCGGTGTTGATTTCTCACGGGGCTTATGAAAGAAAATCCGCACAACAGAAAAACACTTCCAAAAACATGAACCTAGAACTATCGAGTTGCTCGTTAATCTCTGAAATGCAAATAGGAAATACCAAATTAAAATCTAAAAACACACATACAGCTCATAAATAGCATAATTACTTTGAAAAGACAATAAGAACATGACAAAATAAAGCTTAAAACATGTAAAACGAAGTGCTACATGAATGCTACATCAGCCCTTTAAACAGTCCTGCAATACCCACAATTTCTACTAATGATGGCTAAACAAGCAGTGGATGTATTATAATCTAACTAGAAATAGAACAGATACAAAGATCTAGCTTTTAAATTTTATTGCAAAAAAAAGAAAAGTCACCAATCTTTCTTGGTATTTAACCAAGCAAGATCTAATAGTTAAAATTAGCCCTCAGGTCAAACAGTTCTCATGTGCAAGCTTTAACTCTCCCAAAAATCAAGATAAGTGTGCATGTGTGCTTGTGCTGTAACACAACCAGGTACGAGGCAAACTCCAGCACTGTCGTAACCATGAGTCAGTTACTGATGTCTCCTGAAAACCAATGGTGATTTACAATAGGAGTCCCTCTTAAATATGGAGTATCATATCCCATAGTTTTAAACTGTTATCGCATAATTAGAGAAGCAGAAGCGACTGAATAGATGTATTCAAGAAATTGTTTTAAGACTAATTACAATTAGCTGAAAACACATACTCTGTCTTGAAATGAAGTGATAAATACTATTGAAAACAAATACTTTCTATTAAATGCTGAGCAAGTTTCTAGTGAAAAGATTAGAAATGCCAAAAAACAAAGGGCACTGAGTCAAGGCTTCTACTCCCAGTCATTCCCTAATCTCATCATCACTGAGAGCTAACCTACTATGTGATATACTATGTGATATGCACAAGATAAGAGCTTTACAACCACTGTTTCATTTCATTGCAATAGGTACTGCTGTTACTCCCACCTTGCAGAGGAAGAAACTGACGCTTAGAACTTAAAAAGCTTGCCTAAGGTTATAGAGGTACTAAGTCGCAAAACCAGAATTCAGACCTGAGCAATCTGAGCCTAGAATCCTTCTTTTAACTACCAAGTATGTATGCATTTGGTCTTTATAGTTTCAATTTATTCATCTATGAGGTTCTATTCTCTTTAGTTAATGGGAAAACAGTAACAGATTTTTCAACTTTTTAAACAAGACAGATCTAGAAGCAATGAAAAAGAGATCTTTAAAATCAATAACAAAAACACAAACACCCCAACATAAAAATGGACAATTCACAAAATCATTTAGAGAAGGCTAATAAAGATAAGAAAAATACTGAAGCTCACTATGGTCAAGAAATGCAAGTTAAAACAAGATATCCTTTTAAACTTTGATAATATCAGAGTAAGCAAATAAATAAATAAGTAAGTAAATAAATAAATAAATAAAAACAGCACCAGCGTACCTTATTGATAAAGCGGAAGGATTAAGCATTTTGAAGGGCTGTTTGTCCTTAAGCATCAAGTCTTTGAAATGCAGACATCCACTGATTCAGCAGATTACCGCAGGTTCACTTAAGGAAATCAGGAAGTATATTATGTACATATAAGGATGTTAAACCGACAACTACTTGTGATGATGGAAATTCCAAGGGATTCTGACTGGGTAAGTACATTTTTAGGATGAACCTTACAAAATTGTCGATATTCAATTACCTGTGAATAGAAAATCATACAGTAACTCTTAAAATAACACATCTATATTTGAAATTGACATGTTTATATTAAATTGCGGGGATATAAAACAGACTATTTCAGAAAAGAAGAAAAACCAATAAAAGTATTTGACAGACGACTCTATGTCAGGCACTTTAACATACACAGACTTTAACTTTTTACAATCACCCTGTGAGGTACTGTTTGTTACTCTCAGCTCAAAGATTTGGGAGCAAGTCTTAGGTTAAATAATTTTGGAAACTACTAAGAGGCAAGGCTAAGATTCAAACTATATATCTGACTACGAAGCCTATACTTTCGCACTAGGTCACACAAATACATTTCTTTCGCAAGTGTATTTAGAAATAACACTGCTTTCAAAGCATAAGAGATAATGAAATTACTTATTAAAGGCTGAATCAAACCCCCCCTCCAATTTATATGTTGAAGTCCTAAATCCTAGTACCTCAGAATGTGACTATATTTGAAGACAGGATCTTTAAAGAGATGATTAAGTTAAAATGAGGTTGTATAGGTAAGTTGGCTTCACTCCAATATGACTAGTCCCCTTATCAGAAGAAGAGATTAGGACACAAAAAACCACATGGTGAGCACAGCCTGGACATCTGCAAGCCAAAGAGAGAGGCTTCAGAAGAAATGAAATCTGCCAGCACCTGGCCCTTGGACTCCTGGCCTCCAGAACTGTGAGAAAATAAACTTCTGTTGTTTAAACCAGCCAGTTGGTACTATTATGTGGTATGACAACCCTGGCTAACTGATAAAATACTTCTACTCTAAACATATCGAACATCTTAAAAACCTAAACTTCACATTCTCCTTAAAGAAAACATGTTCTTTTAGAAAGATTATTCATAAAGCACCAAAAGAGAACTTTTTACAAGTACTTTTAATGCAATCATTTAAAAAATATACCTAAATTTAACCTACTAGAATTACCATATTTTAATACATTAGTTGAAAAGCACTGTCATCAATTCAAAATAAGTAAACTTTAAAAACCTTAACCAATCACAAAATTAGCCCTCTTTCCACTTATCCAATAAAATAACTAAGCCCACTAAGGGCCTGCATCATGCAGCTGGCAGTGCCAAGCAAAGATCTGAAAAGACCTCACCATTCCTGGCACAATGTAGGGGTATTTCTTACAAGTCCAACACTAAATGATTCTTTTAAAGGCAAAGACCACAAACAAAACAGAAGAGGGCTATAGTTGATCACAGATACCAGCACAATCTGAGAAGTCTAGAAAGAAGAAGGATGAGTGGTAACTAACTCATCAGACTAGAGAAAGCAGAAATTATCTCATGGAGTACCAAAAAGAAGGCCGAGAAAGTGTCAGGAATCAGGAGCAGAGCAGACAAAAGAGAACTGGTTAAAACATGACAGAAGGAGTCATTCGTCAAACGCCCGGGTCCGATAACCCGAGCCACTCCACAGAGCCCTCCTCTGGAAAGCTCATACTAGAGAGACGACAAACAAAGGCAGGTAGAAGGGAAATTAAGTGCAAGTCCAAATACTGAACGGTAACTACCAACCACCGACCACCCTCCTCTTTTCCAACTCAGCCACAGCATCTTGGCCGTCAAGCTGATTTTCTTAGGCAGGAAAATCCCTGTATGGAAAACAAAATGCCTAACAGAAAAAGAACCTACATACAGACACTGACAGCTGAAGGTCTCTCAAAGAAAATCAAATCCACCAGTTCATCCTTAAAATAGAAGTACCACCACCCTATAAGCTCTACCCATTAAAATACACATTCCAATTCACTTTAAAAGAAAAAGCCTCACACTTACATCTGAATAGACAGCCAAGGATCAAACATCTGAGAAACACTTTAACTTGAAAGAAGCAAAACAGAGGGGAAAAAAATATTCTGAAACAGACAAAACAGAAAATGCAGGGAACAGAAAAAAATTCAAATTATGTGTAATTACTATCCTCAAAGGAAATAAAGATATTCATGGGAGAAATAAGCGCGTATTCTAAAAAAAAACTCAAAATTAAAAAAAGACAGTAAAAACTGTAAATCCAATCAAAGAGACGGAATATAAAGAAAAACAACAAATATAGAAAATGGGAAAGAGAAGGCAATCGAAGAATTGGTTCAGAAGGCCCCAAAACCCCATAACAAGAGTTCTTTCTTTCCAGAGAGCCCATTACCAAAGAAATAATAAATTTCTTAGCCTTGAAGAGTATGTTTCTAGATTTAAAGGGTCCATCAAGGACCCAGCACACTTTTTTTTACAGACACACTAAGACACATCACTATAAAATTTCAGAGTATCAGGAATAAAGAGAAAATCCTCAAGACTTCTAGAAATAACTCGGGTTTCTTCCAAAGGACTGGCAATCAGAATGACTCAAGCTTTTCACAGCAACACTGAAAACCAGAAGACGCTGGAGCGATGCCTTCACGTTTCTGAGGAAAAATAATCATCTTGACTTCTAACCATAGACAAGTTATCAAGTGGAGGCTCTAATAAAAATATTCTTAAATATTCTGGGTCTAAAAGAATTGGCTTCCACGATTCATTTCGTAGGCAGCTACAAGTAGTAAGCAATACAGAAAAAAGGCAGAGAATTCCCATGATGGTGGAATAAATTCTGCTGCAAAAAACCCGGCCAAGAAAGCAGCCAGTCCGAATTAGAACAGGTGAAGGTATCCAAGAAGACAATTTAAAAACACTGAGGAGTGTCTGATGTGTGTGACTATACTGAAAAGAGAGTTTAAATGTCAGCGGGAGAGTCTGGAGCTGAGTAAGTGATGAATGCGTGGAAAGCTGCAACAGTGAACAGTCATTAAATCTAGATAAAACAGAAAGGCTTTTCAAAAAAATGTAATCATAATACACATGGCTCAGATGTAAATATTCTGTATGTAATCATAAAACCAAAATGTTATATAACCATATCCATAAGATGAAAAGAAAATACAATGGAGGCAACGTTAAAAACTAAAGCCCTGTCTTCCACAGTGAGGAGTCAAGAGATAAATTCTAAAATTGGAGCGAGTCAAGAAATGTTGGTGTAAACATATCTGGGGGGGAAAAATGCAGAAGAAACAAGTAAAAGGTGACAGTGGTTCTTTTGCAGAGCTGGATTCGAGAGAGAAAAGGAACAGAGAGTGGCTAAATAACTTTTTTTTACAATTCTAGGCTTTGTAGATTTGACTTTATAAATCGCATACTACTTTAATAAAAATATTTTAAAATCCAGTGGTTACCAAAGGTTGCGGGGGGCGGGGGAGGGGTGTAAAAGAGATCAAATATGTGGTGACATTAAAGAATTAAAAATAAACAAATATATATTAAAGAGAAAAAATATATTTTAAAATCATGCTTTAATTTTTAAAATCATGCTTTAGAATAATATTTAATTACAGAGGAAAGTACAGTAAATTATTAATAGGGAAATCACATTATAGAACATTATGTTCAATAAACAATATTGCATAAACAAAAATAGGAAGTATACACACCAAAAGTGTTTCTCCTTAAGTGGCATTTTTATTTTCTTATATAAGCTCTTCTGTATTTTTCGAATTTTCTATAATACACATGCATAATTGTATAAGTTTAAAAGAAAGTAATGTAAGAAGGAAGAGAAGGTTAGTAGAGCTCAAAGACTAAAGAATTAAAGTAACACTGATTCCTGCCCCAATAAGTAAGTCACTTAGGCCTCATCGTGGGACTAAAAATAAATCTGTAACTTTTATAATGACTATAAAAACACTGGGACACTCTTAAAATCCAGTATGAAAACAAAAAAATGCCAGGTCCCCAAGTCAGAAAATATTCTCACTTTTTTCAAGTATGCTCATGTCATTAGTCTTCAACTTCACATCAAGATTACCTGGCTCAGAGAGCTGACTTCCAATTTCAGAACTCCAGATAGAGCGATCACTTACTAAACTTACAAGTCACCAAGGCGATGAGAAAAGAAAACCACGTATAACTTATCTACATCCAAAAAAAGAACTAAAATTAAAAGGAAAAAAGCCAACCAAAAAATAAAGGAAATATTTATACCAACGGTAACACTGCAAAAATAATACTAACACTGAAGCTGGTACAATCACCACAAAAGCTGGACGCAGCCCACAGAAAAACAAACACCGGGATGTGCACGACATGATGCCCCAAAGCTACAAACAATCCAAATGTTTATCCACAGTAGAATGAACAAACTAGCCTTTCACATGATGGAATAAAATGAATGACATGGAAGGATGGCAGAAACCTGTTAAGCCGAGGAAGCCAGACCCAGATTACATTGTGTGATTCTATAATCTAGAGCGGTTACCCTCCCGGGAGACTGACTGTGAGAGCGCACGAGGGAGGCTGAGCTGCTTCTCCATCTGGATGCTGGTTACTGGGTCTATTGAGTCAGTGAAAACTGAGTTGAACACTTAAGATATATAGGCTTCCCTATACCTATTATTCATCTTATACTTTAAATTCATGTTATACTTTCAAGTAAAAAATTAAAATGGTAAACAGGTAATACTCAAATGGCCAACAAGCACACGAAAAATGCTCGACAGCATTAGTCACTAAGGTATTGTAAATCAAGAACCACAATGAGGTACCACTTCACCCTCACTAGGATTGCCATAATAAAAACCAAAAAAAAAATAACAAAAATAACAAGTGTTGGCAGAGGACGTGGAGAAACTCGCACCTTCATTTGTTATTGATGGGAATGTAAAATGTCGCAGCCACTGTGGAAACCAGTCTGAAAGGTCCTCGGTAAGTTAAACAGAATTACCACGTGACCCTGCAATTCCACCCCTAGCGATATGCCCAAAGAAAATCAAAACAGGCACTAAAACAAACACTCGTGCAGAAATGTTCATAGCAACTCTATTCAATAGGAGCCAAAAGGTGGAAAGAACTCAAATGCCCATCTGTAGATGAATGGATAATAAAAATGTATTATATAAACATATGCCAAACAATGGAATAAAAAGAATAAAAATGTATTATACAAACATATGCCAAACAATGGAATAAAAAGAATAAAAATGTATTATACAAACATATGCCAAATGGAATAAAAAGAATGAAGCTATAAAAAGGAATGAAGTCCTACCACTTGCTATAACGTGGATGAACCCTGAAACCTTAGCTAAATGAAAGGAAGCCAGACACAAAAAGCCTCCTACTCTATGATTCCATTTATACGAAATGTTCAGAATAGGCAAACCCATAAAGTCAGAATGCAGACTAACAGAAGCCAGGAGTTGGGAGTGGGGGAGGGCAAGTTACTGCTTAATGGGTATGGGGGCTTCCATTTGAGTGATGAAAAGTTCTGGAACCGAACAGTGGTCACGGCCATACAACACTGTGAGTGTACCTCATCCCACTGAATTGTACACTTTAAATTTTATGTTATGTGTATTTTATCACAATAAGAAAATGTTTTCAAACAAATATACTATGATACCTAAATGCAGGCCAGGATACAGGAAGCACCCTCCATACGCTGGTAACTGGAACATAAACTAACAATCCATTATGCAAAGTATCTTGGCAATAAATAATAAATAATTCACAGCTTTGCCCCAGTTCATATTTCTCCTTCAGAAAACCAGCCCTAAGAAACAAAAAAGCCTTGGATCCAAAAGTGCTTATTGTAACATTTATAATAGGAAGGAAGGAAGGGAGGGAGTAAGGAAGAAGGAAGGAATCAAATTCAAAACTTTCAGAGGATGGGTAAGTAAATTATGATACATTTACAAAATTAATTATACCCAAACCCAAATGTTTACTAAAGGCATTCATTATAAAATGGGGGAATGTTTATATTATAAAGCAAATGTGATCACAGCAGAATATAAATCCTATAAACAGAAACCGAACTATGGAACAAAAAAGATTCAAAGTACATTTACTATGGGTTTGCTATGGTCACTTTCTGGCGGCTTCCTGTCCCTGGAACAAAGCAGCCCATCCTGATCTCAGGCCTTGGGATCTATTGCATCTTGTACTGAGAATGCTCTTCCATCTGCTGTCCACGTGACTCTTACCTTTGAGGTCAACTCATACTTCAACTCATACTTCAACCACTCCAATCAGGTCAGGCTTTGGGGCACCCTCTCCCCCGCCCTTTCCCACCACACAGTTTATCTTCTTCCTTGCATTTATTGCAACCTGAGAATAACCAACTTACTAGTTAATTGGTGCATTTTCTCCTCCACGCCCTGCTAGCATGCAGGCCCCCTACCATCCGTCCACAGGGACTCTTAGCTGATGTAGCTACATTATCCCCGGACCAGAGAACTGTGCCTGGCATTAACAATAAATATGTGTGAAGGTATTATTAAATATTAGTTGACTAACTTGTTCCTTCTATTTCTCCATACTTTGTCGATTTTTTAAATAAGCATATAATGTTTTTACACCTTTATCTGTACTTAAAACATAAAACTATTTCAAAGGGCAATATCACTTATTAAGCCAAAGAAAACATATAACTTTGCTGGATATTCCCTAAGGACAAGACTAGGGTCTGAATTTCAGTTACGACAACAAAAACGACTAATTATAAATGCTGCCTAATACAGGATAATGCTCTAGTGTACTTGATAGCATATGTTATCTATTTTCAGAAGCTCAGAGATCTGTCTTAAATTTGATTCTGTAAGGTTTTCCCCAACACCAACCCTACCTTTATTCCACCCCAATGCCCTTCTCCACACATGCGAACCCTGTGAGCAATATTTTAAAGAATCAAATCTAAGGCATGATAATTATTTCAGAACACACTGGAGACAATACATCGATATTAAACAATGTTGAGAAAAAATTAAATTTTACTCATGTAAGTGAAATTCAAATTAAAATACACTAGAAAAGTAGCCTAAGTACACTTACTTTTCTGTTGATCTGTAAATGAAATGCAATTTCACAAGAACATAACTATATATAGTATTTATAACTATATTTATACTGTATCCATATATAAAAATTGAAGAGAAAAATATCCCTTTCTAAAGAGAAGAGCTAGTTGAGATGTTCGAGAATCAAAAGTGATACCACCCTCTGGAGGAGCTAACTCCAGACTCCAAGAAAATACGAGCATTCAAAATTTACTGTCATTAAGTTAGTGGTTAGAAAACCGAACCCATCTACAAATCGAAGTTTGAAGGTGCCCAGCTTAAGTACTAAAAATCTGCTAAGCTCAGGCCACCTAATTAACCTTGGACATCAGAAAAAAAAAGGACATTCCCATCTGCCATTCTAGTCACATGAAATTTATCTCTACTGACAACTGTGCCATCAATTCTGAATGTGAATTTAAGTTCTACTCGTAGTGATACAACTACATTAAACATGCAAATATGCAAATGCACCTCCAAATCTTGTGCCTTAGCCTTCTAAGCTCAAAGATACCACAAAAGACCTTCTAGATAAAAAAGACCTGTCTAGATAACACAGAAGACCTACTGATTGACGGCTTGTAGACCAAGCCTAAACAGAGAACGGGGTTATTAAAATCCTGGCTCAGAATTTAAACACATTATCTGATACATAAAAAAGGTTAGCTCACCCCCACATTAAAAGCACCCGCTGCAGGTTCTTATTTCTGTAGTATTAAATAAGCATTCATTCAGATAATCAAAAGGATCTTAACAGCACAGGGTAAGCGGGCAAGGTATGTCGTAGGCCAACGATTAATTTAAGCTCTTCTGTAAACTCCCGATATAAGAGTTTACGTCAGTACCATGAGAAATGGTCAGATATATGACCCATGAATGCAACCCTAACCAACTAGCAAGCTTAGGGCCCAACCAGCTAAGTAAATTCTACTACTAGTGCTTCTAAAGGTTATGAGAATTTAAATTCCAACACAAAATATGGATAAATCCTATTTGATACTGGCATCTAACTGGAAGGCATCTTAAAACTCTACCAAAATAGTTAGATAATATACAACTAACTTTTTAACTCAAACATTTTGCCACCACCAACTTGTGATTAAATTCTGAGCAAAAACTAAGGGAAGGCAGAAGCAACATTTTTAATTTGCTCGTAATAGCTATCAAATACTCTTTCAAGAAAGCTCCCTTGAAAAGAAAGGTGATTAGTTAGAAACATTACCGGCCAGAACTAAGTGAACGTAACTGGACTGAGCAGGAAAACATTTATCCTTGAGGCAAAGGAACATAATTTCAGGAACCAGGAGACAGATTTCAACTACAGACCCACTTGCACCGAATCCTCAAACAGAGTGTTTGTTGTGCCGCTGTCGCCCTAGCCAAAGTTGTCTTCCATCTCGTCCACGCAGCCCCCTGGAGGAAAACGACGCCTCCCTGAGAGCAACCCAGCCTTCCTAACCGTCAACCTGTCCAATAACGAGGGACAAAAAGCGAACCATGGGCCCGACGGCCCTAAAAACTAAAACCACCAGCAGCTCTTTCACAAATGGCCTATCCATCTCCCTTAAAAAAGAATGGCCGTCCGGATACAAAACTAGCCACAGGGACTGCTTTTAATCAACCAGCTGCCGATGTGGGATTCCTTTCTCCTTATCTCTCTCCTTCCAACAGAGTACAGCACAGAAACAAGGGAACAATAATTGCCTCTGTTCCCACTTCTGCTTCATCATGCACTAATAAGCAGTTCACAGATCACAGATAAGTGTTCGGGATTCTCTCCATTCATTCATTCGGTCCACAAATATTTATTGAGTGAGTTCTAAATGTCAAGCACTGTTCTGTCTTCTTTTCCTCTGAATCACAGATGAATCCCTCAGTGATTTCTATACAAAAACTCAGCTTAGGAAGTTTGACCATCTACTTACAACACAAAAATGAAAAAGGAGAAAGGCGCTCATGCTCAGGTTTTCTGCTTTTAACTACCTTTATACCAGCAACTATCAGGAAGTCCTTAAAAAAAAAAAAAAGACCCCAAAGGCTTCTGCTCTTGTGCTAGAATCTATTTCATGACACAGCAGGTAGAGGAAAACATGAGCCAGAGTTTAGAGGAGCCTGGTGGACCAGTGAAAGGAGAGAAAGCCTATCATCTCAGCCCACAGCACAAAGACAGGAGGTTAAGGAAGTCCCCAGACCCCTGCATGCCGTACCCCGGATCTCCGAGACACCCGACCCGCATCGATTCATTTCTCAAAACGGTAGTCAAATTTGTGAGGTCAGTGACAAATACAATGTCCACACGACGACCCAGTACAGACATGCTATGACCCACTACGTACACGCATGCACACACAGAGAACTAAAAGTTTCATGGAACGTATGATACTTGCCATAGCCATGTGCAATGTACTCCGCTATGCTCTATTCCATTCCTTCGATCTTGATAAACGCTGTTAAAAAATAACCCGTTTGAAAAACACCACTCTAAAACACTTCTCTTTGCCCCGCTCCTTAGTCTGGTTTTGGGGACAGAGCAAGAGGGGATGACTATTAGAGACAAGACCCATCAGAACCTGGAGACCAAGGAGAATCGCTGTTTCCAAAGCAGATGAGAGGACAGCATCGGGGAAGGGGAACGCCAATCCTGGGTATCCCACTTTGCAGCTCTGAGCAGATGGTCCCGAGAAATGTTTTAAAGACATGTCTGTCAGGTTGACTCTGCAGTCCCAGTGTTTGTCAAAGAAACATAAATTAGAGACATTAAACATGTCTGGTGATAATTAAATGTACTGGGTTGAGCCATATTAAATTTCCAAATCTGATGGGTTTTGACCTCCAAAACTAGCACATTTCATATAGTTTAACTTAATAGTCTAATACAAATTCAAGGACACAGATGCATTCTGTGGCCTGAGGCTTGGGGACATAATGAGCCCTTATAAAAACACAGCTTCCACAGAAAGCCATGTGCTAACCTACCAAATGGCTGATTTCAAAAGCTGAGACTGTCTGAAAAGAAGCTGTGGTGTGATCTAGTATCTCTGAACACTTCCTCTATGTGACCATTTCTCTTAACCACCAGAGAGGTCCCAGGCGTCCTCCCCTCAAAGCCCATGACTTCCTTTCCCATGCAACCTGGGATACCTGGTTCCTTCTGGTTTTCACGCAATCACCAGATCTGAAGCCTGGATGGACCTGTGCCCGCCACTTCAATCAGCCCTATCTCATTTTCTGAAAGCATGCTCAGTTCAACCCACCCGATCTAAGCTCCTTACCAGTGGGGACAATCCTTTTTAATCTTTGAAAATCCATGTCTTTGCAGAGTCTTGTACTCTCAAACAATAAAATGTGTCCTAAATTAAAACAAAGCTTCTCCAGAATATCCCTGCCCCATTCCAACCCAC
>NW_006436814.1:4547129-4570278 GCF_000325575.1 Pteropus alecto | reverse complement strand
TCACTACTGTATCGGGGCTGCGTTATCCATAAGAAAATCTCCCCAAACATTTCTTCAGATTCCTACCGATAACCTCCCAGCAACCATTCCCATCCTCGCCTTTCCAACCCACACGGTACGGCCACGAGAATCCTCTCTTTGAACCTACCTCGTGGCATCACGCTAAGTGAAGCAGGTCATAAAGACAAGGACAAAGACTACAGAACCTGTAAAAGCCAAACTCATAGAAACAGAGAGAACTAATGGTGGTTGCCAGGGGCTGCTGATTGGGACAAATGGGGAGATGTTGGTCAAAGGGTCCAACTTCCAGCCATAAGATGAGTAAGTTCTGGTGATTTAGATCTAACATATAGCTTGGTGACTGCAAGTTACAGCATTGAATTATATACTTGAAAGGGTAGATCTCAAATATTCTCACCACACATACACAAAAAGGGATGGACGTGTTAACTATCCTTATTGTGGTCATTTCATAATAAATACATGTATCAAATCATCACGTTACACACTTTAAACTTACGTGTGTTGTATGCCAACAATATCTCAATAAAGCTAGAAAATAGAAAATAAAAATAGAAATGCAAAAATGACCCTACTTCTTCATTAACCATTAAGATTATTTTACAATTACACCAGGAGGATCTTGTCACTCCACCTACCACCAAATTCTTCAGTGGTTTTTCCAAAAATTCAAACTCTTCCCATAGGCTACGTGGGCCTTTAACTACTGAACACACCCAACCAGGCCATCTCCTTGGCCAGGTACCTCAGCCCACAGCTTTGTTTTGTCTTAGAGCAAAAAGCTCTCTACGCCATGTACCTGCCCCGCCTCGCAAAGCCCTTGAAGGCTGGAGTGTTTCTCTGCTCTGGAAGAGGCGGCCATTCAGAACCACTTACACTCTTTATTCTCTCCGTGGCTCCCTCTTCAAATCTCTTACTGCGAAATCAGCTGAAAATCTGTTTCTACCCCCAACACCAAACACTCTGTGTGCCATCATGTGAGATGTGTAAAGAGGGTATTAAGACATGTAACAACATGGAAGAGTTCATGAAACCTCTTTAAATGATAAAGGACATCACAGGTTATGCAAATTAAGTATCGGGGTTTATGGCTGACTTCCTTTGATCCCTATATTCCAAATGTTTGTTGACATGCTTTTTAATTTTAAATGGGGGGGATGGATATGTTCGCTAACTTGATTGTGGGGGTTTCATGAGTACATCCAAATGTACCCTTTAACTACGGGATATACTGTGTATCAATTATACCTCAATGAAACTGTTAAAATGTCTAAGTGGCATTAAATGTCTGAGAAACTATGGCAGAACGACATAACTACAAACCTTGAACCGGTAAAGACAGCTAACAGAGTGGGAGACTGCTCCTTAATGTCGCTCAAAGGGAGACCAGACCGTCAAAAGAGAAAAAAGAAAAAGATAAGCTGGTAGAGAGACATCACCCCACACACACCCAGTTTGCAGAAGCCTCCTCTACTTGAAGTGAACAAACTTGCAGGTGAAAGTTTTAGAAAAAGAACTTTTGTATTGCAAAAAAAGATTCTGGATTACACTAAAACCCCAAAGAAAAGCAGCCAAGAACTTTCAAGACACTAGAATTCTTACCATGGATTTAAGAGATCTCTGAAAAAACAGGCTCAGAGAAAGGAACAAGATAAAACAAAGACTGTTTTTCTATTTGTTTTTAGAGATGTTTCTTGTGTTTAGCTTTTACATTCTGTTGCCCTATATTTTTTTGTATTTTATCTATCATTAGCCAAGTTATTCCCTTTCATTTGTTTTCTAAACTATTTTTCCCCATTTTTCTTTGTTTTGCTTCACATGAGTAAAATAATTCCCCCAAAGGCTCTGAGAGTAGAGGTTAGCGCTTTTGTGTTGGTTAGCTATTCTAAAAACAAAAACAAAACAAACAAACAAAAAAGAAACCCACCTATGTTAACCTAATGACTGAGAAGAGAAGAAAGGAAATGATTAAGAAGTCTTTTCATCAGCAATCACAAACCCATTTCACCTGGAAATCCAAAGCACAATGATACTTCCATTAATAAATCTCTCGGAAAATACAGAAACTTTAAATGTTAAAAGCGTCACAATTCAGTGGAGGTTAGACAATCTGCCCTAAACCATGAAAGGACGCTGTTTTTCTCAACAGCTCCTGAGACATTTCCTCAACATGGCAACTGCAGGGCTTGACGAGGCCAGGATTAAGGGATCCCCAAGGGGGAATGCCCAGGACCCCGACGCCTGTGACACTGATCAAAGGGTCTGTTCCTCCCAGGCCACGGTCTTCCCTGGTCTGTACATCACTGCACCACTTAAAACGCGGGAAAGCTAAGGAATGTGTCCCCTGACCTGGTGGGGTGTGAATGGCTCTCCCCTCGTGTGCACGTGACGGTGCAGCACCGTGGCCAGCAGTGTGGGACCCCCAGACGAGGAGTCCCAGCACCCAACGCTCAGCCGGGGGCCCCTCCTGGAAAGCATGAGAAAGCAGTGTCCATAATTTAAAAATGAGTTTCCATTCCAAGGATCGAAAAGATACAAAATCCCCAGTTAGGGGATGAATCCTGAGTGTTAAAAACTAAGGTACAAGCAAGCACTAAAATGCAAAATACAGAGGAAATCAATTTTCTTAATCTCACCCTCAAATTCTAGTTTTCTCGGATTACCTAAAGCAATATTTAGTGGAAGTGATTTTTTTTTTTTTTAATTGCTCGGACTTTACAAGAAATGAGATGCTGTCTTACCAATTTTCTTTAAAAATTTTCTTAGGATAAAATTGAACTCCAGCCTATTATTGCAAAGGAAAGAAGTGGTACAGCTCCACGACCCTGTAAATCCAACGGATCACTAAAATATTCACCTGCACTTTCTCCCACCATAAGCTTCACCTTTTTAGACGTTTCCTGTATTTGTTACATACAACATAATTTTGCTACTGTCCTTCGGAGCTGACTATCATAATGAACATCTGCAGCCAGCATTCCTTCTCTCACTTTAAAAATAAAAAAAAAAAAAAAAACGGTGTTCATTCTCATTGGTGCTCATCGCAGTATCCCATCCCCCACTGAAGAACGAACAATGACCAGAGCAGGCTTTGTCCCCAATCTTAATCCAGGATTTTTCTACCTGAAGATTACAGGAAACATTCTTTGACTTTAACTGACAAATGCTGGAAGAATGGGGATCTGAGAAACCACGTGAAGACAGCCAGCAGTGACTAAGAAAAGAGCCAAGCGGAGATGAGAGAGAAACTCCTAGTCAACCAAAATCACTAGCTCCGTTCTGGTCCCTGAGATCCTACGAGCCAGCCAGCGGCTGCCCTGGTTCCAGCAGCTCTCAACTTGATTCTATAAGCTACACCAGAGTCGTCCTTAAGCTACCCTGAGATTATGTGAGTGTCAACAAAATTATATCGACTGATACACAGACAACTGCCTAAGTACAGACAGGGTCCAGTCCCACTGAGACTGAAGAATTACCACCTTTGGAAAACCTAGTGACTTTCACATTTATCTCAATTGTTACTCACACACTTCGTTTCTCCTACTTTCCTCTTATTTTTATAACAGCAAAAACACAATGATAAATAAATGCATACAATGCTGTATGAAGGCAATGATACTGACAAAATTGAACAGTTGAGGAGAAAGTTGTACCACCACGCAATAGTTCAAATTATTGTCCATCTGCTGACACGTGAAATACTACGGAGAGAAAGGAATGGTATTCAATGGTATAAGTATGTAGTGTATAAAGCTCATATAAGGAAAATCCTTTAAGAATTTTTATACTCAGTCATACAGAAGGAAATAGGTGAACTTTTTTCTAGCCTATTAGAAGAAAAATTATGGGGTCTAAAGCCTACAAAATGAGAGTAAGATATTTGTTTAATATTATAAGTCTTATATTGATATTATTTATAATTTAGTCTCTTATGTTTACGGTTAAAAAATGAATGAAAATTGTCACTGAAATACCTATTTATCAGTAAGTATAAGTTTATATCAACATATCACATGCTCTGGTTTGGAAACACGATATTTAAGGTGCCTTCTTTAGTTATACGAAATGAATTAAACTGTCAACTTATTTATTATCTGGAGCTCACAAGAGAAAGGTAGCCAGAAGTTTATATCTGGAAATCAGGAGCACAGTGAGCATAGCCCAGGGACTGCATGAGACTGGGAATCACGTGGGGTGGGGAGGAGAGGACCAAGAGACGCAGACCATGAGATAAGCAGAGGATCGAGAGAGCTTAAAACTGCCTAAGTCAAAGTGGTTCAAGGCCAGGATGGTCAACTGTGCTGGATGCCAGAGGCGGCCAGTAGGATGTCACTTTATCAACTTTCAGGAACGCTCTCCCTGGGCCTGTCATTACTCAGGGAGAAAACGTTCTATCAGTACTTACTATGTTGAATTCTATGACCAGTTTCCAGGGAAAAGCCATTTTATCTCCTGAGTTGTTCATAGTTTTCTAACTGCAGAAGTAACAGTGACCAAGGGTACATCTGACGAGCACCCACTGGACAAGGTGGTGACCAAAGCTGATTTCAGATGCTCCGCCCAACACACAGAGCCCACTGGCAGGGTGAAGGAGAGAGCCAAGCCTATCCTGCTCCAGCTTTCGAAGATGTCATTTGAAACACACATTACTTTGTCCCATACCACCCAACTTATCAAAATAATTAAGAGTACTGAAGAGCAGAAAAAGGTCAGTCATTTTGTGTGTCGAAAAGATGCTAGTTAAATAGCATTAAATGAAACCTTTCCTGGGCAGTGACTGCATCAAAACAGAACTTAAGCAGTTCAAGGAGCAGAAACTAGTAGGCAGGCCTTCCTTCTCTCAAACCTGGCCCCAACCGCAATTACAACTCTAGGTGTCATTCAGTATAAAAGTCCAGCAGAGCCATAAGTCAATTCTCCTTAGAAGCCATAAGTCAATTCTCCTTAGACTGAAAGACCAACGTCGAAACAGTCTTGCTGCTGCTGGCTGTGGTGAAATGGACACTCCGTGTATTTGCTAGCTGGCATAAAAACTGGTGCGACGCTTTTGGAAAGCATTTGGCAATATGATTCAAGAGCTTCTAAAGCTGTTGCTATTTCTTCAGAGATCTAATACTATTTCTGGAAATCTATCTTAAGGAATTAGTCTGCAATTAGGAGGGAAAAAAAACCCTTTGGGTTCATGAAAGCATTACTCATTATACAAAATCACTTTAAACCATGTAAATAGCCATTTAAAAGGAAATAGGTAAATTACAGTGAAATATTGCAACTAATAAAATTCTGAGCAGTTTTTAAAAGCATAGAAAATGCAAAACATATTAAGTGAACAAAGCAAAAAATGTGCACAGTATAATCAAGCATG
The DNA here is from genome assembly GCF_000325575.1 of Pteropus alecto. Taxonomy (NCBI): domain Eukaryota; kingdom Metazoa; phylum Chordata; class Mammalia; order Chiroptera; family Pteropodidae; genus Pteropus; species Pteropus alecto. The sequence goes on along the minus strand of NW_006436814.1, from coordinate 4,564,892 downwards.
TATATAAATGCACAAAAACAAAAGGACTTTTTTTTTTTTTTTTTTTTTGAGAAGCTAGTGCAACTGCGAAGACAAATGAAAAAGCAAACTGACTAGAACGTTAATCTGGCCGAGCAGCCTGGGAACAGGTAAATTCAGGGAGGATCAGGGTCCAGGATTCTCAAGGCCGAAGAGGCTCCAGTACATTAAGGGGCAGGAGGGTTAAGGGAAAAGTTAAGTCCTTTAGTTAAAGATGGGAACAGAGACACAGCACCCAGCGAACGGAAAGCGGAGTTCACAAAAAGCCATCAACCGCAAGTTCAAATGACCCCGGCACTGCTTTGGTCCCCCTTTCATTCTTGCGTGTCTCCCTTTATTCTAGATTGCCAATACGACAATTAACTCCAGATTATCCATGAAAAAGAGCATAACTTTAGAAAATATTCAGCAGATGTTCCAATGCCAACTGGCTTTAGCCTTTCGATGGCACCCCATTAGAATTCTCTAATAACAATGTACCTTCCTAGATGGCTGTATTAAACTAACAGAAAATAATTTGTATTCTCTGTCTACTCCACTGGAAAGCACTGGAAAATGGCCCAGAAACAAACCGAAAAAGGGAATCAAACCGAAAAAGGGAATCAAATCCTTTTTATATGATTAACCATACATAATATGTATCATTTCACATGCAATTAACCATAATATAAAATAATACAAACTGTATCCTTTAAAAATTAGAGAAAAACATGTCTAAAATAGTACAAGGATTTATGGCCAAACTAAATGCATTAAAAGTTCAAAACGCTGTTGAAGTATATTAACTTCACTTCAAAAAGCTACAAAAAAAAAATTTATTTTTTTTTTTTTAAATCATCGCCCTTACCGCTAAACAAAAAAGAAATTACCATATGCTATGGTAACGATGCAACACAGTGGCTGAGCGCACAGAAGAGCCAGGCTGCCGGGGTCTGAATTCTGGCTCCACTTAGGTGTAGTGTGTGTTCCTCTCCTGCCTCAGGGAACATAACGGAAGTTCTTACCTTATAAGGTCCTTATAAAAGTTAAATGAGCTAATTTACCTAAAGCACTGAGAAGACAGCCTGGACTAAGTTACTAAATGAATGCAAAAGGCTGTTTATTCATTTCTGGACAGAGATGAGAGTTGCACAACAGTGTGAACGTACTTAATGCCACATAAATGGACACTTAAAAACAGCTGAAATGGTAAATTTTATGGTAGGTATTATTTAACACAATTTTCTGGGAAAAAACCTATTACCCATCACCCATTCGTTATTAAAACATTTTAATTTTTCCAGGATGAAAATAAACCATCAGATTTTACCTGAGATTCTATAAAAGTTTAGGATTCCTATAAAAATAATCTTCATCGATTAAGGGATACTGGGTCTGTACTTTTCAAAATAAATTTCAAAATAATATGTTTTGCTATGGTAAAACTCTGATGTTCAAATTATTTAACTTGAATTTTCAAGCAAAAATTTACTCACTGGAAGTTGGCAGTACCACCTCTTACAATAAAACAAAATTAGTGCTCCAACCTGAAACAACTTAGAAACAGATCTATAAAACCCTTTCTTTGAACACAAGCATTTTATTATACTTTCTAATTTCTACATAAGAAAGTCTTCATGGACCAATTTAAAAAAGCAACAAAAATCTTTAAATGCCCGTTTTAAAATAAAACCTTGCAAAACAGCTCAAAACCACTTCTCAGATTACAAAATGAGCATGCGGTGAAAAAGGACAGAATACCAATTTACTACACCCTGTACTAACTGACAATGTTTGTTGCATAGCAACAAGATTCTGCAGTCTGAAACAGCACAAAACTCCTTTTCTTGATTTGCCAGGCCACAATTAACCCCATCAAGGTTGAGAAAGTAAGCAAAAACAAATTTGTGCAGACTACTCCCAGCATCAGAAGTCTAAAGACATAAATTCTAAAACTATAAAATCACAGCCCAAATTCCAGCCTATTTACAATTTGAATCTATCCATTAGGCCTTCACGCTTGATGTTTCTCTGGGTACTAGCAAAAAAAACTGCTACTCAATTCTGGACTTATTTCTTCTAAAAGCATCATCTGCAAGAGTTGTTTTTTTTTTTTTAAATCCTACATAATAGCATACCCACACATCTTTTGTTTCATAATTTCAAATGAAGTAATTTGATCCTTCTGGTTTGTTTTCTAAAGATCATAATTTATAAGCAAGGGTTATAATTTCCTAACAAAATTTTCCCCTACTAAAAATTATTTTGAACTATTTTTGTGGATTGCCTATATAGGCAACTCATAACATTTCGTAAAACTTTTTTAACAGAAATCTACTTCATCTAAAGAACAAAAAGTAAAAGTTGCAGTGAGTCTTACCATGGCTTTAAAAACTTTCATTGTTTTGGGATTCTCCCTCTCTCCTGAGAAAGTTAAATGGTTGCCAAGCCCCACCTAAGAAATATACTAAAAGAGATAAATTTACAACAGTGGTTCTCAACCTTTTAGAAGATGGGAAGGTCCTTTAAATTCCCTCATTCTACCTTTAATATATGTTGTCTGAAAAAATGTGATTTAAAAGTACTTTGAGTTTACTAGCTTTAAATTAATCTGTACATTATAACAGCATCTGCATATACTTGAAATATAATGCATGTTAAGGTCAGCATCTGTGGATTATAGACAAAGCTTAGTGAACACAGAAGTTCAAGTGCTCTTTGAAATAATCCCACAGCTGGCCCTGGAGCCTACAAATTGGAAGTCATTAATCTATGGGAAAAGTTCAAATCATTTTGAAGATGCAGAATAAAGTGCACACAGGTATGCGAGGGAGACAATACTGGATTCAGGTCCGGGTTCCATCACTCACTAGCGACATACTCTCCAGCAAGGGCATTAAAAAGGATCAGACCCACCCTGCAGAGTAGCTGGAAGGATTCAAGAGCAAGGTATGAAGTATGCAGCACCTTACAAAGGTCCATTCCTCTGCCTGTCATTCCAAGCCTCACCCAGTCCAGCCCAGTCCACAGCATTTCCCATCACTTCCTGCACAAACTCCAAGATGAGAAGTGAGATGCAACTGGATGTGATCTTAAGGATGGAAAACGAAATTTGAGAAGCAGCGCTGAAAAGTAAGACAATTAGATGCATATAAAGTATTAAGAGCAAGGTCTCTGGAATCCCCCAGGACTGGACTTGAACTTCAGCTGTCACTGACCAACCATGTGACTTAAGCCAAGTCATCTTAAGCATTCTAGGCCGTGGTTTCCTCCACTATAAAATGACAACAATGATACCAATCTCATCCTTATTCTAATCCATTAAATGAAATGACTCATGCGGAGCACTAAGCAAGTTGCCTGGCCTGTCTTTAAGTGATCCAACAAGAGCTATTATTTACCAAATATCTACTTCTTTTGCATAAATAAAATTAAAAGTTGTCGAATGTAATAGGCTAGCCCACTTGGTACTTACTCAGTGTGAGCAAAGGTTACCCAAAGGTTAGCCTCAGAGCTGACAGCCAGGGACTGTGCCCTGTATCAGGCGTGTGTTGGATCTTCAGGTCCTGGACCCTCTGGATCAGTGAGGAAAATTTATCAGGTCTTTGAAACAAAAGTTAATCAGGAAACTATCTTTAAAGACAATGTGTTCAATTTATTTTAAATGCTTGCATTGAACTAACAATGAAGTACAATTTCTTTGAGAGTTTTTTTTTTTTTTCATTTCACTTATGTTAAAATTCAAAAGCTGTTATTTTTCATCTTTAGGTAGTTCCTAATTTACAAATGGGCTTATATCCACTGATTTCAGGAGATTTTCTCTTTTGAAAAACTGTTTAGAAATTGTGGTTGGGTTACCAGACTAAAGTCTAAGTAACCAAATAGATATAAATCTTTTGTAATAAAAGTAGGAAACCGCACGTGTCACCTTTTTTCATTTAAAAAACATTTAAATGTTTTAAGCATGTTAAATTATTTAAAACTTATTTAAGTTATTTAAAACATTTTTAAATTTATAAAAATTATACAGTAATTCCTGACATTACACAATTTATAGCAGTTCTCAACTGGGGTGATTTTCCCCCCATGCAACATGTGGCAATGTCAAAAGACATCTGGTTGTCACCAGAATGAGCTAATAGCATCTAATGAGTAGAGGCTAGAGCACTAAACATCCTACAATGAACAGGACAGTCCCCACAACACAGAATTATCTGGCTCCAAGTATCAAGTGCCAAGGTTGAGAAACCCTGATTTAGAGGCAGACATTCATATTACGGGGCGGGGCGGGGGGATCACTACTGAAAACTCTTTCAAAAGAACTAGGAATATCCAGCTTTCCCAACACCATTTGTTGAAAAGATTATCCTTTCCCCATTGAATGGTCTTGGCATCCTTGCCAAAAATCAAGTGACTATATATGTGAGAGTTTACTCTGGGTCTCTATTCTGTTCCAATGGTCTGTAGGGCTACACTTATGCTAGAACCACACTCTTGATTACTGTAGCTTCGTAATAAGTTTTGCAATCAATAAACGTGAGTCTTCCAACTTCGCTCTTTTTCAAGAATGTTATGGCTATTTGGGGTCCCTTGAAATTCCATATGAATTTTAGAATTGTTTTTTCTATTTCTGAAAAAAAAAAAGTGATTGGGATTTTGACAAGAGATTATACTGATTCTCCACATCACTTGTTTTTTCTATTTCTGAAAAAAAAAAAAGTGATTGGGACTTTGACAAGAGATTATACGGATTCTCCACATCATTTTGGGTAGTTCTATCATCTTAACAATATCAAGGCTTCCGATCCATGACTACGAAGGTCTTTTTATTTATTTAGGTCTTCTTTAATTTCTTTCAGCAATATTTTATAATTTTCAGTGTACGAGTCTCACCTCCCTGGTTAAATTTATTCCTATATATTTTATTCTTTTAGAATGCCTAAAAACAGAAAAAAAGTCTTTCATATTATGAGTTCAAGAAAAAAGAACATTAGGAGCTTGAACTACATTTTTTTTTTTAAAGTTATGGTGCAACCCAAAGAATACAATAAATGGAATACACCGAGTCCATAAATCCTCTACATGCCTCATGGCAAACCGTAAAACAAGCTGATGGATTGTTAGTTAATCCCATTTTGCAGAGAAAGCAATTGAGATTTGGGACAGCCAAGGACTCACAGCCAATAAATAGCAGAACAACTTTGAAACCAATGAGGCAGCTATTAAACTTGACCATCTCCACCCAAAATCAAAAACACCTTGAAAAACTTCCATATCCAGAGTAACAGAAAAAGATGATATTAAGAGAGATGTCCTTTAGATGATTTGAACGAAATAATAGATGGACAGAACAAAATCCTTTTCTAAAGCAATACAAAATAACGTAGGCAATCTACCATAATTAATAAGCACACATACTAGAGAAATTTTTAAAGTATTATTTACAGGAGACATTATTTAGCAAGGAGTCCAATAAAAATAGATGAAAGTCTCCACCTTCACGATACCATGGTACAGCTCTTCACAGCTCGTGAAAATTGATTAATGCTCCCTCCCCTACTAAACTATAAAGGAATGGGTCATGTCTATGCATGTCTTTACATTTTAATAAGTGGTTTTAAGGATTTACCTTATTGGGCCATTTTATTAACTTTGGAATCACAGAACAGAAAGAATCATGCCAGAAGTAGTCCATGATAAGAAGTGTGGTCTTAATTTTTAAAGAAATGGGAAGCCACTGAAATGTTTTAGACATGAAACTGAGCTGATCAAATCTGAATTTCAGAAAGATCTGACTGTTCCATAGATGAAAGAGTGGATGAGGTAATAGACCAAAGCATTAAATCAGAGAATCCAAAAGATCCGTAAAAATGTAAGAGGACCAAATGGGCCAAGGGTCTTAATACGATTCACTGCCAGACTCCCATACATTGCCAGATTGCCCTGGAAAGCAAAAGTAATCTTAACACCAAAATATCCACTTGCAAATTAACCATTTATAAAATCAGTCCCTACCAAACATCCATCCCAAGGGTACATTAGTCTGTCAGTCCATTTCACCTTTGCCCTGCCAGTCTCTCAATGACTGGCAGCTATGTCGACTACAAAGCAACACAGCGCAAATCATCTACGAAGTGAACATGTAAACATTCCAAAAGTTGCAGGCCTTTATGAAGTCACTGAAAATGATGAGAACTACTTCCAACCACTGGCAAAGCCGCTGACAAAAATGAAGGTTTGAAAGGGACACTGACTGGGAGGGAAGGTAATGGGGGGTAATAAGTATGCTGTGTGCCCTGACCTGGTTGGTGGCTACACAGGTGTGTACATATAGTAAAAAGTCATCAAGCTGTACGTACACTTATGAATTATGCATTTAGCTGTATGTAAATTACACGTGAGGGGGAAAGAAAAGGCGCACACGAAGAGATGGTCCTTCTTCCTCAAAGAATCACTGGGTCTGCAAGGAAAGCCTGGAAATCCCACGGCCCACTTGCTACCAGCATGAAGACGAGTGGACACTAAAGATGGCAGAAGACTTCAGTGAGCCACGAGTTGCAGGAGCCCACGTCTCCTCGGGACTTCCAATTGTACGAGATAGGAAATATTCTTAATGTTTAAGCACTTTATTTCTGTTAGTTGCAGCTGAAAACAGAATACCATCAGCTAAGACTTGGAGAAGGCTCAAAAGAAAATAATCTGAACATCTAAGTAAAGCCCCTGCGCTGTACTAAGGAAGCCGTGAACATTTCGGCAAAAAAGACTTTCTTTAGGATCATCCGGGAAAGTCCATCATGACATGAAAGACACAGCTTCGTGTCATCTTGCAATTTTTAAAGAAAAATTATGCAAAAAACCACCCAATACTTGATTCATGTTTTCCCATTCTAAGAATTTAATACATAGTTGCAACAATAACATGAATGTGTTTATAATTTTGTTTCGTTTTTCAAGATTAAACCCTAATAAAGCCTTTTCTCCCTATCTCTGCTATCTCTGAAATGTTGCTCCTGTTCTAGGTCAATGCATTCTACACAGCTTTGTTCTGGTACTAAATATTTTCAGAAAATAAAGAACCTTGACATGATGAAATTACAAAGGAAAATAAATTATTTGCTCATACGTCAACCTTTAGAAGATTCAAAGTTATCCATCCGAGAGAGGCCCGAGAGAGTACTGATTAAAAGCTGGGGCTCAAGAACCAGACTGCCTGGGAGGGAATCCCCGCTCCACTGCTTACTAGCTGGTGACCCTCGGGCACGTCACTCAACCCTCTGTGACTCAGTTTCCTCCTATGTAAAATAAGGATGCCAACAGTTCCTACTTCACAAGTTGTTAGAGGAGTATCAAATGGTTAATCTGTGAAGTATTTCAGGCAGTTAAGTACTCAATAGCTATCAGTTATTATATTTCAAAATCTAAGAACGCTGAGGATTATAACGCCAACAACACTGGAATGAATTAGCAAAGGAAAACTTTTTAAAAAACACAGCAATACATTTTAAGTAAAATTAATACGAAGTGAGAACAGATGTGCTTATAGTAAAATGAGCTAAAAGTTTAATTTCTAAGTCTGTATTTAAAAGTACCACATCAAATCTATTAAACTAGAAACCAATATGTTGCTGCACTTAACTAAAGATGAAATAAAAAATCTGAATATATGGACAGGAAAAAAATAGAAAACTCGGTTTATTAAAGGGTCGATTTTTTTCTCTGCCCATATTCATCCATTAGTTTAACACAATTCTAAAAACACTCCAAAAGGTTCGGAGATGTCACTTCTCTTTTTTATATCATCTGTAGTTGATACAATGACTCTAAAACTAATCTTAAAGAATTTGTTAAATGAAAGAGCAAATAAAGTTTTGAAAAGTAAAACCAACAGTAACTTCCCTTACTAGATGTTAAAAAATTATAAAGTTCGAGTAATTAAAATAGTGAGGTACTAGCACAGATTTAGACAGATAATTAATGAGTACAACAACAGAACTAAGTATTTATGGGAATTCAGTATACAATGAATAACATTGCAAATCAATGGTAAAGGGTGGACTGTTGAACAAATGATACTGATAACTGATTACTGGATATTTAGTTAGTATCAACCGGGATACTATTTATTTATTTACAACAAAATAAATTTCAAGTGGTTTAAATTTAAATATAAACGAAACCATAAATATAATAGAAAAAATGTAAGTATGTATATTTTAGGTTGGAGAAAGCATGACACTAAAGGCAGAAGCTATAAAGGTAGACTGACAGATTTGACAGGAAATTTTAAGACTTCTACACCAAAACAAACAAAAACCAAGTGGCAAATTTAGAAGATACATGTGGTAATTTTACATCATGCCTCAATGAATCACACCTCTTGATATATCCTTGTGTAGTCTCCTCCCACACTGATCCGGGCTCAACCATGTGACTTGCTCTGGCCAAGACGACATAAAAGGACAGAACTCAGGCAGGGGGCTGATAACAGCTTGTGCAGTGGGGCTGATCTCATAGTAGGCTGCTATTACTGAGAGACAAACAGACAAACCGCATGAACCCAGCCAAGGAATAAAAACACACGAGTCCAGGTGAGACCAGCAGAACTGCCCAACCAACTCATACACGTTTTACGAGGTTCCGAGGTGGTTCGTTAAACCACATTAGATGACTGACACGATTTATCTGCACCATACAGAGTTACTGATCAAATATATTATAAATCATTATAAGAAAAACTAAACAACCTATTGGGAAAATAAACAAAGCACATGAACAGGTGATTCACATAAAAGAGATAGCCAATAAACACGTGAAGAAATGTTCCACTCTTCGTAATCAAAAACTACAAATTAAAATGAGATAACACCTTTTGCCCATCTGATAAAATTCCTTTTGGTCTGGCAATTTCATTTCATTATTCACTCAAATACTATTGCATACCAAGAACTAGGAATAGAGCCAAACCAGGCAGGACCTTAAAAATTTGGGTTTTATTATTAATTTGGGTTTTCTTCTAAGAGCACTAAGATGCCACTGAAGGATTCAGCAAGGGACTAGCAGTATCTGATTTCCACTTAAAGATCATTAACTGATGCATAAAAATGGCAGACACTAATGGAAATGAGGAGAAGCTAATAGTCCAGGTGGGAGTAACAGTGGCCTGGACCAGCGTGGTGGCCATGAGATGGAAAGAAGCAAATGGAGGTCAACTGGACAGGGCCTGACAGAGAAAAGTTAAGAGAAGGAAAATAAATACTAACTGACTTTCCTTCCAGGAATTGATCCTAAAATATAAGTATATGTACAAATATGAAATATCACATATGTGCACAAAGACATATATCCGAAGATGTTCACAGCAGTGTTTTTTGTAACAAAAATGAAGGAAAAATATCTAAAATCCATCCCTAAGAGATTAAAATTAAAGTCATCCAAACCATAGTGAAAATACTATGCAGTGACTTAAAAATATAGACCTGTACTTAGCGACAAGAATTAGGTAGAAAAGAGCCAGTTACAAAACATATAACAGTACAATTCTATCTTTGCATAGTATCGTCTCACTTTTATTTAAAACATACTCATACAGACAACATTTATGGCTGCATGTATGTATTACAAAAAGTCTAAAAGCTATACACCAAAATATTAAAATTCTAGATGGTTTGGAACTGAGTTTTTACCATCGTTATACTTTCCATACTTTCTAAAACCTATGCAAAATCTTTCCTGCTTTATAATGAAAGAAAAAAGTAATTAAAAAACTTTAAAAACTGATCAGACATTTGGACAATAGCAATTGGTTCATTTTCTTAAAATAATGCAAATACAATTAAAGATACCACAAAGAAAAACAACTCTAAGTTTTAAATGAAAACCTATAAATCTTAAATTATTAAAAACTGAAGTCACAATTTTGCTTGTAATACTAGTCTAATAGGAGATGGGAATCTGGGAGAGGAGAAGGGGACATCTCAGACTGCAGAACAAAGTAAACACTCAAATAAAACCAATATTTAATCATTATAAAACCTTCACGGAAAGATCCCTTCGCTGAACTATAAAACGAGCAATTTGGACTCCCTTGAGATTTGACCTAAAGAGCCATTCCTTTTATTTCACTTATGTTCTGAGGCTCTTTCTAAAGCTTCTTCCCTACCGAGCTGACACATATAACGCAGATACCAAAAAAAAACAGGAGACTGCCGACCTGAGGAACACTGTGAAAGGTCGCCATTGTGGCTTCATCTCATACGATGGACTGGTTGCCAAGACCAAATGTTCTAGAAGGCTGTTACCACTGGGAAAGTCACTCAGTTCTTTTAAAACTGTCATCCAGGCTACTTCGTTCTCCAAAGATAAAACCTGCTTTGGTATCTAACATTGTTGTAAAGAGAATCAAGAAAAATCAGCACCCAGACTAAACAGTTTTCTGAAGGTTCTGCTGGACCTGCCTCACTGATTTCATCGGTGACCTTGTCATCTTTACTTGTGACAGGCTACCGGAGAGATGGCCACTACCTCAGCATGCACATGGGGCTCCAAAATTCATCTGGGCCTCTCCAAGGCAGCAATAGGACATTCCCACTCCAGCACTCCCACCTGCCTGGCCCCCTACAGAGAAAAGCCAGGCAGCTCCATCCTCGGTCTCTCTTCCTTAGAAAACATGAAGACGTCCATTTAACATACTCGTCCAAAGTAATAAAAATGTCAGAAACAATATAAAGTAAATGAGATCCCCTGCTGATACTATACATTCTAGTGAAAAAGTGACCATCATAATCCAAGGATAGGGGAGTGGGAGTTGAAACAGAATTCACGTTCCATAAAACTCATCATTCGAAAGTGTCAAGGTTCGGTAGTTTTTAGTACATTCCCAAGGTTGTGCAACCATCATCACTGTTTAATGTCTGAACATTGTCATCACCCCAGAAAGAAACCCCACACACATCCTTCATAAAAACATCCCCTTCGCATCCCTCCTGTCCTCCTCCCCAGGCCCTGGCAACCGCCCATCCCTCTTCTGTCTCCATGGATGTGCCTGTGCTGGACAGTTCACATTAATGGAATCACACGACATGTGGCCCTTTGTGTCTGACTTCCTCCACTTAGCGTGTTTCCATCGTGTTGGGGCACGCATCAGCACTTAACTCCTTCTCATGGTCAAACCTCATTCCAATGTATGGAGAGAATCTCCCCTGATCAGTGCATGGACACTCGGGTTGTTTCCACTTTTTCGCTATTACGGTTAATGCTGCTATAAACATGTGCGAACAAGTTTTGACGTGGACTTATGTTTTCATTTCTCCTGGGTCTATATCTGGGAGTGGAACTGCTGGGTCATAATGGAACTCTGTATTTAACTTTCTGAGGAGCTGCCAAACTATTTTCTAAAGCAGCTACGCCATTTTCCATGGTTGTTCACATTCTTAACATAAACTTTGGAGACGTCGAACTTCGTAGCAGTGAAGTGATTTACTCTCATCAAGCCCATCTCATGTGCCGAGTGTTATGCCAGGCTTGGGTACAGTTTCTGATACAACCTTCCTAACGACTCTGTAATGCAAAAATTACCACCATTTTCCAGAAGAAATTCAATTAGTTAGAAAAATCAGTTAGTTAGTAAATGTCAAAACAGCATTCGTCGAGTTGACGTCAAAGCCTGGACTCCACCCTCCACCATGCGACCTCTGCACTTAAATACATGCACACCGCTTCACACCACATACCGCTTCACACCACACACCACTTCACACCACACACCACTTCATGCCACATACAGGTTCACGCCGCAAACATTCTTTGGATAAGTTACACGTTAATTAAAGTTATTAGAATCATCCTAAAACACAAGCTTCCCAAGGTATAGAAATTTCCAGAAAATATGAGGTCTCCTGCATAAATCCACCTCATTTTTCTTCTGTCATGATTTCTACATGTAATTACTTAAAATAAGACCTATCTATGTCACCTAAGCATTACACAGATTAGCTTCTTCTATCAAAGTTGTATGCACTGATAAAAAAAAAATCTGGGTATCTTACACTAACGACAGAATTGTACCCCTCTCCCCAAATTCAAGTTGAAGCCTATTCCCTCTCAATGTGATTTCATTCGGAGACAGAGCTTATAGGAGGCAATGAAGGCTAAAGGAAGTCATAAAGAGGGACGCTAATCTGATAGACCTGGTGACCTTATCAGAAGAGGAAGAGAAATCTGTTTGTCTGTCCCTCTCTGCCACTAGCAGACACAAGGAGGAAGCCAGGAAGATGGCAGTCCGCGAGCCAGTAAAGCGAGTCCAAGCTGAACCACACTGGCACCGTAACCTCAGACTGCCAGCCTCCCAAACTTTAAGAAAGTATATTTCTGGGGTTTAAGCCACCCGATCTATGGTATTTTGTTATGGCTCCCGGAGCTGACTAAGACATTTTCCTTCATAAATATCACACACTATCCTATATTTTTAAACATTTATAGCAGCTTTACTTATAGCAGCAAAATACAGGGGGGAAAGTATTGGCATTTTAAGCACTGATAAGACTCAAAACAAAGCAAGAATTAAATGGAGTAGAAATAAGCTAAAGCAATAGACACGTATATACTTACCGCTCAAATATATTCACAAGTCTCATGATCAGAGAGACTAAAACACTGGATGGCCCTTCTATTAATTCAGGGTTTAATGAGAAAGTCAAGGAAACGTGGTATCCTTCAAAGGAATTTGGAGTCACACAAACCTGAATGTGACTCCTTTTGGTCACCTCTGAGCTTTGTGTTTGAGTTAGAAACAAATTCTATACCTATTCCTGTGGTCGGGATGCTGGTTTTTGTCTGTATGGTTGAATTAGATAACTTTATTCACATTTACTATAGGCCAAATACTATGTTACACCCCACAGTACATAATACAGCTTCCAGAACCTTACAGGTGCTCTAAAAATGGTGGGTGCTGTTGTTAGTAGATTCTAAAAAAGAACACTCCAGTCAAAGTCAAAAATTATATGAGCACCCACTATTTGCCAAATACTCTGCTGGTACAATGAATATAAAAATGCAGTCCCTACCCTCAAGGAGCTTGCAAATAAAGAGGGACAGACAGATCCGGGTAATTATAAAAACAAATGTAAAAAATACTATAGCCAAAAATATGCAGCATGCACAGGAACACAAAGGAATAGCTGGGAGGTAGATAACTCAGAGACTACTTCTTCCCAGAAGGTCTGACAAGGAATTCCTTTCTCGCTTTGTATTCCAGAAAACTTTGTAAGCCCTTATTTAGGACAGTACCCACAGAGTACAGCCTCAGCTCAGATTATTTTGACTTTTACTTCCACTCAATTTCGTCCATCAATTTCAAAGAAAGGAAAGGTGGCATCGGCAGAGTTTAAATATCCTTTTCCTCCCTGCAAGCACATACAAATTGAAATTGCATTTTTCCAAATCCTTACACTTATGATAAAGACTGGGTGTTCTACAACTTATACAATCACCCCAAATTTAAGCTGTGTGTAGAATATGTAACCAAAACTATCAGTCCAGTATGTAATTTTTCTACACCAGCCAAATGGGACCTGCCTAGTTATTTTGCTTATTCCAACTGGACTGAGGTATCCTAAACCTTGAATAATGTATAAACTTCACTAAATTGTCTCCATTAATCCACATTCACTTAATACTTACTCATTTAGTAAATACTTACAATGCAAAACAATGCCTACATACAAGGGAATGATATTCTTTAAAAAATACAAACTTGGCTCTTGCCCCTAAAATAAACCTTGTGGGAAAGTCACACATCCAACAGCTACAAGTATAAAAGAAAACATGGGAACAGAGAGACTACTATATCTCACTTAACACAACCATCCTGTGAAATAACAGAATTATCCCCATTTTTACCAGTTTGCTCAATTAACAAAAGTCAGCATATAAAAGCTGGATCTTCTGAGCCTTGATTGTACCGCACTCTAAAGTGTAAATTACATTTATCACTACCATAAATAAAGGTAACAAAATCACAAGAAGTAGTCCAAAGATTCTAAATAGACACAAGGAAGGAAACGGTAATGATCAATTTCCTCACCTATAAAATGAGAAGGCTGGACTAGACCACGGATGGGTAAATAAGTAGCATTCCAGGAAACACTCTCCACTGTCACTCTCTGGGACCCATGTGCCAGTTGAACACTAAATTCTTTCCCGCCAAGCCCAGAAATGTATCTATTATGTCCATCAGCACAGGCAGCCACTACCAACTGGAAAAGGTAAACAAAATGTAACCTACTCGCCATCCTTGAACTAGATAAGGCCCAGAAAGGTGAAGTAAACTACGCAAAAGTTTTATATAATTAGGCATCAAAACAATAGAAGTGACATAATTATATAATGCTTAGAAATATACAAAGAATTTTCTCTTCTATTATTATCTGACCCTCACTACCCAGTAAATAATTATCCCCGTTACCTATTTTGAAATATGAATCAGTGAAATAATGTGATTAGCTCAAGGTCATCCAACCAGTAACCGTCTTGGATGAATCTTCACAATTCTACTACACTTTTTTACATGAGAAAGTCAGAGTAGTGAGTGGAAGCCTGAACTATTTAATATGGATCCAAAAATGTCAATTCAAAATCTTCTGAGCTCTTCTTAGCCACTAGGCTACATGCAACTATTTTAGATCAGACAAGCTCCTCCTCCATTTAAAAAAAAAAAAACCTTGAGGAACTAACCACTTAATAAAAAAAGTAATCATTTAAAAGGCATACACTATATTAATATTACATATATAGACCTACCTCAATTACAAACCATCTTATACTTCTGAAACATTACAAAAATGAAAAATTAGAACCAAAAAGTTGGATGTTACAGTAAAAGTATCAGTTTGCGGGGGTCTCAACCCCCTCACTGTTTTGTGTAAGAAATACACCTCATTTTTTAAATTCTCATCTTTAAATAAAGTATTAAAGTATTAAGTATTACTTTAAATAAAGTAATTCTATATACAGCTTTTAACGCATGTAGAATGCCTTTAAGATTGTTTCTGGAATGTAAAGTATTACTCAGTTCTCTTTTATATAGGGATTATTACATTATATCACAGTAGGCATGCTATTCCTAAAATTAAAGTCATCTGAGATATCTTACCACAAATTCTTAAACAGCAACATATTTATCATATCCTCTCCAGAATTCTGACCAATTTAAGTGGAAATTTCTACCCAGGCATTCCTATTTCTGGATGGCCTTTAAAACATCAGAACGGCTCCTTAAAATAAAACTAAAAAAAAAAAACCTGACTTAATAGTATAACATTTTTGTCCTACAGTACTTGAAAGCATCATTGAGACTAAGTCAAATATTAATATAACCCGAAAAGCCCTATCTTAAGCACCAAAATATTCCAAAGCTTTGTGCAACTAGCACAAGAACCTTTTACCCCCCAAATCAGACATCCTACTTTTACAGGTATCTAAGGAAATGTGTATACACGAGATGCACAAACCACCTAATAATCCAATGCCTTCCAAAGTGAAAAGCTGATCCTCCTTTCTGCTCTTAAATTATTCAGAATTAGCCTACAAAGAACTACTTTGTAGGCTGCCTGAACAAACTTTTCAGATCTGTGTACCACATTCTATATTTATGCTACTGGAAAGCATCATGTGATTCCCCCCTCTCTACATTTAATAAGTAACAGAGCAGGAAAAGAGCTTTTAAAAGTACAAAATACTTTTCATCAGAAAAGGAACTTTTAAGTGAAGACATCATTTACCTGTGACAGACTGACAACGAGACATGAGTGATCAAACTTTGCTCAATATCCAAAATGTTAACTTTTTTTTAATTGGTTCACAACCTCTGAATCGGAAAACTATGATCATTTAAAAATTTCTCAGTTTCACTGTTTTACATTGCTCTACGTTAAGATAAGTTTACCCAAAGTTTTGGGGGAAAAATGATAATTTCTGGTCTATAAGAACCCTACAGTATTAAATCTTTAAAGGAGAAATCAATAATATATAGTATTACAAGATACAACATTACATATATTTGATTATAGTTCCTGAGTTTACAAGGACATTAGGAACTTGATTAAAAAAAAAAAAAAAGTTCACCCCATGGCTCGAGTTTTTTTCAAGTCACTCTTACGAAGATTATGTTTTTTGGTTTGCATGCCATCGTATCTTAAACTGATTCATTACATTTGAAAGTAACTTGCGTGAAATCATAAAGGAAAAGGGGTCACTTACAGACAGTGTTAAACAGATACAGCATTAAACAGATACAGTGTTAAACCATTTTTAAGGCCATCACAGTAAAGGTCTGTAACTAGGAACCAGAGAAAAACATTCATTCAAATTCACAGTAAACTGAAGTACAACAGTTATATCACCAAAAAAAGGCATTAAAAAATGGGCAAGTGTTCAACTGTGATAGGGAAAAAGAAGAAAACTAAAGTTTAAAGTGGAAACTACTTAAATTGAGAAAGAATTCCAATGACATGACATTTTCTTGCCAAAACAAAGGAATTTGGAGATTATATCATTCATATCTCATTGTATCACATCATAAAGGTCTTGGCAACGGTTGGCCATTAATCTTTAACACAAAGGAGATTCAAATCCAAATGAACTGTAAGACTATCTCTTCCAGGACACAGAAATGAAGTAATTTACTTTATCCACAATTGTTTAACCCAAAAGGAAGGCCCATAAGGATGATAACGCAGAAAAGATCAGCCTTCAGTCTACCAAGTCCCCTTTCTCACGAAGTCTTGCACCAATCCGAAAGAGAAGGTTATGGACACAAAACAGGCTTAGGAAAGGCTGGAAAAAAAAAAATCTCCAATGAATGACACACCATACCATGGTTTATTCTCTTACACAATTGGAGAAACAGGAAAGAAAAATGTCACACCATATGTTTCATCGTAGCAATTAAAAAAAAAACAGATTACAACAGTACGTTCAATTCTTCTTTGGAGCTGAAAAAATAATTTAGCTTCTGTTTTATTGATTACAGAGGACGGGGAAGGCGGCTGCTGCAATGCAACACAGGCTGCTACAGACGGAGGAGAGAAAGGGGTTTTGCAAACGATTCCCTCCCCTCCCCCGTTTACACACCCCAAACAAGTTAGTTATCCCAGTCTTTCGCTGTCCCCCCATATAAATCTAATCAATTCTTGCCCCCCCCATGGGGAAATTTCACCTTTCAGAGCTCCTCCTTCACCTACCACTACGAGAGCACTTTATTACCCGCAGAGATTTCCGATCTTTCCAACTTTTCCTCCTTTTTTAATTAAACACTAGAGTTCCGTAATAAAAGTGTACGAGATTTTTACATATATACGGGTAAATACCTGTTTCCGAGCAACACGCACTCCGCGACTCCCGAACCCCTCCCCATCTCCCAGGTTTGGCAGGCGAAGGCTGGGGGGAGGGAGCCAGGCGCAAATTAAATTTAGGAAGGGAAATCCTGGGCGAAAGACGAGCATTTGAGGGAAAAAAAAAAAAAAAAAATGGGAGACCGTCGAATGAGACGCCCTCACCCCCAATAAAGGGTGTTCGGGGGGTTACAAGATCGAAAAAGAAATGAGAAGGGACAAAGGGGGAGGGGGAGAAGGAGACCGGAGACCCGGGGAGCCGCGCCGGGCTGGGAAGCGAAGGGAAGGCGGGGTCCGCGGACGGCGGGGTCGCGGCTCCCGGCCATCACCAGAGACTGATAGGTGAATTGTACTATTACACAACAGTTGTAAATAA
>NW_006436814.1:4523825-4546259 GCF_000325575.1 Pteropus alecto | reverse complement strand
GGGGAGACCGAGGCGCCGGGACCTCCCGGGCGCGGGACCTCTGGGCACCCGCGTGGGGAGCCGGGAAGCAGCGCCCGGGATGCGTGACTGGGCGCCGGGCCGGGCCGGGGACTCCGATCTGCTCGCGGCCGGGGGCGCTCGCGCGGGGCTTGTCCTCAGCTCGCCCTGTTGCAGTCTCAGGACCCGGGCCGGCGAGTCGGTGGGCGATCCCGACCAGCCCCGCCGCGCCGCTGCTGCCAGCCATTCCTCCGGGGTGGAGGTGGGGGGGGGCACATAAACGTAAAATATGGTCATCATTGTTCGCTCCTTTTCTTCCCGAGGAATCCCTGCGTGCTGTACCGATTTAACGAGCTGATATGCACACTATGTATAGGGATGACTTCATCCCCAAACGAACGCAGCCAACTCTCGGGGAAACGCAGTCGCCGGGAGACGCGCTCCGCACCGTGCGCAGCGGCGGGAGTGGAAGAAAGGCAGCCAGTGAAACCTCTTTCTCTCGTCATTAGCAGAAAGGGAATTCCAGCCCGGCGTGGGGGATGGGGGATGAGAACCAACGACCGTTTTAAATTTTCCGTCGTTCACGTTATGTGTTAACATCACCTTTTTTAAAAGGTAGCTGTAAAATGCTCGCAAAGCGAACTCTTAAAGCTGATGGAGACGGGACGGCGGAGAGGGGGGGCGGGGGGGGTGTCGTCTAGGGAGCCAGAATGTATAGTTGTGGGAGTTTTTTGGTATCCGAAAGCCAATCAAATAAAAATTTAAAGTGGACAAATTGCAGTCCTCTTGTAGTCCCGAGGAAGGAAGGAACAGTATTTTCAATAAAAAGATGACTAGAACGGGAAAGGTTTGTTTGCTGCTTGATTCGTATTACTGGAGGATCTAACCCAAAATGGAGGCCTTACCCTGACTCTAAGAAATCTAGGCAAAAGTTTGAGTGCTTTATTTTAAGATGGAAGTACAATTCAAATTATAGTTATGACAGTTGAGATCATTTATACATCCAAAAGAAAAGTGAGCAAGTTATAGTCAGACTTGGTCAATGCCTGACTTGTCTATAATAGAACTGTGTGGCCCAGTTTTAACTATAAAAAGCTTCCTAGTTTTAGACTCAATACCAAGTTATTGTCTTTTTGGAACCTGCAGACTCAAACCAACAGTCCTATAGAAGCAGTGACCTGCAGCTATGGCTCAGGAACAGAGTGGCCTCAAGTACTAAAAAGCACAGTGCCTCTGCTTAAACATGGTGTACTTGAAGAACACTAATTTCCACCCACATACCTAATTACAGCTTACCATCACAGAGAGTATTTTATTCAAGGATCTCCAAGCACTGGGGAGAAAACACGCTTGCCAGTCAAATATCCTTGTTGGCATATTACAAGTAGAGACAAGGAAATACAGAACTCAAGAACTGGATGAGTTCATGCAATAGGTGCAATTAAAAATCATAGCTACTAACTCTGAGGTTCATTGTCTTCTCATAAATACTCACTATAATTGATGTAATTAAAAAACATGCACCTCAAATATTATTCTCCAAATTAACCAAAGAACGTTTGCTGTGGAGACTTTTTTTCCCCCTTGGAAAAGTAATAATAAGACATATTGAACCATCTTGGAAAAGTATTAATAAGACATATTCAACCACAAAGAATTCGCACCAATTTGCCTTAGTCCATTCATAGCAATACAGTAAATCCAGCAGAGCTTATGTTTCAGGGAAAAGTCTTACAAAGGGCCAAAAGGGGTGGAGATTTTGCTGTAATGACTCCAACTATCTCCTGCCAGAGACAAGAGGCAAGGATAAAAATTCCTTACAGATGACTCCATAACCTACTTCTCATTTGTGAAAGTTAATCCATCCTGCGCTAAATAAGTGATATATCACATCATCTTTATCCTAACAGCAAATGTTCCAGTGGTATGGGTACCAAATTAAGCAATCCAATTGGAAAATGCTGTTCTTATTTTCTATGTTTATTAAAAATGTACCAGCCAAGAATTTTGGCTGCCTACGACCATTTCCATCTTTTGGGATGGCAGCTCTCCAGCTCACAAGTTGGTCATGCCCTTGCCTTTGGATTTAGTTATTGCGACGGGTGGCCTGACCTCCAAAGTTCTTTCTGTGGAAGGGCAATTTGTTGGCTGTGACAAAATGTTATTGCTTCTTGTTCATATTTGGTTTAACAATCAAAGAAGGCGAAGGGGAAACTTGTGCGAGGAAATCACAGACTAATTCTGGCCGCAAAGGAAATTTTGTGGAATGTGGTACCATATAGAATAAAAGAATTTTAGCGATGAGAGGAATCTTAGGTCCAACCCACTCGTTTTTCAAAAAAGCAAGGCCCAGAGAGATTGAGTAAATTACCCGGAGTCATGCAGTCTCTTTGTGGTAGAACTAGAACCTAAACCCAGGATTTCCAATTATTGGTCCATTGCTCTTTCTATTATTTCATACTACTTTCCCATGGCATAAGTAAGAGTGGATTAAAGCAGTAAAAATTAAAGTTGATTTTCTTCTCATAAATCTTGTTGAATGAGATTGTGTTAGCTTCGTGAATATCACTTGAATTTTTCTCTCATAGAAGTTGCCCAGCCTGAAGCCCAATGCCTGGGCCTCGTGTAGGCATCTGGCTGTTTGAAAGGTGAAGAAATGGATAAATGAATAAGTGAATGAATGACTGCTCCAATCTAAGATGAAAAGGAAACTATATGTCAAAAGCAATAGACTCTCTTCTTAACCTTAAGTATGTGGATCTCAACTTTCCCTCACAGAACAACATCCCAGCTTAATATTCCAGTGGGGGGACCGCTCTAAGTCCTAAGTGTACACAGCCATCGCAAGTTGCCTACAAAGCTGTTAGCAGTGTGCACCCCGGCGTAAGATGAAACAAAACATGCTTATGTTGAAGAGGGTTCTGCTGCAGGGGTGTTGTCAGTCTGGCTCTGAGGGCTCTCTTAGAACATGCCTTGTTTAAATCTGTCTGATGGCATCAGTGTGGGCTTGGCCTCCATTTATGGGCATGAGGAGGATGTATGACTAATGGTACCCAGCAGTCAGAAAATCATTGCTAAGGATTGTAGGCACGGTCTCCCTCATCACCCAAAAAAGGGTTCTCTCTTGAAAAATTAGGAATTACCGAAGGATGAGTGAGGAAGAGAAGACAGTTTGGAGTGAACGTGATTGTACATTTTCCACCTATATGTAACAGTATTGTTTTCTTTGTTGGCAATTAGTGCAATTTTTGTTCATTACCCTGAGAATGGGGAAAAAATAATGTAGAATGTGATAGTCCAGTAGGATTCGAGATATTTTTATTACTCGTCTTCTAGCTTTAGCTGCCCATCTATAATCTGAGTTCTAAAATATTATCAGGAGATATAGGCATTAAAGGAAACTATTTCACTCTCTGCCATTTGCATTGTTCTTCCATTTGTCATGTCTCTCTTTTCTAAATTAAGATTTACCCAGTTAATTTCATTTCCTCTTCCCCAGAGTCTCTTTTTTAGTGCTTACACTGTTTAAATCTTGCAGATGATTTTTAGGAATCTGCTTTAGGGCAGGAATGGTATTGGAGTAACACGAATTGATAGAGGTTATAGTCTATAAAATGCAATGCTTTGTTTCCACACAATTCAGCCATGGCTGCCATTTAAAGAATATGGCAGGTGGACTTTGTTTCTAGATAACAATTAAATACGGTACTTTAGAAATTGGATTGATAAGTAGCACCTCCGTAATCTAATTCTGAACTCCTATCTCTTATAAAATCTAGCTGATAACCTGGGAAGTAAAACAAGGGGTAGCTTTCTTTCTTTCTTTGAATTGATTTACTTGTCCCATTTACTGTAATTAAACTTGAGAATACTAGTCAATTATTTTATGGACATTACGATCAAGTGACAGCTGGCCTCGGAGTAGTTCCTCAAAGGAGATCCGAAGAGTTAATCAAGATTATTTTCTGGGTAATCTCAGTAGAGAAGAAAGTTGTTACCACTAGGATGTATTCTGAACAAACTGTTTAAAATTAACTCACGTTACTTAACACCACATCTTTTGTAGCTTTTATCCCATCTTTCAGGTAAGTTTCAAAGCTCATTTAAAAAATCCCAGTTATCTTTCTCTTCAAAACTCTCACTACGCAGGGTGACATGGCCAAGTTCTAGCTGGAGAAGTTATCTTTGAACCTTTATTTTCTAGATTTAATGTCAAAATTCGATCTCTAGTCAAGTCTTAGTAAAATTGAAAGAGTAGCAATTATCAGAAAAAAATAATTTCCTTATGTGTCATTGGTCACAATGCTTTCCTTTGGCCTCCAAACATTTTAACACCCTTAACTCGTTCATCATTCATACTGATTTACGATGAAGTAAAATGATGATAGAGTACTCATTTTGTATATGAAAAGGTTGAGTGCTTTGATCAAAGTAGCCAGCAGGGAAATTCTCTATTTAGTCATAAATGAATTCAATTACAAATCAGAAATTAAGACAATGAAGGGCAGAATTTAGTCTTATTCCCATCTCCTCTCTGTACAGTTTGCATACCTGCTATAGATAGAAGCCAACATAGATAGGCTTTGCATTTGAGTAAAGTAGTATTCTCTGAGTCACAAGGATATAAGAGATTAATGTAGCTAAGTGACTGGCTAGCCAGTAATGATATTTGCTAACCTGCTGGGCACTTCAATTAATCCTCACAAGATTCCTAGGAAGTGGGTACCGTTACGGTCATCCTTGCTATATGTGTAGCTCATGCAGGGGAGGCACAAAAAGGTTAAGACACTTTCCTGAAGCCACAGGGCTAGCAAATGAGAAAGCCAGAAAGGCCAGTTGTTTCACAAGTCACGCTGTTAATCTCTGCACCAGGCGGCCTCTTCTATGTCACTTTACTTCCTCTGATTAAAAGAAGAGAGAAAATAAGAAGAAAAAAAAGTTAAGGTCCACTTTGGATACGGAACTAGTAGAGTTAAAAACAAAACAAACAAAACACTCTCAAGTCACTTAACTCCTGATTCTGCCACGTTCAGTAAATCGTGACATTCTGATCACCCAAGCTATAAACAAACCTCTCCTTTAGGCAGAGACTTGTATCCCAGTGCAATGTACCTTGTGTAATGTAGGGGCTAAGTTAATGACTTAAATGAATCTCCGAATTAGACAACTCCAAGTTAATGGTTTTTTCCCCAGAATAATAATGCCACTGAGAAGTTAGCAATGATAATTAACTCATTCACTAGTCCTTCACCTTAGATAGCTCTGGTATACAACTAGCAGAGTTTTATAGAGCTTAAAGGGGTAAAATTTCTTAAACCAACTCAGTGAACCAAAAACTCATAGAAATGCTGGGAGTGTATTGGTTAACATTTCGTGTTGAATACAGGGAAATAAGCAGAATTTAAGCCAAGCCCAAGTGTATTTTTAAAGGTGTTTAGAGAAGTGTCTACATTTTCTTTATTAATATTCTAATTAGTATCAGAGAGACTAGATGGGAATACCATACCTTTTAGGTGACCCCATTGCTATCTTGAGCTTCGGTTGTTTGCAAAGGAATTGGACATAAAAGTCGTAGTGTAGGATGAAACTTGACAAAATCTTTGAAAAGGTGTTATCTATTTCTTCATTTATCTTGTGAAAGACATTTTTAGGACTTAGGTACTCATTGAAAATCTATCACCAATGCACATGGTTATAGTATTTAAGGAAAAGGCCTTGAATGGAATCCTTATTTTAGCTTCCCATTCGGGCTTTCTTGTCTAACTAACTCAAGTGGCATTTTATATCTGTCAAGCATCTCATAATTAATTTTTCCTTAAATACTTCTTGTTTTGTGTGTTTTTTATAACATCGCCTTTACGAAGCATCTCATTGTACTTGATTTTATTCTGCGTTTCTCACTTGCAAATGATATTTCCCTTCAGAAATTCACAGTCTGGTCTTTTCCTTCTTATTTTTCACTTTACTTTGTCTCCTATTACTAATAAGATGGTGATACTGAATTTCTTTATTTGAGTTATTTATATCTTCAGGCCTCTGTTTATTATCAAGTCTGCTTTGGCATTCTTTTCCTACTGAATGATGCCCAAATTAAGGAACAATTCCTGAGAACACTGGCCTGTGATTTTTCATGTTCATTTGGTATCCCAAACACTGGACAGTCTGTTTAATTTTGAGAGTGGATGTAACTAGCTAAGTTCATACTTAATGTCAAATTTGATTCAACGGGTGTTTTCCAGAGTAACTCTGTTCTAAGATTGTTTGAAGGAATACAAATAGGGAAGGAAGAATGAAAGCAATCTAGGTGGTGAGCGTAAATATATAAGAGTTATTGACACAGTGCAATTTGATCTCTTGGTTAACTTCCGCTCATTTGGCATCAACCCATAGAATATAAGGCATTTAACCCTCTCCTAATGACAGGGTTTTTAGTGAGAGGATACTAAATGGAGTATAGTAACAAGGAGCCCTGATGCTAAATCTAATATAACTACTCTCAGCATTACCATCAGCCTATCAAAGAAAAGGAGCTTTTCAGCTTTGACCTTCTGGTCAGATCTTTTTGTTAGGATTTTGGTTGCAAGTAATGGAAACCCAATTCAAAGCTTAAGAAAAAAAAGGCTGGGGCATGTCTTTGTGTATTTTAAGTACGATCTTCAGGCTAGCTAGATCCGGGGGCTCAAGCAACGTCACCATCTCCATCTCACAGCTCTGGTTATCTTTGTCTTTGTGTTTTGACCTATTCTCTCCTACTGTACAGAGTTCCAATTTCACATTCTACCAGCACTATGATCTCAAAGCTGAACAAGCTGTCCAATCAGCAAGGGCTCTGATTGGACCAGCTTAAGCCACATGACCATCCTGATGAACCAATCACTGAGGTCAGGGTGAAGAGGTTCTCTAATTGGCTGAGAACAAATCATGGGCCCATTCTATAGTCAGATTTTTTACAAAAATGATCATAATAAATACTCTCTCAATATCCATGCTTTTGGGTTAGCCTCTCTCACACTGACTCTGAGCTTGGTTGTGTGACCTGTTTTGGCCAATGAGATGATAGCAATTGTGACACAAGCAGAGACTTGTAAAAGCTTGTGCCTGTGGCCCGTCCTTGCTTGCTGCTCTTTGAAAACCAAAAATCAGATGGACATGTAAAGAAGCCTGTGCTGGCTTGCTGAAGAATGAGGGCCCACATGGATAAAAGAGAATTGTCCAGGTTGAGGTCCTAGACCAATTGCTTGTCAACCTGCTGATGGCAAATGAAGGCTCTAGACCATCCAACTTCAGCTGAGCTGATCCAGACCAAAATAACTGCCCAGGCAATCCATAGAATCATGAGATTTTAGTGGCCATTTTAAGGCCACTAAAGATATGGGGTAGTTCGTTAGATGGCAAAAATAACTGGTATGCCAATTCTCGTCTTCGAGAGGTTGCCATGGTCTCTGAGTAGAGCAATGGCTGCTGTACAGAGGAGAAAATTGTGGTGGAAGCTCCTTTGCCCAGATTCTCATGTCAAGGGATCCTCTGAACATTTATCGGAGTCTGTGTGCTTTGATGTACCACAACTCCTCACTGATTGGTTGGTTGCTATACTTTGGAGTCCTTCCTCCAGAAGAGGTCAAGAAATACAAGATGGAGAAGGATGAGCCTAATGATAAAAAGGCAGGACCTCTTAGGTTACCAAATTACATGCAGACAGGACAGGAGCTTTTGTGGTCATCAGCAATAACCGTCAACTTGTATGCCCGATGATCTAGCTTCTTGTTTTTCTCTTTGCTTATTTATTCTTGTTATCCACAAACCTTTAGGAAAGTCTTGTTTGAATGTTCCAAAGTGCTCTCAGTGGGTCCACAAGATATTCAAAGAAAGGTCTTTGTTCTTGTGCAAGTTCA
This sequence comes from Pteropus alecto, assembly GCF_000325575.1. NCBI lineage: Eukaryota > Metazoa > Chordata > Mammalia > Chiroptera > Pteropodidae > Pteropus > Pteropus alecto. Next base: position 4,538,370 of record NW_006436814.1, on the reverse strand, counting down.
AGTTTCTGGGGGGAGGGGGAGAGAGCACGCTCTGAGGCCGTCAGGTTGGTGGCAGAGGTGACTATGAGGAAGATCCTCTTCCTAACCCACCATGCTCGTAGGAATCAGCTTCTATTCCACTGTGCTCGGCAGAGTTCTCGGCGAAGGACTGTATGTCATGGCTAAGGAACCAGGCGTGAGTTGAGATAAATCCATATTTCTCTCCAATTCGAAGAAAACACTGAGGTCATCCCTCAGAAAAGTTCAAGAAGGCCATCTCTCTCAGAGGAGGGAAGAGGGAAGGAAGCAGACTTTCCTGGAGGTCTCAGAGCAATATTTTGGATCTTGGCCTCCAGGCCAACGAGGCAGCCAGCCAATGGAATAACTGCGAGATCTGACAAGGCTGGAAGAAGGAAACTTAGAGCTCAAGACATTTAGGTCTGGACGGAAGTGGACCTTCGGGTCAGGAAGAGGGAAGAATCAGGGCAGATGGGAGGGGCGGGGAGCCCTTTACAAATGTCTGGGGGTCAGTGGTCTGGAAGGGGTCCGGAAACCAGCTAGATCGCGAATCAATATACATATGCCCTCCCTGGAGGACCACTCCATTTTCTTTTTTATTAGGGTCCCAAACCACTCTCTGCTACCCTGGAAAGATTGACTGTATCGTGGTCATTGCCAGAGGACGAGAGACCTATTAATCGCTCTCTTTTAAAAGATCGTAATGAACAGAAAGCTCACTTCCCTAAAATAAGGGAATTAATTCTCATGTAACGAAACCTCAGGAAAGGCAAGGATGACTGGCATCACTCTCTCTGACTTTCATTTTTACTTCTCTCTGAGTATTAGCTTCTTTCTCTCAGGCTTCTTCACAAAGCTGTAACCACAGCTGCCAGCAGCTGCTGGCTCACCTCTTACTTGGCCCCCAGAGAGAGGTGTGCTCTATCCCAATAAACTGTAAATGGGGAAAAGGAATTGAGTGTGGGTCATGTGACCTGACCCAAACACTGGCTAGGGGATGAAGTACTTTAGTTGATCTAACTTGAGTTCCATGCCCAGTCTGCGGGCTCTCCTAGAACCATGGAAGAAGGGAGAGAGGCTTCTCAAAAGAAGGGAGGAAATTTTCCCTGAAGATAGAGATAAAACAGTTCCAAATTCTCTGGCTTCCTTACCAAGTTCTGCTGCTTCCTAGTAGATCGTTCCTTTAAGGAGTAAGATGAAAAATAGAGCAAAGTCTAAATAATGGTGTAGTGGTTTTAGATTAAGTTCTGGGCAATGTCTCTCTGGCTTTATTATTTTTTATTTTTTCACTCTACCTCTATATTTTACTTTTCTTCCTTTCTTTCCCCTTGGATGTATAATCAAAGTTGTGACATGAGAATAAAAATAAAAATACAAAGGAATAAAGAAATTCTTTAAAACCAGCAGTATTAAAGATAACCTATTTTATTAAGCCTATCTAAATGCAGAGATACATTTAAAACATAGAAAAATAGAAAAATAACTTTTCGAATAGGTGAAAGGTGGTACATAAATCCTTAAATTATTTCCAGTTCTAGTGGATTTATTATTACCACATTAACATCCAGTTGCTTTTCACTAATGAGTGGAACTGAGGCTCTGTATTACACTGGTTACTGACTTTTACTGGATAAGTCTCTCCCTTTGGCTGGCTGGATGGAGTAGGAAGTATTTGCTTCTACCTGTGTCTTCTTGAATTGTATTAAGGTATTGACTCATAATTAAATATGGCCAAGGGAAAAGCTTATAAAATCAGATCGACTACCATGTTTTCAGTCGATTTTATAAATTTACCATCAGAGTTCAATTTATCATTTTTAAATGAAATTTATTGTGGTGTAATTTACATGTAATAAAATATGTCCACATTGAGTGCACATTATTTCAATGAGTTTTATACCCGTGTAACTACCATCAGAATCGGGGCATAGAGCATCTCCATCATCCCCGGAAGTTCCCTGGTAACTCTTCCTAGTCGATCCTTCCCTCACCCTCAGCCCCAGGCAACTGCTGATCTGCGTTATGTCATCATAGAATTTCAGGTAAAGGTGAGCATGCAGCATGTATTATTGTGTCACTTCCTTCACTCAGCATGATGTATTTGTGATGCCTCCGTGTTGTCATATGTACCGGTATAATTCCTTTTTATTGATAGACATTTGGGTTGTTTCCAGTTTTTAGGCTATTATGCATATAACTGATAGTAACATTCATGTACGAGTCTTTGTGTGGACATACATTTTCATTTCTCTCAGGTAAATAATTAGATTCGGAATGGCTGGATCATATGGTTAGTATATATTTAACTTTATACAAAACTGCCAAGCTGGTTTCCAAAACAAATGTAGTATCGTTTTACAATCTACCAGCAGTATATGAAAGGTCTATTTGCTCCACATTCTCGCCAACACTTAGTATGGTCAGCCTTTTTAATTTTAACCATTCTAGTGGATATGCAGTGTTCTCTCATACATCATATCTCTTATGTTGTCTCAGTGGTTTAAATTTGCGTTTCCCTGATGATTAATGATGCTGAGTATCTTTTCATGTGTTTATTGACCGTCCACATATCTTCTTGGTTTCTCATTATTGCTACTGTTCCACGTTTAGGCTTCATCATCTCCTGTTTAGAATGTAAATTTCTAACTCATCACCAGTATAAACCAAGGTCTGATCATGTCCTTTCCCTCCTTGTAAGCCTTCCATGGAGCTCTATATTCTCAGAATAAAATTCATACTTCTTAGCATGACATTCAAAGTTTTTATCAATTTAGCCACACAAGATTCTTGAAAACCAATTTCCTGCCATTTCTTTTCCCTCCCTTTTCTCCCCAACCCCCATACCCTCCCCACACTGGCATCTTAGACTGCTGACCATTCCTTTCTCCTGCCATCCATGCTCACGGGATTGTGGCTTTGCTCATGCTGCGTATTATATTTGGGTTGCCCTTTGCTTTACTCCCCACGAATATATAAAATGTTCATTCCGTAAGGCCCAGCTCAAAAGTCTCTTCTGGGAAGCCTTCCTGACCTCTTCAGGTTAACAGCTATCTCTGCGCTTCGTTGGCACCTAGCCCAGGGTGCCACCAGATCCACACCCCCTTCAGCTGTAGTGGTTGGCTGTGGGGCTGCCGGCCTCTCCTCACTGGAGTTTAACTCCGTGAGAACAGTGATGGTGTCTTACTCCCTTTTGCATTCTGAGGGCCTTGCATTAACTCCTGCCTGGTCATGTTGGTTGACTGACCATGGAGATGGAAGACTGTGAATACATTTCCTTTTTCAATCTGCCTTTAGGCCAGTTGTTTAACTTAAGCCTCTGTTTCCTTATCTGTAAATTGAGTTAAAATAGCTGATTTATAATATCTTTCTAGTTCTAACGTTTTTTATAGTCTATATTTATTCTCGGAAATCTAGTAAGGCAGTATATTTTAACATATCTCCAAAGTGGATGATGGATCAAATGGTGCTGTCAATAATGCCGGATGACTGTTGACTTTGATGCTTTTAGTGGCAGCATCTTACCCACCATGAAGTGATAAGATGAAGATGATAGGATTCTTCTCAATTAACTTTGCCAGCAGATGTGATCATGAAGAACTGCACCATTTTAGTCTAAATCTACAATGTAGCAGCAATAGCACATTCTCACATTTTCCTATAAGTTTGTGTCTTTATGTTTCTATCCGTCATGTTTTTTTCTTTCTTTTTTTTTTTTTACAATTTAAGGGAGGACAAAAGAAGAAGAATGATAATACTTAGGAAAATACAGTCCATTATTTAGCTGTATAGTCACAATTAAAGCAATCTAGTAATTATTACTTAAATTGTAACTTGTAGTAGTTATTTAGAATCTAAAAAAAGTTGTTTACTCAAATATATCAAGTTAAAAATACATAATGAAGAATTTTTTTCCACATGGAATATGACAAATATTGTTTTAAATAATGCAAATTATCTATTATATTTTTTGATGTATAAACCCAGAAGTTTCTTTTCCACATGATTACTCTGGGAAAAGTTAGAAATTGAAGCAGTCTATGATAGCTTCTAAACTTCTTTCCAGTTTTACAGCATTTGTTAGCTGGCAACATCCAGAGCCGAATCCACAATTTAGATTTCAAATTTAGTAAATGGTAAATCATTTGTAAGACCCAAAATACACAAAGCTACGGCAGCGACAATATCCTTTTCAAACATTTCAGAAAGATCACAAGCACACTGCCAACATGTATTAATTGCTCTATAAAAAGACACACATGAAGGCATGAGCCCCAGAGGTCTGACAATGCCAAAACATTATTAGAATTACTGATAACCGTCAATTAACTGAAGCAAAAGCTGCTCATGGAATTACACAACAATTAATAATCTTCCAGGAAGTCTTCGTATTTTTTAGGAGCTTTTGTCCACATTAGAGATTTTCTTCCTCTTCTGACAGTGTATGTGCTGAATTGGGTTGGCCCATTCTGCATGGCTCTTTCTCATACGTACCATCAATATTTCTGCCATTAAAACATATATATATACCAGACCGGAAACCTGGAACCCCATCTGGCGTCTGTCTTTCACGATCTATAAAATGGGAGTAACAGCCTTAGGAAAGAGTCTACCCAGGGAAACTCCTATGAAAAACAGGTTTAATTATTTTTTTTAACTCGATGGTATCCGCAAGAAAACCCAGGACACGAAAACCCCTCAGATGATAAGAGGTGATTATGTTTTTGAAGTTTCTTATAAATACTTACAAATAGGCATCTGATGATAATTTAAAGACCTGGTAACATGGGAAAACCAGGCTATCAAATGGTAAGAACAGAATGAGACCAATTTTTAAAAATAAGAATATATAAAAATAATGGAGGGATGTGCACAAAAAATGTTTACTGAAGTTATCTCTACATTAAACAGTCACATTATTTTCTTCTATTTACCCTTCTATAATTTCTAAGTTTTCTACAATGAATGTATATTATTTTATAATAATGTTATTTTTAAAAATCTTATAAAATAATTGATTATAGGCTTTTTTCTAAGTAGCTAGCTTCTCTACGCCAGCTATTTTTTTTAATGATTTTATTATCCAACTACTGTGCAAAGTGAGACATACTGTCTTTTTTTTTTTTAAACATACCTTCTCAACTTGTTATTGGAATCACCCCTCTCATCTAGAGGTTTGAGAGCTGATAGTTTTCACTACCTAAAAGACAACCAAGAACCGATAAGTAAGCAAAATAATGCATTTGACAAACAAAAAATAACAAATTTTGGCGAGGATATGGAGAAATTGGAATCTTTATGCATTGATGGTGGGAATATAAAATGGTGTCGCTACTGTGGGAAACATTATAGAAGTTCCTAAAAAAAAAAATCATAATAGAATTACTACATAATCTAGTAATTCCACTTCTGGGTATATAGTCAAAAGAATTAAAAGCAAGGTGTCAAAGAGATAGTTATACACCCATATTCATAGCAGCATTATTCACAATAGCCAAAAGGTAGAAGCAGCCCAACAACAGATGTCCATCAACAGATGAATGGATGAACAAAATGTGGTCTATACATATTATTCAGTCTTAAAAAGGATGAAAATTCAGACACATGCTTCAACACGAACTTTGAGGATATAGTGTTAAGTGAAATAAGCCAGTCACGAAAGGCCAAATATTGTATGATTCACTTACATGAGGGACCTAGAGTAGTCAAACTCATAGAGACGTAGAGACGGAAAGTAGAATGGTGATTCCAGGGCTGGAGGGAGGAGGAAATGGCGAGTTATTGTTCAATGGGTATAGAGTTTCAGGTCTGCAAGACGAAAGAGTTCTGCAGATAGATGATGACGATGGTCGCTCAATAGTGTGACTGTACCTAATGCCACTAAACTGTACACTTAAACATGAGTAAGATGGTAAATTGTATGTCATGTATATTACTACAATTAAAAAGAGTAATAAAAAAAGAGTCATTTGTGTTGTTTTAAAAATCAGTGTACAAAAAGCTCAAGCACGGAATCCATATAAGGGCTCGGGCTAGCCCTGAGAATGTGTTCAGTCCTATTTACGAGCCAGTTCTGAGAAGTTTGACATTCTGCTCCCCGGCTCTATACAAATTAAAGTCAGCAAGATAAAAAGAGAAAGGCCTCAAGAGGCAGCTATGAGTGCGACAGCTTGGCAAAGCTGCACCTATAAATAGAGGTGAGGGTGGTAGAGGCTTGTGGGGCAGGATAGGTCCCCACAAATGGTAGAAGTGTTCAACACGGAATATGAACGGAGTTTCAGTAGTGAGAACCCAGAGCCACATCCAGGTAAGTTAAAGAGAATACATTTAGAAAGTTTGAAAAACAAGAACAAATCTTTAACATTTGCACTTTGGATTCTTAAAGGAATCAGTTTCAGTTACCTGGAAAATTCACCAGTATTCACTCGCACTGAGAAGTTCATTCTCCTGCCCGCCCTAGACAAAGGCGGCCTTATGTGACCACATGCTTGCAGTCATTTGAGTAACCCCACCCAGAGGCCAGAGCCCTCGCCTTGGTTACAATCTCTCCCACAAGGCTTTACTCATTAACGCTCGCTCCTGGGCTTCCTTCCCAGGCAGGTGCCTCTGCACTCCAGACCTTGGCCTCCCACCTGTGACACACCTGTTACCCCTCCCACAACAACCCTGCCCCACTGGAGGAGCAGGAGGGTACAGCCCAAGTGCTGGGCTCTTCGGAGCCTTGGGGCTTCTTGGGGGCAGCATGGGTGGTCCTTAAGGGAGGAAGTCATGGACACGTTGAGATCACACACTTGTCACTCAGCCCTGACATTACAGGGAATCCTGTCCTTTTCCCCTTCCTCTCTGTTTGGGCCACAGATCATTAAGGGCATTCTACGCATCATCTTTTAAGAAGAGCTAAACATCCCTTTGGACTGGTCCCTCAGTGATCACCAGAAGCAGAGAGATATAACCCCATTTGGGACTGGGCGATCTTCTTAGAGAAATCACTTTTGAAGTGCTGGGGGGAAATGACCAGCTTTACTTCGCAAAATGTAATGGCACAGTCTGGCTGGAGGAGAGAGAGGGAGACAGGGAGGGAGAGGGGGGAGAGAGAGAGAGAGAGAGAGAGAGAGAGAGATGGCGGGGGAGAACATCAAGGTGTACTTCAATGTAGCTCGTAAGGTTTGGAAAGTTGTGTTCAAACTGACAGGCAGTTGATTCCTCCAGTCAGGCTGTGGACAGCTCTCCTGGGGCGGGCGCTTCCGGACAGCTCACTCCCTTCAATCAGAGCAGCTTTGCTTCATTGGTTTTAAATTAAGTACACTTTTCTTTGTAAACTCAGAAACAAAAATACAAACATGTTTATGCTTTAAAATAGTTAAGATGGTAAATTTTATATTATGTATATATTACCACACACACACAAAAAAGTAACGTCTGCTAATAGAAAGGTTAGAGACCCCTAGTGACATTTGTTTTTTGTTTCAAAAGGTCTAACTCATGACCGATTCAAATTCTGACCAGAGCGTTAGAAATCAAAGACAAGTGCTTACTAGTTCTCTGGAATATCCTGGTTTGTTCCACTGATTATAGGACTGGCTTAGCCAGTAAATTATATCTTTATTTCTCACTCACAAATCAATGGGAATTATAAGCAGAGAAGTAGGTTTTGGACATTTAGAGAAAGTATAATGCACGGGTCACCTGAACTCTAGTGAACACTCTTTAACAATTCAGGAAACTGCTAGTTACTTTTTTCACTCCTTGTAAAATGTCTAAGTTTTCAAAATTCTCAGGCGTCTTCAAACTCTTTTATAAAAGTATCACACATTGTACTACGTGCCCATCTATAGATTCATTTGTCTTCGAAGGCAAATAACATTGATGGAACCCCCAAAATTCCATTATTTAAAACGCCTGTACACATTGGGCTGCAGAACAAGCAATGGAAGCAAATACTTGACTTAATTATAACATTTGGTCCAACACGCCTAACCTTGTTTGAAGGAGAGGTTGCCTTGTTCAGCGGACTTCTTTAACAATGAACCATTCATTCACTTGTGATTGCGCCAGAAGGAGAGTCGCTTTTTAAAGCAAGAAATTAGCCTTGGGCGGGGTGAGGTTGGGGGAGGGTGAGAAAGGCTTGGAACAGGTACTGGGGTTGGAAATTGGATCTAGATTAATTCAACATGGGCCACCCAGGTCCTAAAAGCCAGTTCTGAATTGAAGTCTATTATCTAAGTTATAAACTGGTGGCCCTTACTTCTGTTTTTAATGCAGATAAACCATCATTTCACTGAACATAGCTTATACTAATGGAGACTTTATATGACCAGTGCAGCAGGAGGGGGCCCAGTGACCTGCCTTCTGTCTTGAAGTCATAGTGGAGACGGAGCACAGAATTGTCTACACAGCATTGTTCATCTGGATTGAATTCTCCTTAAAATAACTCTGTTTGGGAAGCTCTTGTAGCAAGGAGAAATCCAGAATATTATAGAACCTTATTCACCAAAATTAGCTGTGCATTTTAAGGTAGGAAGAGATGAGTTTGGGGATGACTAGAGACAGTTCTGGCAGAAAGCCAGTTTGAATGAAGAGCTGGCCTTGAGAGAAAGAATTCGGATGGAGAACAGCAAGATGTGCCTGCCCGTGAAAGCGGGAAGGGGCAGACACCAACTGCTGACTCAGGCACTTCACCCATATCTTATGTATGAATCGAGGATTGAAACCATCTCTCCTCATTCGCGGGAAGGGGCAGACACCAACTGCTGACTCAGGCATTTCACCCATATCTTATGAATCGAGGATTGAAACCATCTCTCCTCATTGCTGCACAGCTAGGAGAATAGGAACAAACCACCCCCTACTGTCTACATTGGCACAATTTCATCATTCCGTTGCGTTAGCAGAATTGCTTTACTCTTCCAGGCGACGCTTTCACCAGCAAATAACCTGATTGTTCCTTACAGGAAATTCCAGCACTTTCAATAGAAAGTATCAACAGTTTATGCCCAAAGACTCTTTGAAATTCTGTCTCAAAATCTTTGCCTCGTTGTTCCCACCATTCCAGTGACTCTCTTTCCAAACGAGGTCACATTCTGAGGTACGGGGGGTTCGCATATGAATTTTGAGGAGAAACAATTCAACTCATAACACAAAGATGTGAAAGTTTGTTCCATCTTTGCAAGCTCAACCATTAACAATTGATGCTTTTATTCCAGTAAGTCCTTGGGACTAGGGATGGTTTTCAAGACGGTCAAGTTTGCCGTGGTGTAATGACACTTTCTACCTTAGGGCAGATACATTTCCTGGGCTGCTATGCGGATAATTTAACTTTATTCTCGGTAGTAAGTAATCATGAATAGTTCACGAATTATCGAGCCAAATGCATGCCTGGGAGCCATTATTCATACTCGGTTTAAAGGATACATCCATTTCGATTGCATCCAGAGAGTGAGAGCAGTAAAGGAATGTGTGCTCTGGTCTGGCTCATGTACTCCCACTGATAAAAATGGGTCTGCACAAAAATACAGTTTAAAGAAAACAATCTCTTTTAGTCAAGAAAAGTTGACAGGGAATATGGCCTGTTACTAACTTGAGTGAATTTATTCTGGAAACCCGTCCTGCTTTAACATTCAAAGGCTAATTCTAGGAGAAAATGCTATATTCTTCAATGCGAGTCTTGCCTGATTCATTTACCGACTGTGAAAATAACTACTGATCTGAATGGTAAACGCTTTAAAGCCGTCAGTGAGGACAGCCTAAAAGGGTTGTTCTTTTCTTCTTTTGTTTAGTCCATTTTTGTTGGATTTGATGGAAATCTCTATTTTGAGGAGGAAGAGATATTTGCTTACCGGAAACAGATGTTTTTTGACTCGGCAGATTAGATATTTTTATGGCTATATTGATTTTTTAAATTTTACATTTATGTAGATTTACAGTTATATAGATTTTATGATAATATAAAATAACATATAAAATAATATATAAAAATATATAAGATAAAGATATATTTATGACTCAGAGAGGGCACTAAAAAAAAAAGTTATATTCATGTTGATTTTATGGCTATGTTGGTGTCATGTAATATTGCACACATTCAAATATTTCAAACATGTAAACATGTACGATACCTATCTGTAAATCACAAACTATAACGATAAAACAAGTACACGTGAAACCCACCAACCAACGTAAAAACCTGAACATTACTGGTAACTTTCCTTCCCTCCAGGGTTGTAATCACTACCCTAAATTTGGGATTTCTTTGCTTTAAGAAACAAACGCTGCCATGTACGTAATCTGTCGTTTTGTTCCATTTTGCTGTTTGAGGGCTTTATAAAAACAGCATAGTATATGAAGTCTTCTCCGCCCAGCTCTTTTCTCGCAAGGCTGAGTTTCTGAGGTTTGCCCATCACGTCGCATGCGGCTGTTGTTCGTTCCTTTTCCTTCCTACGTCGTAGTCCACTGTGCTAATGCTCTACAATTTAATTACCCATCTTCCTGGCCATGAACATTTGTGTTGTCCGCAGTCTTTTGCTCTTGTGAATAATGAATATTCTACATGTCTCTCGGTACATACGTCAAAAAAGGTACTCTAGGACATAGGTTTTATTATACGTAAAAATACGTATAATATGTTATACACATAGGATAAACGTATTTATTTTACACATACGATAAAAAGTTCACATCACAAACCATATACACATGGGAGCACACACGTATACGAAATGATTCAAGAAACAAAACTTATCCTCACTTATAGATAATGTCCTTTTTTCCTGCTCTATTGTATTTTGTTTCTTAAAAATGTTGGTTGTGTACCACTCAATTGGTTTCTTGACTCACTGATAGATACCTGTTTGAAAACACCTGATCTAGAATACACATCCAAGAGTAAAACTGAGAAGTCGTAGTTATAGGCATAGTCAACTCTACAACAAGATGCCACACTGTTTCCCAAAGGGATTATACCAACTTACATCCCACTGGTGTAAATGTGAAAGAATTTTTGCAGTTTCCCATCCTCTCTGACTTGATATTGCCAAAATTCTTAAGTTTTGCTAATCCGGTAGGTGTAAAATGGTATCTCACCGCAGCCTGCATTTTCAATTCCATGAGGAATAATCCCTGGCATAGCTTTTGGTTATTCAGCTTGTCTGTGAAATGTCTATTCATATCTTTTGCCCATTTTTTTTTTTTAAACAAGGCAGCCATTGAACAATTTACATCACACTCTACGGGTGTTTTGTTCATTTAATCCACTCCAATGGGAAGATGACTGCGTTTGGAGTGGGTTGAGAATCAAAGAACTTGATCTGGTTTGAGGAGGCTATAAGAGAAAAATTGGTATTTCGTTTTTTGTTTTTACTATCGAAGCCTCAGTTTACCGGTGTCAGGAATACACCGGCATCAGGAACACTCTTCTTTCGGCTCGGTCCAAGGCCCTTTCTCCCCCTTTCTGGAATGTATAATAGCTGCTGAAGGCAGCCTGGGGGACGTCAGTCATTTCTCACTGACACTGCTTGAGAGACCGCAGCCCGCCTCCCCGCCCCCACATTTCTCCTCCACCCCCCTTGAACGCCTTGGCCCTCTGTCATCGGGATGATGGGCTCCTGCACTCTCTAGAGGCTTCTTTTGATGTGATGCATGAGTTGGAATTCGAGGTCTTTTCCTTCGCACACCCCTCTCTTCCTTGGTACCTCATCACGAAAGTGGAGAGTCGCTGGTCACTGGTGGGGGCAGTGACGTGCTCTGACCAGGGAGCCCCGGGTCTGTGTGCTGCCGTCCTGGCGCTGCCTGCAGGTGAAGGCGGACCTTGTCCCAGGAGGGTTGTCGTAGCCCAGCAGTCCATGAAACCACTTTAAAAAGTGGATGATGTATTTTCCCGTGGTAACCATGCTATAATTGGAGTCTGCGCCGTTAACTAAATCAGTCATAAATATAGCCACCCAATATCATAAAAGCAAAAATCAAATAATACACAAGACTCGGTAATAATAAAGTTATGACCCATGAGATGAGTCAAGTTCATATCTGCCACCTACATGATCTGGAGCATGACTTCATTGTTACAAGGTTCACAGTGGTTCTAGTGTGGCTTCGATGACATTGTCCTTGGAAGTAGCTGTGGGCGCTGCTTCCCGTAGCTCAGGGCTTCTCAAATTGGGTTTCTTGGAGTCCCGCTGTTCTGGAGAAAAACTTTCGAGTTGACATCAAACCGAGCCCACGAGAGCAAGCGGGGTGAATGGACAGCCAGAGTTCCGGGCCTGCTCCCCTGTTTCAGCCGGAGCAGCCTTTCTGTTTTATTTTTTTAAAATAGAAACCCATGTAGGGAATCATTGTTATAAATGCAACTTCTTTTTTTAAAATTTGAAAACCACTGCAGCGGTTCACCTGGAAGCAAAGGTCCTGAGAACGGTGGAGCGTCATAGCGGCTCAGAAAACTGAGCCCAAGTGACTAGTCCAAGGTCACAGTGATTAGTGGCAAAGCTCGGACTAGAATCCAGATACTCCTGAAGTTCAGAGGGGAAGGCCAGGCTGCTGTTTGCTGATAGTTCGTTTTCTTTCAAATAGACATATAACTCTTAACAATTATTTTTTTTTCCTCCTTCCCATGACATTTCTGATGGCCGTTGAAGGACCCACGATTCCCTCTGTCCCAGCTGGTATAGTCTTCTGGCTCTTTATTGTAGTAGACTGTGGTTGTCTCCCCAAACCTGTGTCCCCCTTCTTCCATAGTAATGGAGTTTCAGCCCTCACCCCCCCGCAGGCAGCTAGAGGCTTCATTTCCCAGCCCCCCTAGGGTTCAAAATGGCTATAGGACAATGTTCTCACCAATGGACTGTGAGCGCCAGTGATGTGTGTAATTCCCACACCACTTGCTTAAAAAGAAACAGCTTATCCAGGGCTTCTCTTTCACGCTTTCACTCTCTCACAGGCTGAGCGCTCACGCGGTGGGGACCCTGTACCCCTCATGCAGACAAGGACAACTCTGGGGGATGGTAGAGAAGCAGACAGAAAAGGCCTGAGTCTCCGAGGGGCTGCACGAAGCTCGGTTGTTCCACAGGTGGGGACAGCGCAACTCCAGGTTTCTCTAAGGTCTAGAGTCGAATGCCAGTAAGTGGCCTGCAACCTCGTTCTGTAATTGAATCAGTAAATCCGGGAATCTGAGTTGAGAGAAGTCTCGGGGCTTTGAAATCCGTTCTGGAATTTGGGTAGAGGACATGCTTCTGGATTTCTGAAGTCTTGAGGTCACAGTGAGTTGCAACGTGGGGTGGGAACTCATTTTACAGAGACAGAGGAGGCGTACTGCTGTGGAGAGAGCCGCCCTCCCCACCAGGATGCACAGCAGGCGACATGGGACAGGACGGGGCGGAAGGAGGGGCCCAGGCCAGGCTCAGTTTGCTGGAAGCAACCTGCTTGGGGTCTCCAGCAAGTCTGTCTCTTCTGACTCTTCTGACTAGAATCTCTTCTTTGGGGACCCTTGACGTGGTCCAACCTCCTTTGCTTAGAGAGGACACTGAACCCAAGTAACTTGTCTGGGTCTCATGGTGATTTCGTGGCGAAGCTGGAACTGGAGTCCTGGTACCCTTGAGACGTAAGTTAAGTCGATGCAACCCAACAACATGTTCGCCCCCATTGTACCACATAGTCTAAGTCAACCACGTTGGTGCAGAAATGAATAGTTACGTCTCTTGATCTCGGCTTCATGTTTATCCTTGTGCCCTTGCACAGATGCCCGCTTTCCTTGAGCCTCTTTCCCAGAGCCCAGGCCTCACCTGGGAGCCCACCTTCTCCATCGCCCGACATGCTCTACGATCTCCCTCCCTTCACTCAGCAGCCCCAGCTTTCTGTCTGACCTTACTCCTTGGCTTCTCTTCTCTCTTTGTCCGGTCTTGGCACAGTGTGGAAGCAGAGAGTGGGCAGAAACCCGTCGGCTGTCGGCTCACAAGACGCCAAGACAAACAGGAACGATCTCTTGGAAGTACGATCTTACGACATCCAGGAATCAATGAGGGACAAGTCAAAGGCTCGAGAGCTGAAAAAGACCAACACTCCGCTGTAGACACTTGGAGCCAGGTCGTCAGAATGAATGACCTCAGGGAAGAGATGAAAGTCTCAGAAGAGAGCACGTGCTGCACTGTTCGTACTTTTTCCCTGTCAACACCTCTCTGGTTGAAAAGAAGTAAGAGAACTGTACTTGAGAACCTGGTGCTTTGGAAGATCAAGCAAGAATCTCACACTCTGGTTGAAAAGAAGTAAGAGAACTGTACTTGAGTTTCACCCTGGTGCTTTGGAAGATCAAGCAGGAATCTCACGTTCTTTCATTGCCTTCTGCATTTCTCTCCCTTCTCCCTTTCCCTCTTTTTAAATTCAGATCATTGAACAGACAAGGGTTATAGCTAAAAATAAATCCTCATTCTTCCCGAGCTACCTATGATGTCATTTACTATATTCTTATGTCTCCAGAGTCATTACTCCAGACACATAGGCATGTAGAGACACACTCGCAAAATAAAACCACAGTTCACACACGGCAGCTTCTCAGAGCTTGTGGTATTGC
>NW_006436814.1:4508142-4523289 GCF_000325575.1 Pteropus alecto | reverse complement strand
GGGGAGGGTAAAGGAGGCAGATACCAAAAGGCTATCAACATGCCGAGGGTTAAACCTGTGGGCGAAATGAATTTAGTGGTTCAGCTCAGGACAGAACACATTGGGAATGAATAATAGAAAACCAGGACTCTCTCTAAGCTTCATAACTCCAGCAAATTTGCGGATTTGGGTTAACCAAGGCTGGAATTCCAGAACTCAAGTTACCCAAGTGTGGCAGGCTGGGGGTGGGGGGTAGGGTCTGCTGATTGGATGGGAGATCTTCAATGTCAGCATTCCTGTTCAACTGTACTCAACATTTTTACACAATATGTAAATAACCTTCATTCCATTCTTATGTTGATAAGGAGCCCAGAGACTGGATGGAAAGGAGGAGGGAAAAGTCTGTATCCTCTTGGGACTAGATGCAGCCACCAGTTGGAGAATGCGGACTGTTTATTTCCAGTCAGCTCCTCATGCCTGGCACTAAAAGACACTGGACACCTCAGGCTGGAAGGACGGCAAAGCAATGACCACATCATGCATTTGTCACTTGATCCATAAGCTGTCATGAGTCCCCAACTGGCTGTGTTAAGTGCTCCATCTCTCCGGTGAGCTGGAAGTCCCTGGAGGGCAGGGACTCCCTTACAGTTCTTCTGCGACTCCCATGGTGCACCACGTCAGTTATTATATCAGCCAGGGGTCAACTTGGGAAGCAGAACCACCGTTAAGTATTACAGGTCATGTTAGGCAATTGTGGGAGACACTGGGGAAGTAGGGGTGCCTGATGGCGAGTTAGAGGATCAGTCACTAACCAGTTCTCCCAAAGCACTGCTGTGAATGGACCCGTCAGAGTTCGCCAAGGAGTATGGACAGCCAGGCACGCGCAGCTGCTGGAGTGGGCCTGGGAAAGCAGAGCAGGCGGAGAAGTCCACGGGAAACTATCGCCTTTGCTGGTGGCGGGCCTGGGGCCACAGGTGGTCACAGGAGCAGCAGGCAGAAAGAATTGCTGGGGAAAGTAGAATGGTGGTTGCCAGGGGCTGGGGGAAGGGTAAAATAGGGAGGTATTAGTCAAAGGGTGCAAAGTTTCATTAAACGAGATGAGTAAGTCCTAGAGATGCCCTGCGCAGCACGGCGCCAGTAGTGATAGGAACTATATCGTGTACTTAGAAGTTTGCTAAGATCTCAGTTTAGTATATTTGTCACACACAAATAATAATAGTAATAGTAAACAAAGTGGGAGGAAACTTGGAGGTGATGGATATTTATATGGCGTAGATTGCGGTGATGATTTCATGGATGTATACTTATCTCCAAACTCATCAAGTTGCATACATTAAAAATGCACAGCTTTTTGTATGTCAATCATATCTCAATAAAGTGGTTTTAAAAAAAGGAAGAAAAGAAGGAAGGAAGGAAGGAAGGAAGGAAGGAAGGAAGGAAGGAAGGAAGGAAGGAAGGAAGGAAGGAAGGAAGGAAGGAAAGAACTTCTGTACGTGGAATGCGGAAAAGCAAGAACAAGCTGGAAACCACCTGCATCGTCCGCCACCACATCAGACCACAGTGACAGTCACAGAATAGTGGCTGTTGCTTTACTTCCACTTTCCAAATCTTGTCCCATTTTCTCTACCAACTCTAACTCTAATCGTAAAGAGAAGGGGATTCTGGGAAACATAATTCCAGTTGAACCAAGTCGATATGATGCAGTATGAGTACATCGCGGGTTTGTAATAGTCACTCAGCTCAGTTTCTAGCATCATGGGAAAGACTCTGATTGGAGTTAGGAGATCTAGGAATCCTGGTCATGGTTCTACCTCTAAAAACGTGTCCTTGGCTGAGTTGCTTAATTTCTCCGCACCGCAGGTCCTCAAGAGGTAACACCACGTCCCAGAAGGTCCATGCAGAGGTGAGGGAGTTAAAATGTTAGCAGTGTGCTTCGATAACTTCTACCCAAAGATTCTAAAAGATGCTAGATTCTGCAACATTATTCCGCTCAGATTTTCCTAGTGTGCATTTAAAGCATGTCTATTTAGAGCTGTCTCCTGGCTAAAGCATGGGTTTGAAAATCAGAAATTCCAGCTATTTTTTCTCTAACTCTAATCTTGGTGTGCTATGAAATTTGGAGCAAGTCATTAAACCGTTTGCTGTCAACATATATTCATGTACAGAAAAAAAGATAATCACTATCCAGCAACAGTAATTTCCCTGTACTAACTAAGCCCCTCAAAGAAATGGAGGCCCGGCAGAGAGGCTATGAGCTTCACTTCCAGGGCTCGCTTTGCTATCCCCTTCTTGAGACGATAGATAAGATTACGCCAGAATTTCCTAAAACAGCAAACCTGCCCCATTTCACCTTACGCTGGAGCTACAGCGTTTGCTTCCTTTAATGATGTACCAACAAACACGGAAAAACATTTGTTTCCCGGTTACAATCGAATCATCTGCAAAGCGATAAAGGGAGACCTATCTTGCTCCATCTACCTGAAATGGTGACAGGGAGTCGAAGAAAAATGTAAGAGATAAACCCAGGCCAGGGTGAGGATCGCAGGGTCTGACCCAAGCAGATGCTCTCTCTCTAGACCAACCACTTTCTACAGAAGTGGGGGTGAATCGATCCCTGCCAGCCACCTCTTCCCAAGACCACAGCTCTGAAGAACATAAAACACAAACTTCACAAACCTCGCTCCTTGGATGTGGAGGGTCAACTTCATGGCGAGCAGAGGGGTTAAGAGAAGAATGCACAATACTGTTTCTCTCACAGTTATTCATGAACGACATGTGCCTTTCTGGGCCTAAGAACTCCAGGGCCTACCTTTAATACGTATGTACTATCCGGGCATTAAACGGTTCAGCTCTTTCTACCTAGCCTTCTTAAGTGTTGGCCGGAACCCACTAACAAAGGTAAACATATGACATGTGAACAGAAAGTAACATCTCTTGCCTTCACAGGTGATAGAGCCCAGAGTAGCATTTTTCATCCTCAGCTTCCCACTGTTAGCCTGAGTTTATTTATAAAGGTGAAGCTTTGTATTGCACCATCCACATTCTCTCTCGTGTCTGTGTTCCAGAGCCACCCTTCAATTCAGCAAGTTGGCTGATAGACAGTAAGTGAGGTCTGAATATTTATATAGAGTCAAGGATGAACAGATTCAGTACTTTCAAAGCCTGGCATAAAAATAGCACTACAAATATTTCAAGATAAAAATAATCAGTTCCAAAGTCCTTGATTAGTTTCTCCCTTTTTTAACTGGAAGACTATGTGACTTACAGCATTTGGGTCCTGTGTCATGTTTGTTATGTTTATATAGTAACCCAAACTCCAGATAAATATTTATGCAGTTACAAAACTTTTAACGGGCCCCAAACTTGGAAGACTCCAAAAGAAAACCAAACACCCCATTTGGGGCAGTTGTAAATCTCCAGTTGTCAACGTGACTTGGACATCGGAAGGAAAGGGGTAAGCTGGAATGGCTCCCATCTGTTTGCTGCGAGCAGACTTTGAAGGGAGGAGGGCCGCCATAGCTGGTCTTCACTGAGTGTCCCAACGGTCTGGTAACGTGCAGAGGGAGCATCATTTTGCACTTGTCAGCTGTTGCCCGGCGGACACCTGCATAATAAATGAATAATAGGCTCCATGGGGCTCTTCTTACACTAAAAAATTCAGTGCATATGGTTCTGGCCAGTTCTCTATCCCATCCTATCTTATGGTCAATATTGGAAGTACATGTGTTCCCCCAGGCCGTAAGAAAAGAATATGGCAGCTTTGAAGACAGAACTGAGGCCAAAACTTAGAGATTCAGTCTTTAGAAACATGACATAAAGAAATCATGTCTGAAACCTGGAAGCTGGTCATCGAGAGAAGTAATCGGGGCCAGTGAGGTAGAAGGTGAAGAAAAAGAAGACTCTAGCAAGGGTCGTTCCTTCGAATACATAAAGATCCCCAGGTGCGCATTTTAAACCGGAAATCATTTGAGAAATTGGATGAGAGAGAGAAGCAGTAAGCAAAAGATGCTCCCGGCCGTGTGTGCATTACAAGGTGGTGTAATTTGGGGCCAACGATCTCTGTGTGTGTTAGGTGCCGTTGAGTTGGCTCCGACTCTTCGCTGCCATATGAATGAGTGATGTCCACAGTGTCCTGTCCTCAATGGCCCTGCTCGGCCCCTATAGACTCACCCTTATGGCTTCTTTCATGGAGTCGATCCATCTCTATTTGGTCTTCCTCCTTTCCCGCTGCCTTCTATTTTAACATGCATTATTGTCTTTTCCAGAGAACCTGCCTCCTCACGATGTGACCAAAGTCGGACAGCTTCGGTTTTGCCGTTTTTGCCTCCAGCCATGTTTCAGGTTTAATTTGCTCTAAGACCCACTGGTCTATCTTTCTGGGGGACCAGGGTCCCCACTGAGCTCTCCTCCATCATCGTATTTCAAATAAATCAGTGATCTATAAGATAATCGTATCTGTAGTTACCTCACAAGGTTGTGAGAAATAAACACAATACAGAAGTTGCTTTGCACAATGTCAGGCACAAAGTAGGTGGTAATCAACATTCGCTACTATTATTATTATTATTATTATTATTATTATTATTACCCAACCTTTGAGACACTGCCTCATTACCTGCACTACGAGGAAAGAGTTTCGTACTGAACTTATTTAGCTGGAACAACCAGAAAGATTGAGCGGACGGACGACCTTCGCAAAGGGCTTTGATGTGGAGGAAGGCTGTTTGTGGTTCTTTTTTCTGAGAGCTCTGGCCTGGGGCATCGCCAGTTTCTCCCTACCCAGGAGAGAGAGGCCTACCGTTGCTGCAGCTACGCAAGCAGAAGTCAGGCTTCCTAGGAGTGGAGGCCGTCAGGGCCTCGCCGTCCTTGAATAGTTCAAAGCATTTCTCGAAGCTTTGCTAGTGGGGCAAGGAATGAAAGCTGAGATAGGCCCCGCCAGGGCCCATGGCCGACAGCTGTGGCAATGGCAGCTGCTGTGACCCACGTCACTGCGCCTGACCCCAAGCATGGGGAATCCCTGACAAACGGTCGGTCGTGAGAGCCCCACATTTTTCATTCGTCTGGAAGCCAATGGGAGGTGAAAGGGAGCAAGATTCTATTCCCCTACAATGGCACCCTGTCAACACGGCCGTATCCCCCCTCCCTCCTGTGATCCCTCTTCTTGCCACGGAATTCACGGAGTTTGAGGGGGAAAGGGAGAACGTCCACGCTTTGGAGCTACGAGAGAATTGTTCTTTTATCCTGTTTTCACTTTGAAATTCAGGTAAATATCTAAAATAGAATTTGACACCTGGGACTATCTGAACAAGGTTTTGAACACTGAATATCATTTGAGCAGGAATAACGATGCAAACTGCCATTTATTAAACATATACTATATGCCTGGCGGTATTATGGGACCTTTATAAGATTATTTTGTTTCATCTTACAAGTATATTCTAATACCAAGTTTACACAGCTAGTGAGTAGCAAAGGCGGAATCAACTCACTTTTCTCGTCTATAGAAAGCTGCCTAGTTTTACAAAGACCCTCTCGAAGCCTTTTTTTTTTTTTTTCTTAAAAATGGTTTATAAAGTTTTCTGGTTATAAAAATAATGTCTATTCATATTAGAAAATTCAAAAAATACGAGATGCATAAAAAAGCAGTAATCTTACTACCCTATATAACTGTTATTAACTTAAAATTTTTTCCCAGTGAATTTTTCTGTGCATATATTTATAATATTCTTCTTTTCTCGAAATTGGAATCTGAAAACTTTTCAGACTTTCCAAAGATTTTTAAATTTCCTTGAAATACGAGAAAGCCCATTTTACCCAGTAAAGTTCGAATGGACTTCTAAAGTTCGAATATAGTTCAGAAAAGTGTCCGTACAGTTTAAAAGAGGGGACTAAATTTGGCAAAATGCCTTTCTCAACCCTGACAGGGCATCTAAGTGCCCGGTCATTTGTTTCTCTGGCTGTGGGACCACTTTTCAGTGGTAACCAATGGCTCTTAGTGTCATTAGTAGTTCTTAAACCTCTTTAGGCATTAATCATGCTCCAGATGTTATAAAAATTTAGCGACTGAAAATGAACATACATTAAAGTCTTCAGCTGCTGCCTCAAGGTCATGGGTATGTCAGCCTCTTTCTCTTAATTCGGAGCCTCAGCCAGACCCCCATCAGTGGGATTCCATCCTCATTATAAACCAAAGAGTCTTCATTACGCATATATTTTAGCATTTTGTATTTTCAGTTGGCCCATCCCAATGGTGTACGTGTCCCTTTAAAACATCTTTCCTTTGATAGGTGGCCCTTCATGGGGTCCTTTTGCAGGGGTGAGAGATTATACTGTTTTGATTCTATCTTTGCCCCTGAGATACCAACCAGTAGCATTCTTCCTACTTTGTCTGATCAAATGGAATTATTTTTAGTAGAGGCTGCTTTGCTTGAAAGGCAGCTTATAATCTTAAAAAGCCCTTTATATTGTAGCCATGCGGGCCTCTTGACAGTGTGTGTCTAGAATTTCAGTGTCTTCTCTGCCCAGAAGACTGACTACCTTCGAATTCACCCTTTCTGCTCATGTATGTCCTAAAAGATAAATGAACGGCTTTGGCGCCGAATATAGTAACTGCAGCATGCATCATTTTTGACAGCCACTTCCTGAACTTCATCCCTGAACGGTGTTCAAACCATTTTTATTGGTTCTCAGCAGAATTCGACAGTGTTGAGGGAACTGATGAGCAGGCGGCAGTCGAGGCCAGCCGTGTGTGTACCTTCCCACGGCTCTCCACGCTGCCTTACACAACCCTGTCCAGGATTTTCACATATTCGCTGAAAGATGGAATGTACGATCTAGTTCGCTGGAGCCCTGTTGGATAAATATGGGAAAAATGTGGGAGCTATGTCATGAACCACAACGGTTTTGCGTTCTGCGTAATTCGAAGACAAGATTCCTTAGCTGTGTGTCACTTACCTCCTATATTACCACTGTCGCCCAATATTTCGTAACCGTCAATTCTTTGCCAGTGCCCACATGCAAAGATGGGTTTGTATTAAAAAATAAATGAGAACAGCACATTCTGATGTGGTGTAGTGTATCAGCGCTTTCCACCCGAAGCCTCGTTCATTGCCTGTCCTTCCCCTTTCAGGAAACAAAGGACACAGCGCATAACTACTTATCCTGTTACAGCTCCCGAGGAGAAGGGTTACAGGATGTCAGAAAGAAAAGAAAAGCCTTGATCCTTTGAAATATCTCAATGTCCAAAGATGGGAACAGCCACAGGGGGGAGAATACTGTGCTCTGCAGTTTGATCTGATTTTGTGGACCATCCGTTTCCACTTAGAAAACTCAATTATTTTCAACTGCAAGAATCAGAAGACTGGACTTATAGGGGCTTCAACATAGAGAGATTTCTTTTTCTCACTTAATGAGAAAAGTGGATGTGGGCAGCCCAGGCCAGGTCATAAAGGACTCGGGTTCTCCTTTCTGTTCTACCAACCGTACCATGTTGAATTTCCTCCTTGTGTTTGTCACCTGGTGGTGGCAAGGTAGCTGCAACACCACCAGGACTTATTCTGAAGGTGGGGAGAAGGGGACAGGGCCAAACTAGCCAGACAGCCTCCTTTCATCTGAAAAGCAAAAGGTTTCTCCAAACCCGGAGCAGATTTCTGCTGTCTTCTCGTTGGCCAGAACTGTGTTGCATTGTTACTCTCAATAGCTTGAAAAATGAGTTTTTGCCGGGAGAATGGCTGGCTTAAACGAAGCGTGAGTGCAGAAGAGGAAGGAATGGGTATAATTTAGTCCTTAAGACACTACGTAGAGGATGGCGGAGCCGAGAGAATGGCCTGGAAGAAGAACATGTGACCTCTTTGGAGATGTAAGTGACTGTCCACATGCTGTGTTCTTACAGGCACAGGTGTCACAAACAGCCCTTGCTCTGTGAGCGAGTCCCAAACTTCTTGTTCATATGTGAAAATTTCTGTACCAGATTGTGAATTTCTCATTACGGTTATTATGAGACCTTACCATGCTTAAATTAATGGGAAAGGAAGAATGTTATTTTAAAAGCTAAGTCTGACCATATCTTCGCCCTGCTTAAAACCCTTTGGGGGCTTAAAACCCTTCCATAGCTCTTGAGGTAAAATGTAGAGTCTTTGGCATGGCCTTTAGAGTCCTGAAGGACACAGTCTCCATTCATTTCGGCAGCCTCTTATCTGTCTCTCTGCCTCAGGACCTTTGCATATGCCCTTCCTGCTGCCCAGAAGCCTCTTCCCCAACTCTGGGCCTAGCACCCTCTGCTTATTGTTCAGCTCCAGGATAAAAAGAGTTCCTAGAAAAGCAACCCCTGACCTGTCAGGCTAGCTTAGGGCACCCTGATATAAACTCTAAGTAGTCTAATCTTCCTGGCATTTATCTAAAAAATTAATTAATTTGCTGTGAATTGTTTCAAGCGTACTTCCCCTGCTAGAATGTTAGCTTTGTGAAGGTCCTAATAGTCTTGTCTACCGCACCTGGCTTATTGCCTGTTGTGCCGTAAGCACTTAACAAACGTTTATCAAACGAATGAAAAAAATTGTAAAAGCACCAAAATCACTTTGCCGTTAACATGTGTTTGCGCTACTCAGAATGGAGCCTTTTAACTGGTGCTAGTCTGCAGATTGTTCATTGTTAATCTGCAAAGCATGGAAATTGAAAGTCAGCATGTAGAGACTTTTCTAGCAATTTTTAAAACATTGTCAGTCAATGGTTTGGAAATTTTTAAAAATAAAGGAAACCTAGCCCCTTGACACAGATCAGTAGAGAAGCGCTGCTATTGGTTGGTTAGATCTTACAAACTGTCACTCCACTGATAAATGTAAACATTTCTAAAGCTATGAGAGCTCCGAAGCCAATGCCAGCAGTGGTCAGAAGCTGGCAGGTCGCATGAAGCTCCTGCAAGAGGGAGGCCGTACAGACCCCTCCACCTCCCAAGTAGAATCCTGTCTCCTTGATTCCATAGCAAGTTATTAAATGTTATTTAATTCATTTGTGCCCAAGTGTAAATGGGGATAATAATAAGGCCTATTTGGCAGTGCTGTTGAGAAAGGTTGATCTGGAAATTGGATGCAAAGCATTTTCACTATATGAGTATCTGACGTTATTATTATTACCTGCAATACATGAGAGAACCATTTTGCACAAAATAAGAGAGGATTTTGAAAAAAAAAATAGAACATGGTTTTGATTAAAATAACATTTGGGATATAAAAGCATACTGCACAGAGATTGATATCAAAAGACACAGAACAAACTGCCCGCTGGGTGGACGTAAGCTTGTGTGTGCCTGGGGCAGGCTGAGACCTGGCTCTGACCTCAGATCAAGGAAAATATTTGCACAGCAGAGCTGGCATATTGGTGCATGGTTCCTATATAGGAAAACTTGCAAATCCAACAGTCAGAAAGGAGGATGATGGATTTTTTTTACTCTATTACTCTTCTCCAACTCAGAGTAGATGCCTGAAATTCTACCAAGTAGGGCTGTATCTTCTGAGTTGAAAGCTTTAATGTAAACTCCAAGTACAGCCTGTAGGTTACAATTTAAGCTCCTGATAGTCATTTATACTTTAGTGTGAATAAAAAATCTGAAGAGAGCTCGGACAGGGGCCCTCTGTTCCTATCTTACTCTGACACTTGCTCCCTAACGCCACTCCCTCTGTTGCAAATTTTGCCCATTATACACAGTTTAGCTTAGCTCATGCCTTCAACCGGAACACTTCTTTGGCCGTCCAGCTTCTCTCTTCTGCCCCTTCCCTGATAGGAAGTATAAACTATGCCACATAATTCAACACTTACTTATTGTCTCCCATCTACCTTTCTGTACTGTTTCATGTGTGTTTATCTTAAGTGCGTGTCTGAGTTCAGGGACTACATCTTACCCTTTTCAGTCACCCCTCCTTCCCCAGCACAGGGCTGCACAAGAAACTCTTCTTGGATGGTGGGGAAGGTGAAGCAGAAAACCCAGGACGTCTGTGTTCGTAGAGTGTCGGGGGAAGCCTTGGAATTCGGGCTGGACGAGGTCATTCGTGACCTTAAAGGGAGCATTTTCAGTGGGGAATTGAAGACAGGCCAGAGAGAAAAGAGCAAGACGTGGGTGAAAACAATGGAGATCAAAAGTATAACAGGAAGTCCTTTTTTTCCCTCTTTTTTGCTTCCTCCTTCTTTACTTTTTCTCTTTCAGTTTTATTGAGATATAATCGACATATGGCACTGTGTAAATTTTAGGTGTACAGCATAGTGGCTTGACTTCCAAATCTTGTGAAATGATTACCATGATAAGCTTAGCGAATATGCATTACCTCATTTAAAGATAAAAAAAAAATGTTTTGAGTTTTGTTTTGTTTTGTTTTGTTGGCAGTCAGAACTCTGAGGATCTATTCTCTTAGCAACCTTCAGATATATCATTCGGCAGTGTTAACTCCAGTCACTGTGCTGTATATCACATCTGCAGTACTTACTCTTCTTACAACTGGAAGTTTGTACCTTTTGACCACCTTCCTCCAATCCCCTCATCCCCCAGTCCCTGCCTCTTGTAACCACAAATCTGATCCCTTTTTCTATGAGTTTGGAGGGGTTTTTTTAGATTGCACATATAAGTGAGATCATACGGTATTTGTCTTTCTCTGATTTATTTCACTTAGCATAATAACCACAAGGTCCTGTTGTGTTGTTGCAAATGGCAAGATTTCCTTCTTATTATGGTTGAATAATATTCCATTATATATATATATGTAAAATATAATGCAATGCAATGCAATACAATACAATACAATACAATACAATACAATACAATACAATACAATACAATACAATACAATACAATACAATACATCACATTTTATTTATCCTTTCCTCTGTCAATGGACACTTAGGTTGTTTCCACGCCTTGGCCATTGTAAACAACGCTGCAATGAACATGAACAGAGGTGCGAATGTCTCTTCAACATAGTGATTTTGCTTCCTTCAGATAAAGTCCCACGAGTGGAATAGCTGGTTATACGGGAGTTTTATTTTTCATTTTTTTGAGGAACCTCCATACTGTTTCCCGTAGTGGCTGTACCAATTTACATTCCCGTCAACAGTGCTCAAGGGTCCCCTTTTCTCCACATTCTCACCAAAATTTGTTATTTCTTGTCTTTTTGATGATAAAGTCTTTTTTAAAAAGTTCGTCAGTAAAGAAAGGTGAGTAGGGGCAGCTACAAGGAGGGAGTGGGAAGACGTTTTCAGGATGGAAGAGACCTGAGCATATGTGTTTGCTGCATGAACGAGACCCCAGGGAGGAGGCATTTGCAGGTGGAGAGAGCGGAGATAGTTGGCACATTACAGTCCCCAAAAGGCGTGAGGTCAGCTGTCCCAAAAGAGGGGTCAATCTTGGCTAGAGAGAGGGGTACTCCTGTTTGGGGACAGAAGGGAGGGAAAAGTGGATGAGAGGGGGACACAGAAATGCCGAGAGGTGATAAAGAACATGGATAGGGCAGGGAGCTGGCAGATTTGATCTCGGAAAACAAGAATTCAGGTTCTCCTGCAAGGGGAGGCCGCCCCACTTTTTTTACCCACGTCCCAGAGTTTGAGGCTTGATAAGAGTGGAAAGAATGTTTGTCGTAGGTGCTAGGATGTCAGCAAAGAGGTGCTTCCAAAGGACCCTGTTTCAGTGACTGCTGTGGATGTGCAATAGACCGAGAAAGAATTAAGGTCATTAATTCGTTCAGCAATTTTGTACCCAGAACCCACCATGTGCCAGACCGTACCTAAAGCCTTAGGGATATGAAAGAGATTCTGTCCCCTCCTCCAGGACTGGTAGACTGGAAGGGGAACAGACAGGCAAACAGGCAGTCAGGAGACAGTGCCGGGGATGCTACGATAGGGCAACGTGTGCAGGCTGTGGGGAGATGGCTCCGATTTTAATAGAGAACTGCAAAGCTTGGTCCAGTCGGAATGAGCGGCAGCATCAAAGGGCCAAAGGCAAGAAAGAACCTGGCATTTTTGGAAATTAAAAGTGGGGCAGTGTGGCTGGATGAAGAGGTGGTGGCGATGAGGGGGAAAGACTGGAGGCTGGAGGGGGAAGCGGGGGGAGCAGATCACAGGGAGCCGAATCTGTCCCCACCGCCGCGCCCCCCCAACCCCCACCCCAACATGCTCCAGAGTCTGGTTTTTATCCTGGGGGAAGGAGGGAGTTTGGAAACCAAAAGGCCAGTTACAAGTAGTGACAGTGGAAATAAACAGAAGTGAATAGATTTGGGGGATTTATAGGAGGCATAACTGTCGGTTGATTGGATAAGGGAGAAATGACAGCGGATTCTCAAGTTTGCAGCTTGGGCGACTGGGTAGAGGGTGGTGCCGTTCACCGAAACGAGAAAACAGAAGGAAGAACTAGCTACGTGGGAAGATGCGCTTATTTTGGACTTGTCGACTTTGAGGGGCCTGTGGAGAATTCAGTGCACAGGGCTGTTTACATCTGGAGCCCAGATGGGGGATCGGGGCTAGAGGCGCTGAATTATTGGTCATCAGCATTGGACGATAACGGAAGCCACGGTCATTGGTACGAACCGAGGGGGAGGAGGAAGGAAGAAGAGAACGAGACTGAGGCCAGGATGGGACAGAACACAACCGCTTAGGGAAGGGAGAGGCTGAAGGACCCACAGAGGAAGAGGGGCTCGCGCAGGAGACTGAGGAGGGGGGGAGGTTCCAAAAAATAGGCATTAAAGACTAAAGGGTGCGATGTTATTATGGAAGTCAAGGGAAGAAAAAGCATTTCACAGAAGGGACAGTCGACGACATCAGGGAAGACTGCAGACTGTCGTTGGCTCCAGCGTCAGCGAGATCTCGCGGTCTTGGTAAAACTGGCTAAAGGAAGGGAGGAGGACAGGCGGTGACAGCGGACCGCTCTTTGGAGAGGATCGAGTAAAGGAGACAATAGAATGACAGATGGAGGGGACACAGGTCAAGGAAAGTTTTAAATTTCATTGTCATTTTTAAAAATTGAAGTAAATTGCATTTGTTTAAACGTTGACGTGTAGGAGCCTGTAAAACAAAGGTTGAAGAAATAGGGAGAGTGAATAACTGATAAGAATGGATTTCCTGAGGATGCAAGATGGGATAGAATTCAGAACACCGAGGAAGGCCTTGGACAGAAATGGTAATAGTTATGCTCACGATTGCAGAAATTTTCTTGTGGCAGGCACTGCGTCGGGCCACCATCTCATTTAACGGCCACAACAATCCGATAAAATAAGTACTATCATTATCCCCATTTTTAAATGGGTACCAATTTTTAACTGAGGCTCACACGAGTGCCTTGATTGCTGTATGTCACTGAGCTAGTAAGTGGCGGAGCCGGGACTTTTCTATCTTTACAGGAATAGAAGAGGAGAGGATGGATTCAGATGCAGAGAACTTTGCAGTTTGGTGGCAGGGGACTGTGGGCATTGTCATCTGGCGTCTTCTATCTCTCTGTGAAGTTGGAGATGGGCTAGAGGTGGCAGTGGAGGGTGCCAGAGGGGAAGGAGAGGGTCCCCGAGTGGTGAACAGTACGACAGATGAGCTCCTGACAGGGTCACAGCTCCAGCAGCTCCTGGCAGCCAGGGATCAGAGAAGAGGCGGGACCCAGGACTGGGGACTGGTTCCCACTTGTCTCTCCCTCTTTCAGACAGGGAGGAGGTGTTACAGACCTTGGAGGTGTACTAGCCAGAGTGCCAATTTAGTTCCAAAAAGGAGGAGGAACCTGCCAATGCTAACACATGTCAGAACAATGTTCCTGCCGGGTCCTGGGAAATGGTGGTGCAATACCCAAGTCATTATCAGACTTACCATTTTTCGTTGGCTATCGGATCAACTTTGTAATTTATTTTGAAGTTTATTTTTGATGTATCAAATCTCAGTAGCGTAACAGTTTTTAGTTCCAAAATATTTCATTTATTCCATCAATATTCATTCCACAAATATGTATTGAGAGTCAGGCAGTGGTAGCCAATACATCCATCGTCCCTGCCCTCCAAAGCCAGGAGAATATATGGATTTTAACTAGACTAGAATGTAAGACCCATGAGGTTAGAGACAGATTATTTCGCCTATCGCTGTATTCTTTCTGCTTTCTAAGGCTCTGGGAGGGGGCCTACTACGTGCTCTCATGGTTACATATTTTTATAAAAATTTCAAAAGTAAGATATTTAAACTATTTAAGACTTCTGTTTCTATCCCAACATTCCCGTCATCACCTGCCCCCCATGTCAAGTGACATTGAAGTGGCCATAGGTATTTAGAGATCCAGCAAAGAGGAAGTTACACAGGGAATACATGTATGGGATGTGGGGGACATATTTAAGTCACACAGTTATCATTAGCTGTCCTACCACGGGAATGACTTTCAGAAACGCTCTTACCATCCTCTGTGAAGACTTACCCAGCACATCACAAAGGAGTGAGGACAGTCAGGTGTGGTGTCACAAACATGAGTATATCCTAGTCTCCTGACACTGGAAGTTTGTGGGTGTTAGAGAGAAAAAGATCTTTCTTAAAGATGCTCTCCAAAATTTTGTAAGGTTCAGGCCCCTCAAAACGTGAATCCACCCTTGGCTGGATGAATGGATGACTCTAAGTCTTCTTGGGGTCGAGAAATCACCAGCTCCTACTTTACTTTTCTCTGGCATAAAGACTAGTTCAAAGCTGGTTCTTAGTCCTCGGAAATACATCAAATCCTTCTAGGAAATGGTCCATTGTCCTTTATGATGCTCTTATAAGAACAGCTGGACCAGCCTCTCCAAAGGGCGGCTAACTTCCCGTAGGTCTTCAGAGCTGATACATCCATCAAATTCTTATTCCCTTTAGATAATATCCAAATAAATATTGTCACTGCCAAATTCTTTGTACCAGATGCTTTACAAATGCAATCGTTACACTTTAGATAATGACTATATTAGTAGATTTCTGGTAATGTTCGTTCATTCATTCAACAAACGTATGGAGTCCTTACTAGGAGCAGAGTCATTAGGGGTAAAACATTACACGAGGCACAGACCTTTTCTTCAAAGAGCTTTTAGTCGAGTGAGGGAGTGAGACGTTTAAACAGGCGATGACAATCCCCGATCTGGACTAAGACTGGGGGATGGTGATGAGCGCAGCGTTTTTGCAAAGCTCTTGGGTGAGGCACCTACC
>NW_006436814.1:4507168-4508084 GCF_000325575.1 Pteropus alecto | reverse complement strand
CTGGATCAAAGGTCCCCAGATCTGATCGATCCGTCAAAACCACCTGGGGGAGCTCCGAGGATCCCAGCCCTCCACCATCCCCAACCGACTGACTCAGAATTTCGAAGGGGCTGAACCTCAGGAAGTCTGTTTTCCCATAAAATCACCTCCCGTGGTGTTTCTGATCAACCAGATTTGGTGCTGACCTTAGAGGTCCTGTGGGGACAGAGAGGCCAGCGGGATCTCGGAAGGTCAGATGGCGGAGGCCTCAGGATAAGGGGGGTGGGGCTGAGGGCAGAGCGGGGTGGCGGAGGGGGCCTTGCAGGGACGGGAACAAACAAACAAACGCCTCCTAGACTGTTATTGGAACGGAGCTGCGGCCCTTTTAGACAAGTCGCTCAGCACGGCTGGCAGCTCACGTGGCTGCTGGCTCACTCCGGCTGTGAAAGCCCTTTAGCATCGTCATAGAGGGCACAGGGCCTGGTGTGTCAAGCGGGGCACAGGGGCGTGGGTACCTGCGCTGTGAGCAAGAAGGCTCAGGCTGCCCCGTGACCCTGCAGGGACTTCCCATGAAGTCTTTTTGAGCTAGTCTAGCCTCCCATTCTGGAGGTCAAGAGACAGCTTTTTGTGTCATCTACCTTAAAAAAAAAGAAAAGCTTTATTTAGATATGATTCATATACCATAAAATTCACCCTTTTAAGGTATACAATTCAATGGATTTTAGTATATTCACAGAGGTCTGGAACTATCACCACTACCTAATTTTAGAACATTTTTGTCACTCCAAAAAGAAATCCATAAAGTAACCCAGTAGGTAGTCACCATATCTCCCCCTTCCTCTTAACCACTAATCTACTTTCTATTTCAATGGTTGCCTATTCTGGACATTTCATATAAATAGAATCATACAGTATGTATTTGCATAAGTGGTCTCAT
>NW_006436814.1:4495490-4506623 GCF_000325575.1 Pteropus alecto | reverse complement strand
TCCTATGCCCATGTTTAAATAGAATTAGTGTTTTATTGTTGAATTGAAGAGTCCTTCATATTTTCTAGGTATCAGATAAGATGTGTGATCTATAAATAGGTTCTTCACTCCTTGGGTTGTCTTTTCACTTTCTTGGCATCCTTTGAAGCGGAAACATTTTTAATATTGATGAAGTCAAATTTATCTATTTCGGGGGATCTCTTGTGCTTGCGATGTCATATTTAAGAAAATATTACCTAATCCAAGGTCACGAAGATTTGTTTTCTTCTAAGAGTTTTATAGTTTAGCTCTTATGTTTAGGTCTATGATCCACTAGGATATATAGGACATATATGTATATATAAAAGCCAAGTCTATTTATCTGTTTATCACAATCATAGCAGATACTCTGACGCTGGCCAGATATCTCTTCAGAACAGAAGACTATTCCCCCAGCAGCCTTCAGCTGTCAATCCTTTTTGGGAAGTGCCTTAGATGAAGAAGGCACCTCATCCAAGATCACTCTGGCTTCCGGGGCAGCCCGCCCCTCTGATTGATTAACATTGGGATTCAAAGGCCTGCCCCCTTGCCCCAACTTGTTACTACTCCAAAAGGTCACCCCAGTTTTAAATCTTCCCATGGGCATGGCTGAGGCCTCGCTGAGACCACAGCACTGTAATCCAACCAACTTCCCCTCATACACAGTTCTGCCCACTTCCCTTCCCTTCGACAGGTGCTGATATCAAGAGCACATCCTAACGGACTTCTTCTGTACTAATATCAGCCTTATTGTCTGCTTCCCTGGGAATTCAGCCTATGACTGTTGGTACCAGCAGTGGTCCATGAAAGAAGATGCTGAAATGGGATTTGGAGATTAAATTACCCACCATCCAGCTGGCAGTGAGGACTCTGCTGATGCCATTGATTGGAGTACAGATAGGTTCCACCACAAGGTAGCACTGAAATTGTTAAAACGTTCACTAATAGTGAACCAGAATCATATTCTTGTGGAAAAGAATGTACAAGTAGGTGTGATTCATGAGCAGCAAAGTCCCCACAGAGAGGCAGCCAGGGGACTCTGGCCCTCAGAGAGCTGTGGAGACGATGCTAGAACACAGCAAAAGGATGCTGCTCAGTCTGTACAACAACAAAATCAAGAATAAATGATCAGTAAGCCAAGAACAGCCACGCCAATAAAATGTCATGCTTCCTTGTTCAGTTTCCGGAAAGAAACTAGTTCTCGGACCCAGAATCCATGGACCAAAGAAGAGGTCAGGTCCCAGTAGGAAGTACCCTGTGACGCCAGGATGATATACGTGGCCGGCATTTCTCAAGTCTTTCCCTAAAGGGAACCGTGGCCATTTATTTGGGTAGCCACATACTGAGGAAAGGGAATGCTCTTTCAAGGACTGTTGAGCGTGAGGTCAGAGTTGAGCCTCTGAGACCCGAAGTAGCATCGTGAGACCCCTCTTAGAGTAGGTACATATGGGGCTGGTTAGCAAGTGGAGGCTGGCCTAGGCGTGGCCTCCACGTGCCCACTGAATCCACGGGCCCACCAGGTGGTCATCTCCCCAGTTCTTGTATGTATAATTAGAATGGACGTTTCTTGGTTTCTTGGCCTCTGGAGTAAAAGCTATTAAATGGAAAAGCCTTTGAAACTCCCTTTCTTACACCACTTATGAGCCAAGACAGTAAATCAAAACCAATAGGCAGGATGACAGCCATGTGTAGAAAGTAATTACAAATGTAATTCAGAATCCTAAGGGGTATAGGGCTGGTGGTCCTTATCAAGTCTCCATGAATCACCCTGGTCAGACAGATCCTGGAAGATGAAAATAGATTACTGTGGTCCACCAAACAGCAGCCCCCTTGGCAGCTGCTATGCCAGATGTGATATCTTCGTTAGAGCAAATCAGCACATCCTCAGGTACATAGCACGTGGCCGCGGAGCCAACGAGTGCTTCCTTTTCTATTCCGTCTAACAAAAAGAGAAGAACAGTTGATTCACTTGGAACAGAGACATACACGTTTGCAGTCCCGCGCCGAGGCCGTGGTAATGCTCCCGCTCTTGGCATAATATAATCCCAAGAGAACTGGTCTGGCTGCATATTGATGACATCACGCTAATGGGACCAGCTGAGCAAGAAGTGATTAGGGCATTGGGGACCTCCATGATGCATGCGGTCCAGAGAGTGGGAGGAAAAGCCCCATGACGATGCAGAGGTCTGCCATGTCAGTAACAAGTTTAGGGGTCCGGTAGTCTAGAGCATGCTGAGACATCCCCCAAAGGAGAGGATAAATTATCGGCTCTTCCACTTCCCCTCACAAAGAAGGAAGCTCAACACCTAGAAGGCGCCTTTGAGTTCTAGAGACAGCGTATTCCAAATTTGGGCATATGACTTCAGCCCACATACCAGGTATGTAAAACCTTGTCAACTTTAAGCAGAGCCGAGAGCAGAAATCCTGGTCATGGTGCAGAGAATGTCCGGGCTGCCGTGCGAGCAGCCCTGCCACGTGGCCCACATCGTCTGGCGGACCCTCTGTTACTAGAGGTATCGGCGGTGGGAGAGGGCGTCATGTGGAATTTATGACAAGCCTCAGAGGGAGAAACGCAATGCAGACCCCCAGGGTTCTAGAGCAAGGCCATGCCGACTGCAGCAGAGAATTCAATACCCTTCCAGGAAGCTCCTGGCAGGCTATTAGGCCCTAACAGAGCACCTGACCATGGAACATCGAGTGACCAGACAGCCATAACTGTAAAGGTTATGGAAACGTAAGGTCAGACGGTCCCATCAGCAGGTCGAAATGGTACATCTGGGATCGACCACAAGCAGGGCTGAGGGGCATAAGTGATCTGCATGAGCTGGCAGCCCAGACCCTCATGCCATCATCCATCACTGCTGCACCAACTCCTCTCCCTCGGCTCACTCCTCTGGCGCCATGTAGCTCTCTGGCGATGACCAGTTAACAGAAGAATTCTGTGGGAACATCGACAACCACCTTCGCTTCACGCTCCAGTCTCTTAACAACCCAACAGGCCCCAAACCCAGCTCAGTATTATTTCCCATGAGCTCTTGCTCTTATCTTCAATTACTGGCACCACCGCCACCACGCAGCCGTGCATGAAAACTCACGACCTCTCCCTCTCCCTGACCTCCAACCTCTAAGCCGCCCATTGTTTGCATCTATTCTACCTCTGAGCATCTCTCCTGTCCGTCCCCTCCCTGCCACCCTCACAGCCCTGGGTGAAACCTCCACTGCCTTCTGCCTGTGAGAAGCTGGCCGTCTCCTGACTGTGTCTTTCCATGAAGGTCGGAAAACATCTCATGGCTCCACACGGTCTGTGGAAAGAACATTTCCATCCCCGAGTTAGGCACTGACAGCCCTTCCAGAATCTGGCCTCAGCCTTGCCATTCAGCTTCGCCCCTGCCACCTCCCTGCTTGTGTCCCCGGTTTTTGAATCTCCTCGGTAACTGCCTCATCAAGCTTTCGTTCCAGTGCTTCCTTCCCCCCGCCCCGCCCCCCATCGTCCTCACTCTTCTTCTCAGTCTGCTGAAGTCCTTCTCATTCTTGAAGGCTCAATGCATTTTGTCTATGCTGCTGGGAAAGCATTCGTCAAGGTATTAGTTTCCTTCTAATATTCTAAGAGTTCACTGAGGACACGGAATATGCCTCGTTCATCTTTGGATTGATTCCTAGGATCTAGCCCAGTGCCGGGTGCTTAGTAAATATTGGTTGAATTGGATTGAGTCAGAAATAGAATCAGGTCACCTGACTCTTATCCAGCGCCCTTATGCCATCCCAAAGCAAAGGCTGGTATAGCTTCTGTGGACATCAGAAGGCAAAATGGACTACCCCCCGACTATCTTCCAGCCATTTCTGTCTCCCATTGAAATTTCAGTGGAAATGAATTCTTTTGGGTATTAAATTAGTTTATTTACAAATTATTCAAATCCCATTAAATGTATTTAAAGTCCATTTAAATTACGTACAATATAAATCTAGTTAAATTACAAACATCTCTGGGAGGGCTTGATTTTTATCGCAGTTAACCCTACTAAAATTCTCACGCCGGAAGGGAACTTAGAAGGTCTTAGCTTCTTTCCAAAGCGACAACAAGCCTATAAGCCACCTGCAGAGGCGCTGGCATTGGATAACTGTTACTAGGAGCGTTGGAAGGGACAGGTCCAGAGCAGGGGACATGAGGGTTGGTAAGGACCGGTCCTATGCGAGGTACCATGAAGGAATGTACGGGGAAGCTAGAGGGTGCTGGTGCCAGGGGAGGGGGTGTCCACAGAGGACATGAACGGTGTGGTTGGAGCGGGGTGGACGGCAAAGAAAAATCCCTCCTACTTCTCAGTGTGGTCGGACACGTTCCCCGTGTAGGGTTCTGGTCCCGATTTCCAAACACCTCGGATAAATCTCTTTGCTAGAGCGCCAGAAAATTCTCAAGTAATTTTCCAATTTTAATTCCCCTTAATCTTAAAAATAAATACATGCCTCATGGCATTTTTAAGAGGGGTGGGTGTTTGATGAAATAAAATGAGTGACAATAGAGTGTCACAACTCCGGCAAGGTTTCATGTCGCGGGTTTAGTTTCCCAGTGAGTAGGAGTTTGATGAACTGAAAAAAAAAAAAATGAAATGGCTTCTAAATCACTCTGCCCCACTACGCCGATTTGCAAACACATACCCTTCCCACACTGCCGAAAAGCTGCCAGCCCCGGGGTGAATGAACCCTGGGAAGCCAGTTCTTGGAGCTCACCCAGCAGCTTGAAAAAGGCAGTGAAAGGAAATGTTAGCAGTCAATCGATAGCAACGAGACCCTTGGGGAGGCAAAGCCAGGGACGGGATCAGCCAAGGCGATTTGGACGGGCATCCAGGTTACAGCACAAAAGCTTTCCTGGGAACTCGAGGGACGGCGGCAGGTTGGAGCCCTGGCCTCACATTTCACTCTGAAAGAGGCCACCACCACAATGGTTGAGCTGCTCCCTTTTGGCTCTCCAAAGATGCCCAGGAAAAAAGAGAAAAGGGCAAATCAGCCTTATCAGCAGCGCCTGTTTATTCTTGAGCTTGATTCTGAAGCAGCATCTGGTGGTGTCTTCAGCTCTGGAAGAGGCTGCAAGTATCTTCCCGCGTGTGAAGGCAATTCATGACTTAATTTCATACTTTTTAGCTCTGGATGATGTAGGAATCTTTTTATGTGATTATGATCTTGGATTCATATTTCAAATTGTGATCTTCCTATTCCTCGAGAAGAGAGCTCGAGGAGTCCATTAGTCCAGAATGTGTCTCTTCTAGAACCCAGAAGATGCTGTTGCTGCTTTGGAGACACCTTCGCAGATGTCCCACTGAGGCCCAAATGACTTTTGTATTTGTAGCCTTTTCTCATACCCAAGAAATAACTACTTCTTTCTCTCTCTCCTCTCTCTCTCTCTATCTCTCTCTCTCTCTCTCTCTCTCTCTTTCCTTTTCTCAAAACTTCCTATAGCTATTGATAGATAGGATAAAGCTAATGCAGGTCGGAACTCTGTAAACATTTTTTAAAGAATAGAACTCTTTCAAATGAAATCTGTACCCAACCTCAATATATAAAACAAAGACCAGTAGAGGTCCTTCAGCTGAGCTGGGGTGGGGACCTGGAGCTGATCTCACCCTGGCAGCCCCTGGGAAGCAAATCTGTTCCAATTCTTCCAGAATTCTGCCATCATCCAAATCGCAATTCTCAATCTCCAAGGGAAATTTTGTCATCTGGCATTCAATGGCTGTTTTAAATCGTTACAAAATATTGGGCAAAATCCCAATGGGAGGGGCAGGCACCTATG
This sequence comes from Pteropus alecto, assembly GCF_000325575.1. NCBI lineage: Eukaryota > Metazoa > Chordata > Mammalia > Chiroptera > Pteropodidae > Pteropus > Pteropus alecto. The sequence continues at coordinate 4,500,820 of NW_006436814.1, read as the reverse complement.
CCTGGACTTGGGAGCCAGTGGGTGTGACATTAGGGAGGCTAAGTGACCACTGCCAGCTCTGCTCGGTGGCTCTCAGACCTCACCCTGTTTGTCCTCTATATCACCTAAAGCACCTGGTTGAGAAAAGGCCTTGGAAAGACCCGGAGCATGCCAGAAGACAGAAAGTTTTTCTTACTTAGGTCAGATGGCACGTCAGCTTTACTTTCCCAGCTGACTAAGGACGCCTCCCCCAAGCCGTTTGCTTGCTTGCTGAGGCCTGTCTTGAAAACTGACAGTAGATGGTTGTGACTAGCCAGGTTTTCCCCCAGAAGTGATGAACGTATGTCAGATACAGACACATGAGCCCTCAAAATTTTTCCAAAGGCTCCAGGTCAGCGGTTTCTTTGTCCGCACACCCCTGTTGACTGGGGCTGCACATGCAACACCCAGGCCGGGTCAGCTAAATAACCCCAGATAGTAGTAAGTCAGGATTTTTCTGAAAGAGAGGTGAGGGGCTCTGCCTCAGTGGGCACGGGGACCCACCTTAGTATTGGAATCAAAACGCAATGAAATGGTTCTTGGGAACTGATCGACCCCGTCCCCAGGGTGAGGAAGGCGTGAAGTCAGGCCTGAGCTTTAGGGGGGATTTCATGTGTCCCGTGGCTCTAGCAAAGGCAGAAAAGCATGCAGCCTGTTCCCACTCATTCCCCTCACCCGTCGAGCCCAGGAGGTTCACCATGACCTTGGTATGGCTGGAGACAAGCCCGCTAAACGTCCTGTCCTGTGAAAACTGACCCGTCCAGGAGGACACGTGCCCAAGAGTCTTTCTCCTCTTGGTAGCCGGGATGGATTATGATACTGCTGTGATCAAAGGCGTGAGGTCCCCGGGTGAGGGGCAGCCCGGCCACGGCTGGGAGCAGGCCAGCCCACCTCTGTGAGGAGCACTAGTCCTGGGCCCAAGGCTCAGCTCAGGGGACCCACAGCGAACGCTGTCCTGAGAGGCGGCTCAGGGAAAACAATGGAGAATCTGGAATCAGGAGTTGTCTGAGCTCAAGTCCCAGCCTCTGCGAAGGGGGACAGTGATCATATTCACCTCGCTGAGTCATTGCAAAGAAGAAACGAGCTAATACACGTAAAATCTTTAACGAGGGCCTGGCACACGGCACGTACGATGTGAGCGTGACCCCTGAATTCACCTCGGTTCCGTGCTGCAACGTGCCACACTCCAGTGATGATTTTTTTCAGGTGCTGAAGCATGGTGTGCATATGGCTCTTTACCCTGCATCCCCTTCCCCTCCTCCAGAGCCCTGTAGCGTGACGTTTGTCCTGGAAGAGTTCCGATGGCCCTGCTCCAGGAGTTACCGGCAGTCACGCCCACGTGTGATTTTGTTGGAAAAGTCACTTTTCACCTCTTGTCTTAAGCCATGAAGGAAAACAGTCATGTACTCTAGATTTACGCGTCTGCATTTCTCCAGTGACTAAGAGGGACTGATTTGAGCAGGAGGTGCATGACTGAGGAGCTTGCTTCGTGAAGCCACAGGCTAGAAACTTGGGAGTCATTGACTCTTCACTCTTGCTACTTGGCCGTACGCGCTTCGGCCAGTTCCTTCTACGTTCTGCCTTTACAAAATGGGAATGAGCTATCTCCGAGATTGTTCTGTGAAGAAACACTAATGAAAATGAATGCCAAGTGCCTCTCTAGAGAGCAAGTACAGCGGGTGTAAACGCCTTTATGGAATAAAATTCGGTCTTGCTTCCTCCCTTCCCAACCGGAACCGCAGAATCGATAGGGCCGTGTCCCTAGGGACAAGATGGGAATGGACCTGCCCTCCCACGGGGAGCGGCCCTGCCCGCTGGGGCCTGGTGTCTCGGCCTTTGCCGGGTCAAGCGCCCATCCCTTCCTGGGATTCCAGCCAAGATGCCAAGGTTGCAAATTTCTCTAACTTCAGAGGAAGCTTTGTTTAGGGCTTGAGTCCTCACAATGGCTTTGGCCATCTATGTCCATTCTGTTTTCTCAGATGGAAACTTGACTATCTTTTACTGAGCGTCTCTTGTACTCCAGGCACTATGCTCAACGTAGCCACCAACATTATCTTGTTTAATCCTCTGAGCAGCTCGGTGAGGGAGGCGTCATTTCCAGTCCGATCTCCCCTGAGGAAATGGACGCACGGGACTGAGCAGGGCAACACGGACAGGCCCGGCCGGGCCGGGCCAGAGCTGGTTGCTCCTCTGCTACTTTTCCTTTAGCATAGTCGCTCTCCACGGAGACATTTCCAGTGTAAGAGAAAACGGAGCTGCCGTTTAAGAAAGTGCTGATGAGAACACCCGAGGCAATGGGTGCTTCGGCCATATCATGGGGAAGGTGCCATCGGTGTGGCCGTAGGGGACCATCTGCCTTGCGGGGTGAGGGGGAAGGGAGAGGGGTCGGTCTTTCTCTTCCTAGTCCCGGAGACCAGCGCGCAGGCCGACGAGCTGCGGCTCCGACGCGCGGAGCATCCAGGCTGTTAATTCTACAGCGGGGCCCCCGGCGTACTGTGTTCCGTCCGGCGTTATTGTCAGCACCCATTTCGGCTTAACCGTCCAGACTCGTAAGAGATGCCCGCTTGCTAGAGTCCTTCTTGTTTGCCGTGAAGGCTTCCCGTGGTCCCATCTTGCAGCGAGGGCGAGCGACGAGTGCAAACTAAAAACCGCATGAGAGATGCCCCTTTCGGTGCTTCTCTTAGATCTCTATGTAGGGACAGAGGTGTCGATTACTAGACCCTCTACCGCAGGGAGGGAGCTGAGATGTAGAGCTGCCTAGGGATCTATTGCATAATATCTGTTCTCTTCTTCCCCCCGGCGTCATAAAACTCCAAGTTCATTGGGGGCAGTCATGTGCCCAGCTAACGTCTACATTTCCGAGCTTTCCTGGCCAATGAGATAAAAGAGGATGTTATATATGCCGTTTTCGAGAAGTTTGCTTTTGCTGCCTATTTACACTTCTCTTCCTGTCCCGCTGCCTGGATTGTGGATGTGATGGCTAGCACAGCGCTTTGGGACCCTGAGGTGACCTTGGAGATGGAAGCCAGTCCTAAGGCTGGTGCTGGAGAAAGCCAGAGCACCTTGGGGTCCCTGATAACTTCATGGAGCCACCATGCCAGCCCGGATGAATACCTCTGTTCTTCTTTTACATGAAAAAATGAACTCTTGCTTTCTGTTGTATATAGTCTCGCTCAATCCTAACTGATAGATCCTAACTGATAGAAGTTCCTGGAATTTCTAGCTAGCCAAGGGCGCTTGAGCCCTATCTACTCTGTCTCCTAAACACACATACCTAAGTCTACTTTGCAAGTCTGATGAAGCACGGAGTATACGGTCATCTGTAAAAGTTTAGGTATGGAGATTCTTTAAGGAAGAAATTATTAATCAACTAAATTAATGCCCAAACTCGGTCCTTTGTTGAAGTAATAGACATTAAACATCTACCACGTGCCAGGTGCCGAGTCGGATGCATGGTCTCTATTCTTAGAAAACTTACAGACAATTTAAACAGAATGAGATGTGTATCGTAAGGAAGTGCTATGACAGACAGGAGTTCCCTAACCTAACCTTGGCGAAGGCTTCTCAGGAAAACCTGGGGCCTATGGGACAAGTGGGAGACGTCAGGTATAGAGTAACGGGAGTCAAATGAGGAGCTTCCTATTGCCGATACACAAACCCTCTCAGTGGACCGCACTGTCTTTCCAAACAGGCCATGACTCGGCAGCTGATTCTTGCTAAGCTTGCAATGATCTTGTAGTGAGCGATACTGACAGCCACTGCATTTCTCTACCCACAGTATAGAAGGCAGTTCATCTTTTTTACTTCTTTTTCTTTTACCACAATCTTTACTCCTTTCTAGGGTGCCGATACACAAACCCTCTCAGTGGACCGCACTGTCTTTCCAAACAGGCCATGACTCGGCAGCTGATTCTTGCTAAGCTTGCAATGATCTTGTAGTGAGCGATACTGACAGCCACTGCATTTCTCTACCCACAGTATAGAAGGCAGTTCATCTTTTTTACTTCTTTTTCTTTTACCACAATCTTTACTAGGGCCTAGAGTAAGAGGGAAAAAATGAATGTGGATAAGGAAGTCTGATCCTATATTGAGAGTAGATCTGGGGGAAGGGCCTACTCTGGTTGTATGCAAATAAATTTGCACATTCACTGTGCTTTTAGGCCTTGGCCTTGTAAGAGAGGTGGTGTGGGGCAGGTGTGGACCATTGATCCCCAGTAATCAATGGTCTCTAGGAACCCAGTTTGATTGTCACTCCCAGAGCTGAGGATACGGAGGCAGCTCTAGGTCTGTGCGTCTGCCTTGAACAGAAGTTCAAAGTTTTTGTTTACATTAAAGATGAGACTGAATTGGTTGTAAGCAACAGAAACCAAGTCGGCCAAATTAATCACAGAGGGTATGTCACCGAAATGGGTAGAGGTTTTGTTTTTGCACCACTGGCGGGAAAGCAGCTGTGCCCCGGGACAATGCCAAAATCTGGGACTAAAAGGTATCACAAGCGTCTTGCCATGTCTCATTCCTGGTCTATGTCCACTTGCTCTGTGATGGACTTTAATGCTCTCCAGTCCACATGGCAATAAAATAATAAAAACTAAACAAAATGCCATGCCTTAGCTCCCGGTTTTTTACGTGTTTAAGAGATCGGCCCAGACTAAATTGAGTCCAGGTCCTATGACAAAGATGCTAACTAGCTCAGCTTGGTCTAGAAGCCCATCCTGGGATGAAAACCATGGCCAAGGAAGGGGGTCACAGCAGGTAGATGGAGCTGCGGAGCTCACACCTGTAACCACGGAGAAGGGAGTGGGCAATGTTGGGGAGCGGGGGTTGGCAGACAACTCAGCACGTGTCTGTTGCAGTCCAAGGAGTCCCAGAATCTTACCTTTCTCCCCCAAGTCCTCCCTGATCCATGCGTGGACTGACATGTCTCAGTCAGAACCTGATTTCTCAGACAAATGTCTATGCCCTAGCTAGAATGTAAGCTCTGTAAGGACAGAGATTTTAGTCTGTTCTATTCACTCTCTTACCTCCAGCATCCAGAATAATGCTTGCCACCATGATAATAAGCTCAAATACTTGGTACGTCAACTAATGAAATTAAAGTCTCCATTCTATGCCTTCTTGGAAATGGAAAGGGGACAGGATGGCAGCTGGGATCGTGGGGAGAGAGCACAGGACAGAGAATAAGAATAGAATCTTAGAAAACACTCCTGGGGCATATTTGTAGGCATGACCTACCTGTGTTCCGGGCCCTGGATGTGGTTCAGGAGCAATGACGTGCCCTGATCTTGGAGCCCGGTAGACACATTCAGGTGTTG
>NW_006436814.1:4490514-4495443 GCF_000325575.1 Pteropus alecto | reverse complement strand
TCGTGGGGAGAGAGCACAGGACAGAGAATAAGAATAGAATCTTAGAAAACACTCCTGGGGCATATTTGTAGGCATGACCTACCTGTGTTCCAGGCCCTGGACGTGGCCCTGATCTTGGAGCCTGGTAGACACATTCAGGTGTTCAAGGAGGCATTGTTCACTAGTTGCCAAGTTCTACTGTCTTCTCAGCGTCGACAGGCTGGGTTCACTGCCTCCTCTGGTCCTGTGATTCCTGGCTATCTTTTAGCCTCTCTGAGTCTTGTTTGTTTATCGGTAAATAGATCACAAGGTTATCGAGAAGATTAATGATATAATATGTGAAATACTTCTTTGTATGCAGTAGGCATTCTATAAATATTTATTGATTCTTAAAAAACATGGCTGTTGGGTTTTCTGTTGTTTTGTGGGGGCTGGGGCGGAAATAGGACAGAACTGTAACTCTGCGATTTACTACAGTTTCTGGGTTCTTAGAGGAAATGGAATTACCTAGAATAGTTAACACTTCTCACTTAAGAACAGCCCTACCTTCACCCGGCTCCTTTTGTACAATACTCCCTCCTTTCCATAGGAAGGCAAAGCTTTGACCTTTCAGGGAGCCATAAACATAGCATGGGTTAGTTGGAGGGATGGGGGGTTGCGCTGTACCACGTGTGTCTTCCCGCCCTCGGGGAGGTCAGACGGCAGATTGGAGCTGATGGTGACTGCGCAGTGAGTCCTTGGCCTTGTTCACGCTGCCTTCTCTCCACCTGGCTTCTTCCCCAGATTTTTCAAGCACAGTTCAGCCTCTTTGAGTCGCTGCCCCGCTCCAGCCACCCCAACCCCTAGGATTTCTTTCAGACCACGGTTCCCAGCTCCCCTGCTTCCACGGCATCCCTGGCTTTGGTTGTCACGCCCCGCCCCACGCGCCAGGGCTCCTCCCCCTCCCATCCCACCAACCTGAGAGAAACCGTCTCCCAGGCCTGGTCCCCCAGGAGTCTACCCCGTCACCGACCACTCGCCCCAGTTTGGCCTCACAGGGCAGACTGCGTTTAAGGATCATCCCTGTCCTCGAGATGTCCCATTATCCACCTCCAACAGTTAAGGACACAGTGACAGTCTAAACCACATGGAGAAAGCAGGAGAAATTTTAAAAAGCGAGGAAAAGAACAGATCATTTCAAAAGGACATTCAGCTCCATTCAGGGACACAATCTCCAATCAACAAAACGAAAGGCAAGCCGTGGCCCCGCAGGGACCGGCTGAAAGGCAGCTCCTGGTGGGAGCGTTCTGGAACGCGCTTCTCACGCACGCCCAGCAGCATCCCCGCTCCCGGCAAGCAGCCCCGCCCTGGGCGATGGGGTCTGGACCCCACCCGGAGCTGCTGCGAGCTGCAGGGCTTTGGGCCTCCCTGCCCACGGGGCTGAGGACGGCTCCCTCACCTGGGGGTAACAGCGGGACCGAGCTTGGCTGACAGAATTCTTTGGCAGAAAAATGCTGTCTGAGTCAGCCCTGAGAAATAATTAACCCTCCCGATGTTCCCTGGAGCACTAAAGAGGGTTGAATGCCGAAAATGCAGTGAGTGCCGAAGCGTTTGGCTTCTGAAAGGGAGGGGAGGGAGTACCCCACACCCGGACCCTTCACCTGAGATAGTGGGGCACTCCCGCTAGCTCACACGGGCTCTCTGGGCCTCAAGATTGTTCTGGGGGGCTGGGGGGGCGGGCAGAGAGAAGCCCCTCGTTTCCTTACACACTCTTCCTGAAGGCCTGTTTCCATTTGGGGCCTTTCCGTAACGTGTGAGTCAGGCAGTAAACAAGGATGAAGAGCCGCCCTGTGCTGCTAAGTACGGTTCCAAGCGCTCGGAGAAGGTACAGGTAAAATATGAGACCCACCTGGGTAGAGAGGTGAGACACGAAAAGACATTACATTAGATAGCTCTGTTGGTCCTACATTCACACATCCAGTGTGAAAGCAGAGAAGACACTTCCTTGAGCCTAAGCAGATTATCTTCCTCATTTAGACCAGCAGCTTAAAGACTTGCTAGGATAATGTCGTCATTCCTATTGGCTCTTTGTTCCAAAAAGGCTCCAGAGCTCCCCATGAATGTCCCCAGTGAGCCTTGGTCCGATCCCCTCCTTCATTTCCTTCCATTCCCACCCTCATGTCACAACCAGAAAAGTCAAGAAACAGGCCTCAGGCAACTGGCCCGAGATTTACACACTCAAAGATGCAGGCAAAGATTGTAAAATCTCCATTGGCACCTCTATCTTCATGCACAGAATGAACACATCGAGTTTTCAATTGTTAGGTGCACTCTTGGAAGAGGCACAGTCCAGAGACAATCAGAGAACTAGAAAATGGCTGGCTTCGTGCTGGGTGGGACTTACGGTCAGTACCAACAGCATCGGTGCAGTAGGATGCTGCTGTGTGCAAGCTCGGGTGTCAACAAACTGTAGTCTACGGCCACGCCGCCCTGAACACGCCCGACCTTGTCTGATCTTGGAAGCTAAGCAGGGTCGGACTTGGTTAGTACTTGGATGAGAGACCACCTAGGAAGACCAGGTGCTATAGGCAAAAAATAAAAATAAAAAAAATTAACTTTTCTGTGAAGGGCCAGATAGTAAACAGTAAACATTTTAGGTTTTGCAGACTGAATACTATCTCTGTTGCATATTATTCTTTGTTTTGTTTTGTTTACTTTTTAAAAAACATTGTGTTAAAATACACATAACATAAAATTTGCCATCTTCTCAGTGAAAAAAAGTCTCTTCAAAAAACGGTGTTGGGAAAACTGGATATCTATACACAAAAGAATGAAGTTGGACCCTCACCTTATACCATATATACAGAGAGAGAAATGAACTCAAAGCGAATTAAAAACTTAAGCATAAAACCCAAAATTATAAAACTCCCAGAGGAAAACATAGGGAAAAGCTTTATGACATTAAAGTTGCAGTTGAATTTCTTGGATACAATACAAAAACACAAGCCACGAAAGCAAAAATAGACAAATGGGACTACATCAATCTTAAAAACTTCTGCGCATCAAAGGGCGTAATCGACAGATTTAAAAGGCGATCTATGAAATGGGAGAAAACATTTGCAAGTCACGTATCTGATAAGAGGTTAATATCCAGAATATATAAAGAACTCCTACAATTCAACAATGAAAACTCAAAAAACCCAATTTAAAAATAGGCAAAGGACTCGAATAGATATTTCTCCAAAGATAATATACAAATGGCCAACAAACATATGAAATGATGCTCAACATCACTAATGATCAGAGAAATAAAAAGCAAAACCACAATGAGATATCACCTCATGCCCATTAGGATGATCACTATCAACACACACACACACACACACACGCACACACACACACACACACAGAAAATAAAAAGGGTTGGTGAGGATGTGGAGAAATTGGAACCAGTAGGCACTGTTGGTAGGATTGAACAATGGGCACAACTACTGTGGAAAACAGTATGGCAGTTCCTCAAAAATTAAAAATAGATCCAGCAATCCCACTTCTGTGTATACATATATGCAAAAGAACCGAAGCGGGATCTCTAAGAGACGTTCACACAGCCATGACCATAGCAGCACTATTCACTACAGCCAAGAGGTGGAAACAACCCAAATGCCCATCAATGAGTAAACGGATTTGAGCTATATTCATACGATGGATTTCAGCCTTAAAAAGGAAAGAAATCTTGTCACATGCTACGACATGGAAGAAACATGAGAGCATTGTGCTACGTGAAATAAGCCAGTCCCCAAAAGACAAATACTGTAGATTCCACTTATATGAGTTATCTAGAGTAGTCGGATTCATGGAAACAGAAAATAGAATGGTGGTCGCCATGTGCCGGCGGTGAAGAAGAGATAAAGAATTGTTTAATAGGTATAGAGTTTCAGTGTTGCAGGACGAAAAGGTTCTGGAGATCTGCTTCACAGCAATGTGAATGTATTGAACACTACCGAACTGTACACACTGCAAAATGGTTAAGATGGAAAATTCTTTCTTTTTTTGTGTTTTTACCGCAATTGTGTTTTTACCGCAATTTTTTTAAAGCATTTAAAGCCTCAGCTAGAAAAAAAGTTACTATCTTAACCATTTTAAGAGTACAATTCAGTGCATGTGTGTGTGTCTGTGTTTAACGACTCTTTAAACATGTAAAATAAAATAAAATAAAAATAGAGGAAAAAACAACAAAAGAAGAAGATGTAAAACCATTCTTAGAGAGGTTTGTAAAAGCAGGCTCTAGCGGTGGCCCCGTAGGAAGATCACAGCAAACGCTGCCTCCTAGGAACCAAGGGACGGTGAGGACGACACCCAGTAAACCACACTCACTACCAAGGTTAAACCGCTAGAACTCCGTGATGAGATACTGGTCAAACGTGTTTGCTCAGCCTGGGAAGCCTCTGGAAGCTCAAGGGCTGTAAGAGCTGATTGCAGATCACCCTGGGGATCCTGGGGGTGGGAGCCAGCCCCACTGAGCTAACTGATGGTTCTGTTCGAACTCTGTCGCCTGCCCCTTGGCTTCAAGCTTTAATTCGGGGGAGAGGCTGCCACCACCCTTCAGGATGGAGAACAGTGAGGGTGACCAGATGATCAGGAGGGGCAGGTGATGAAAAGAATCTCAAGAAAGAGAGCCTGTGGCTAGATGGGTAGGACCGAAGTCTCGCCATCCACACACACCCTGCTGAGGGCAGCTTTCCTCTGCCCCCGTGGGTGGGTGTGACAGTTGGCAACACCGCCAGGAGCAGGGAGTGACAGCTCTGCACACCCTGGCTCCTTAGCAGGCATCAGAGAAATTAAGGATAGAGATGAGGATTCTGACACTTGCCCCTGGATTCAAAAACAAATTCCTGGCTCCCACCTCCTCCCCAAGCCTGTCAGCAACATTCGCTGGAGGCCCACCTTGTGCAAAGCCCCGTCGGAATCCGT
>NW_006436814.1:4478833-4490153 GCF_000325575.1 Pteropus alecto | reverse complement strand
TAAAAAAAAAAAAAAAAAAACAATCACAGATCCAATTTCAAGGCTTTGAGTCTCTCCACCCTCTCCTTTCAGTCTTTTCTAAATAGCTGCATGAACTGGACCCTCTTGGAGGGGAGGCGGCCGCAGGCACCCGGCTGGGCTCCACGGGCTTCTCTCTGAGCCCCCACCCAACTCCTGCTGTCCACGCAGGTGGGCAGCCTGGCCTTGCTGGGTGGGGGGACAGGAATCTGCAGGAGTCGCTGGCCCACTGAGGAGACTAAGTGATCTTGATACTGAAGACAAAATGCCTGCAAGACCCACACTGGGAACTCAACCCAGAGGAACGAAATGAAGAAACAAGACGAATCCCCGCCCCACGACACACACACCGGAGCCAGAATTTTCCATAGCCCAGCTGCGGACATTAAGAGAGATCTTTATCCTGGGCAAGGGCTCCACCTCCTTCAGGAGACCTCTCTTATCCCTCTCTTCCTAACCATTTGATGATGACCCCTCTGAGGTGTCATCTCCCCACGCACCTTGAGTTAGTTGTTTCCCAAACAGTGGCATCAGAAGGAGCTATTCAGTTGGCATCTTCAGTCATGCTGACCCAGGGGTTACTCAGGCTTAATCAGACTGTAAGTCTAGTGGCTGGAGCCACACCAGGCACCCCCAATTCAGCAGAAAGTGGCCCGAGCTAGTAAAGGAAGATGTATTTTAGAGGTCAGGCCCCAAAGCTGCTCCCTCTAACTGCAGATCTAGCTCAGACCAAGTCCAAGACAAAAATTTACATCATTTTGCATTTTAAATAATTTACTAGTCGCTCAAAGAGTACTGACTGATGAGTTGCAATTAATGAAGTAATCAGTTGCAAATTGCCAATAATTGCTATCATTTCAAGTGTGGATATTTTCTTCTTCATTTTCTTCCCTCTGCTTTCTGTTTTTAAACCAGCATGTTTACTGAGCTTCTTTAGACAAGGTATGGGCCAGGAGCCATGGCACATAAAAAGATAATACCAGCCACATATTTGCATTTGAGATATTTTTAGCGTGGCTAAGGTATTGACATGATATACACAGGGGGAAAAAATCCAAATGTCAAGAGTGGTAAGGGATGAAAGCCGGCTCTGTAAGGGCGGAGGTTACATCGGATGCTCAGGAAGTCTAATTTTAAGTTGCTTGACGATTGTAAACTACTTCTATTGCCAATGAGGTCTTTTTTTTACATCAGTAGTTCCCCAAACTGGAAGTCTGAATTAGAGACGCAAGTTCTAAAACAAAACAAAACAAAAAAACAGTGTTCTACAGCCGAAAGCATTTGGGAGACAGACAGGTTTCTCTTTTTAATTGAAATCTAATTGATATATAACATTGTGTATGCTTAAGGTGCACAACACGTGTAGTTTCCTTATTACAAAGCATCATGGAGGCTTCGAGAGCCACATGCATTAAGAATCAGCTCCAGATGGCATATATATGCGGCACGTCCCAGATCTGACCTTGAAACAGTCCCTCCTTCACGCCCCTCTTCCCACAACCGTCCAGCATGAGTATCTTTCCAGACACTGCGATTCCAGAGAGGATGAATGTTCTAACTCTGTTTCGAAAGCAAAAAAAAAAAAAAAAAAAACGAGAGCGTTCAAGCCTCATTCTCCCCATGAAGTCTTTCCTAAAAGCACAGCCACACGATCCCTCTTTCCTCAGAGCTCCGAAAGCACTCTGGTGTCACCCATTTAGCAGCCAACCTTTGCCTGTCTCCTCTCTGTTTATACAGTTTCATAGCTCATACCAGCCAGCACGTGCAGATCATACAGCAAGTGCTCACTGATGGCGAATTATCTACTTATTAAATACGCTCCAGTGTCACGGATAACGGCAGACCCCAGAACTCAGCAGGCCAGAGTTCAGATATGGCTTTGGCTTATTGACTGTGTGACCTTGAGAAAACTACTTAACCTCTCTGGACTTCCATTACTTCAACCGTATGTACCTCATAAGGTGGCTGTGAGCACTGAATGAAAGTGCCCAGCACACAGTCGACATGTATTAAATGGTAGCTGTGTGATTGCTTCTGCTAAGCTTGCTCACCGGGTAAAGGAGAGAGCTCGGCCAGAGCGTGGAGAGATTTCAGGGACAGCCCATAATGCCGGCCCAGAACACAGGGATGTTGTTTGTATATCTCTTCTAAGATCTCGAAGCACTTAAAAAATCTCAACTTATCAATTTTCACAGGAGTTCCTTGACATAGGTTGAAATCCAGTCTAATCACCCTAGAGAGGGTTTCGTGACCTGCTCAGGGTTACTTGCCAGGGTCAACCACAGGCTAGAAATAGAAATTGGCTCCGCAGTCACCTCTTTGTCTCAGTAGCTTCCTCCCGGTGTGGTTTTGGCCAAGATGAAACGCCCAGGAGTGAAGCGAGAACGGGAGTGAAGGTCAAAGCACAGCATCTGTGTTTAGCACAGCCTCGGCGATGCTTTTGTTCCTGCGTCCTGCATCCAGATAGCTGGCTGATCTATCGAGCAGCCTCCTGTCCCTCTCTAAGGACTCAAAATAGTATTCCCTGACCTCCATTCCCCAGGCTATGCCAGTGAGGGGGTGAGGACACATTGGGGACGCCATGCGGAAGGCCTTGCACACACAAAGGGGCTCCCTGACCTCAGACATTTCTGTCCTTCCTTCCCACCAACCTGGCTGCTGTCCGCCCTTGCACACACAAAGGGGCTCCCTGACCTCAGACACTTCTGCATCAGCATGTCCTTCCTTCCCACCAACTTGTCCGCCATCACTGCAGTCACATCAGGGCCTTGGAAGGACCCGTATTTTCCTTGTGGCTTCCATAAACAGGAAACATTCTTTTGGCTGGTCCCCTGCCCAAGCATCCAGGAAGGACCAAGCTGGCAACAGCCATTCTTTTGGCTGGTCCCCTGCCCAAGCATCCAGGACCAAGCTGGCAACAGCAGCATTTACAAGCGCAAAAGCAGTCAAGTTCATCAAAAAGCAAAACAGAAAATCAGATATCAAAGGCACTTAGAAAACTCATTGTGTGCATGTATGTGCGCATGTGTGTGCGCGCGTGTGTGTGCATGTGTGTGTTTAGACACTTTTCTGCCCTCCCTCTCCAGTTACTCAGAGCTCCCGCTTATACGATTGTAGCAGTTAATAATTTATGGAGCACCATACTGCATTCAGCGTCTCCCATGACCACTCAGATTGTCACCACCCCAGGGAGTTTACTGACTACTCATTCGGACAGAATGGGCAAGTGAGACAGACGGTGAATGGTAAGGGACAGTGACCTAAGTTAGGGTTTCTGATCTCACCAAAGGTTGGAAGAAGTGGTATGAGAAGGTGACAGAGGGCGATGAAAAAGTCTGGTCTGCCTTCTTACGTGGCATTAGTGATATAGAAGCAGGTAGTTATAACGATGAATTCCTGACCAAGCCGTCAGGCCACCACTGTTGTTACAACATATGCCTCGCCTGACAACCCGAATGTTCCAGGTGAGAAGTCTGTATAAAAAGCTGAGTGTGGCAGTCGAGCCTCCCGCACTGGGGATTCAATTATTAGTCACCTGCGGGCATCATTGGTCAATTGCTTCCTTTGTATAAACCTTTGCTCAGAATTTCTGCTTCTATATCTGGGGCTTTATATCTGCTCTTCATTGCTCTTTCTGTAGAGAATACCAAGATATGTCTTCCTCTGGGTCTCTGCTCTCTAATAGTTTACGAAATACGGCAGAAAGGATAAAACGTGTACTCAGTGCTGCCTTTGTGAAGGAATATTCTGGAAGGTTACTCTAGAACCATTTTCTCAAAAGTATGCATGCCTAGGATAGCATTCCAAAAATCTCATTTTTATCACTGATAGTTAAAATACACGTCAAATAGTAAACACTGTTTACTTGCATTTTATGTGCATTTTAAATCCCTTCCCGTATATATCATGCAATTATGGACGCCATCAATATAAGATGCACTTTCGTTTTTGTATACCATCAAGAAAGAAAAAGACTTTCATTGATTGTAAAATGCATCCTGATTTCAGCTATTCAAATGGGAAAAAAAATGCACATCTTAGAATTGATACAATATTACACTTAGAGGAATCTCATTTTCATCTGGTTCTTGCCAAAAGTCAGAGAACAGCACCCTATCCTCTCTGCAAGTCTGATGAGGCCAGCCTGCTTTAGAGTTGCTCTCACTGAAGAAAAACCAGGAGAAAGAAAAGGAAGGAGGAAATGATAGATTTAGTGCTTATACGGATGAGATACCATACGGATAAGCATATGGTCTGCGCATCCCACCTCTGCTTTCTGGGTCTGTCAAGTAATTGAGCTCAATATTAATGGGAAGGGATCTAGGGAGGGTGAGGGAGGTGACTTCTTGACCTGCTTTGTACAAAAAAGAGCATCGCTTCTACCTGAGGCAGCATGCGAGCTGTGCTACAGAAATGGTTTCAGCGGGAGAGCCGGCGAAGGCTTAGTGGAGAAGGCATTCGGTCTGAGCTTGAAGGTGAAAGCATCTCAGGACTGAGAAAGCAGGAAGGCAGGCAAACGTGCAGCATGACTGCGTGGCAGTGCCGCCTCCTCAGTGACAGCAGATGGTGGGCAACAAAGCTGGATAAAGAGGTAGGTGACGGAACTTCCAGGTCACACATAAATGGCTCAGGATTTGGGAGTTTCTTAGGCTGGCATTGGCCACCCTAAGGCTTTTGAGCTTGGGAATAATTGATGCAAAACCACATTTCAGAGGGGAAAAGTGGCATTTCAGAAAAAGAAAAACAGAATTTGAAGAAGACAAACTGGCTGTTCTGGGTGTCGTGAACTCAATGGGAAGAGGTAAAAGTTGAAAGGATCGATGGAAATAAAAACTAACATTTATTGAGTGCACTATCGACAGAAACAGGAAATTAAAAGAAAGCTTTTCTGAGGCAGCAGTGGTCGAGATAATTGACCTGGATGATGAATTTGAGGTAGTAGAAGAATTAGCCATTAAGTGGATGGAGACATAGAAATGACACTAGGGAGAGAAAGGGTGGAAAATCAGACTTGGACATCATTTTCCGAGAGGCGGAAGTTGAGTCAGGAGGAGCTGAAGTCATGGGGAAAGATGTGATTTAGAAAAGAAGAGCTTTAGGGCCGCAATTAAGTAATTTTTTAAATTACAAAATATTTAAAATGTGCAGGCCAGCATGGAGAATAATATAACAAACACCTTGTACCTACCACCCAGCTATTCAAATGTATCACCCTTTTAATATATTTGCTTCAGACTCCTTCTTTACATTTTTTTTTCCTAAAGAAAAAACAAACATTATAGATAGAACCGAGATTTAAACATTTCTCCTCTCCTTCCCAGGAGATAAATACTATCCTCCCATTTGATTGCCCCGTGACCCTTCTAATTATTTTTGTACTTTTATAACATATATAGAAAGAGTCAAAAATATTGAGGTAGTGTTTCAAATCGTTTGCATACATGGTATGATAGCACACATATCCTTTTACAATTTTCTTTTATTTCATTCAATATTCATATTATGTTTTGGAAATTTATCCACGATTATGCATATATATATATATGAAATATATTTAACTTCTATATAGCATGCTATAATATAAATATGTCACGACTTTCTCCATTTTTTCCGATGTCAGCTATTATAAACGATGCAGTAATGGGCATCCAAGTACGTGTTCCAAATACATGCTCCGCATTTGCCCAAGTTTCTGAGAGAAATATATTCAGAAGCAGAATCCTGGATTGTAAGATATACACGTTTCTGACAGATATTGCCAAATTGCTTTCTAAGTATGTGTTTTAAATTCTACATTTCTACCAATTCTTGATATTGCCAGACCTCCCATTTTTTTGCTAATCTTATGGGCATAAGCTGGTATCTTGTTTTCTAATTTGCATTTTCCTGATCACTGGTGAGTGGGGACATTGGCCATTCAAGTTCCTCTTTCTGGAAATAAACTTGCTCGTTCTAAAGTATGCCCTTTTTTTTCCTATGACATGGGCTGGATTTTTTAAAAAACTGATTTGTAGTTTTTTATGTATTTTAGGTGGGCATCCGTTGTCATTTGCATGTGTTCTAAATATGCACATGTGGCTAGTCTTTTAACACTAGTCATCGTGTCTTTAATATTTTTTATTCTGAAAATGCTCAATCGACCACAAAACTTGAAAGAACTGTATAATGAAACCATTACTCATTAACCAGACTTGACCATTACCAAGGTTTTGTCTCACTTGCTCGAACTATACTTTTTTTCCTCTCTTATATTTCTGCTAACATATTTTAAAGCAAATCCCAGACCATATGTCATTTTATTTCTACATACTTCAGTAAACATCTGTGCAACTATGGACATTTTCCTATGTAGTCAAATCATGCCATGATGACGCCTATCAAAATCAACAATATTCCTTCACATTACCTAATATATAGTGATTGTGAGTACAAGGTAGTTTTTAATTGGGGCTCAAAATTTCTACTGCTAAGCATAGATGTACCACTCCTGGCTTGGACTGGGATAGCTGGCCTTCCTACGTGAGGATAACGTAAAAATGATTCCATTTTTGACTGATCAACAATCTTTTTCCAGGAAGCAGGCAGGACCTTCTCTACCTGGGGAAAGATGTGAGATGCCTGCCTTAGGCCGTGCCTCTGGCAGCTGTGTAGAAGGTCTGTGACCACTTGAGTCTCTTCTGTTAGAGAAGAGCCATCGACCTCAGAGAGGGTGGTCGGCCCCCTGCCAGTCTTTCTCGATGCTTCCCTGTGGGGCTGGTGTGAGTTCACACATAAAACTCTTAATTCCCTTAGATATATATGAGTCTAAACTAGATTATAGTCAGGATGGTTTGGGGAATGGGCTGGGGTTCATTCCTCTGCTATGTCCCAGAATGAAGAAAACAGACATTTACCAGGGAAAAGAAAGGGTTTGAATACAATACTAGAATAGGGTTTCTCAAGTGTACTTTCTGTGAATCCCTTTACGCAGAAAAAGAGTCGGTGGATTTCTCCTTATACTGCTTAATGAGGTCAGAGACCCCAAAACACTAGAATTAATGGGAGACTTGGATAAGATACCAGTGAGGTAATGTCTAGTTTTGGTTAAATATCCTAAATAGATTACTCACTCTTGCTAGATAAAAGGTAAAGACACTGTCGTGGGGTAAACACAAATCCTGCTAAAATGGAGTCCTCATCAGTCCCCAGACTGGGGAACCTCCGTGCTGTTTCAAAGACCAGTGGCTGTGGGGTCATAGGTGAACCTGTCCTGACAAGAAAACCAGTCAACAATACGATCTCTGCAAACTCCTTTTAGCTAGGACCCCAGACCACAAATCAGAGCCAGGCTGGACCATCAAGGAGAGTCAGGCACCGAGCTCTTATCAGAGGAGGCCAGAAAGAGGTCCACGTGACAGGTCTCCTCTGTCTGCAGGAAAAGGGTGAGCCTGGCAGAGCAGGAGAGTCAGGCCCAAAAGGCTCCGCAAGGCTCCTGGTAGCTTCTGGGCCTTCGTCCTGCGCCTGGAGCTCTTTATAGTTTACCAAGAATTTCCCCAGGCATTGTTTCAATTGATCTTCGAGCACCTTGCAAGATAAGCCCATGAGAGTGAGGCTCGGATTGGTTAAGTAATCAGACAGGGCCTCTATGGGAATATGGACCCCAAGCTCATGGCTGTTTTCCTCTGGCCATTAAGATAGTTGGATAAAGGTTCCTGGGTTGTCCATTCTTGACATTACAGACTAGGGTTGTCAGATGCCTGGTGGGAGGGGCTAAGTAGAGGGACAGGAAATCACTTTCTAGTCACTACACCGTCCCCCATCACCCTACCAGGAGACCATCTCTTGTCCCCACCCAAGACCGCAGGCTGCAGAGCAGAGAACAGAGAAGCTTGTGGCTCCAACAGCTGCCCAGTGCTGGTCTCAGTGGCAGACCTTCTGTTCTTCAACGAGACTAATGGAGCGCGAGAGACGTGGACACATTTCCCCAGATTCTTGCTTCCAGCCAAGTCATCCCACGTGCTCTCTGACTCCCTGTGGTAGAGTCCTTGAAATTTCATGTCACGACTTCCTGCAGATATCAGGGCAGCGATGGTAATCCTTCCTGTTAGTGTTGGCCAGTGACCCAAACAGGCCGACTGCTGCTCGCTCTGCTGCGGGCTTCCTCCTCCCCCATACCGTTGCCTGCAGTCTTGGTGGCTACCTCTGTGACCTCGCCAGGAAGCATCTCCAGGACATGCGAAGGCCTCTCGTGATAGTGAGCCAAAAGCGAGGCCTACGCTTCCCCCCGCCATCCCTCCCCCGCACTCCCAGTCTGCCTCTCCCCTCAGTCAAAGGAAACGACCCTTTTCACCCACATCCATTGACAAGCTCATGCTTAGCAGAAGCCCTGAAACAACGAAACAGACAAGCTCGTAGGAGCTGGGAGCTCAGCTCCTCCGGGACCTGGAGGGACAGGGGTCTGCGCCGGGGGAGGTTTGTTTTGCTCCACCTGTGTGATGGCCGCACCCACAAAACTGTTCCTCTGAGAAGCCTAGCACGTCTCCCTGTGTTCGTGGTGCACCCAGATCCTCCTCCAGTGAAAATCACCAACTCCTATGGGTCACAAGGCTATAGTAATCAGGAACGAAATAGCAGGGAAATGTGAATGACATAGAAGTAAAAATAGTCCCAGTACCTGCTGTCATTAAAGTCAGAACAAAGTAGAGGAAAAAAATCACAATTACCCTGTATGTAGCGTTTGTAATGGATTGTTTTTAATATAAATACATTTTAAGTATGTTATTTCTCTCGATCCTCAGAATAAAACTGCGTCTGGTACACAGGAAATTCAAACGTTGGTTTCTCTTCCTTGCTCTCAATGAGGTTGGAAGGGAAGGTATTATTATCCCCGCTTTACAAAAAAAGAGACCTGGGCCCTAATTATTCGAGATTAAATATATACGTATATTGTAGGGGCCCTAGACGCAAATGCAGCTTTCTTGGCTGTACATGTCCTGCTCCCAGAATCCTGGGGTTAATACATGACCCCTTTTTTCCTCTTGATTCCCCATCCAATTAGTTGTGTGGATGCTACAGCTTTTAAAGTATCTCGAACGTGTACCATTCTCGCCATTGCTGGCACAGTTCTAAGCACTTTAAATCTATTCGCTAATTTAATCCTCACAAGACACTACGGTAGGTATCATTATTCTCACTCTACAGATGAGGAAGCGGATGCACCGAATGGCTAAGTAATTCCTCCAAGTCACACTGCAGTGGGGCAGGCATACGAGCCAGGCGGTCTGGCCCCTGGGTCTGGGCTCTTGGTGACCACATCGCATCAGCTCTCACTTCGTTCTCACTGTGTCCTGACTGAGATCTGCCTATCTCAGACATTACTCGGTACGTCCTCGAAGGCAAGAACTGTCTTTCTGCCCTTTTCCCCAAGCCCCAAGCACAAGGTGTGGCACACAGTATGCGCTCACTAACGATCTCGTGAATAAACGTTTGGGAAAAGAGGAAATCAGAGGAAAGACATCCCGTCTGAACCTAAACTCTCAGAGCTCAAACTGGTCACGAATGCTTTCCTCTGCTGTGACCCGAGACATCAAACAGCCGCAAAAACAGATCATTGATCGCAACCTAGTCCATCCTCGGATGGCCTTAGAGTAACCAGCTCTCCAAATGGCAGTGCCAGCCCCCGAGGACACGGCGCAGAGCTCCTGGGGACCCGGCCCGCGGCCGACGTCAGTCTCCCAGGACCCCACTTCTGCGTCTGTGCTCGGAACCAATCGGCTCCCCACAAAAAAGGGGGATCTGCCCCGCAGCTCAGATGCTCATGTGCAGAGGTGTATCACACGGCGAGGACTTCCCAGAACGTCCGAGTGAATCAGCTGCTCAGGTTGGGACAAATCCAGACCATGTGACCACAGAGGGTGGCACATTGAAAATTGAGATCTAATATGAGCCATCTGGTCTGGAGAAACAGCCAACCGGAGGGACGGGGGCCTGGAAAACGTCCAGGGAGCAGACTTATCTGGGGGGAAATGATGAGTCAGCTCTGCCCAGAAACAAACGCCTTTAATGGAAACCTCTGCAGGAGGCCCACGGCCCCTCATCTTGAAGCCAGAATGGGTAACTCCGTCTGAAGATCACCCTTGGATTCAAAGTTTTAAGGTGCCTGGGCCCAGGCCTAGCGTGGGCATGGGTGAGCGTGGACATAGGTGAGCATGGACATGGGTGAGTGTGGACCTAGGTGAGTGTGGACCTAGGTGAGCGTGCATGTGGGTGAGCAAGGACATGGCTGAGCATGGACCCAGGTGCAGTAAAGCTTCATCGCTGTGTTGGGACAGCGTGGGCTGGAGAGAATCATTTCACGGTCAGATGTGCCAGGCAAGACGCTATAGGAGGCACTAGACGAGCTGGGGACGAGCATTTTCCCCTAGAACGGGGACGGCGTAGCCTTGGTCCTGGAGGACGACTTTCTACTGTGTCTTCTCTCAAGCTGTCGCCTGAAAAAAAGTAAAAAGCAGACCAATTCCCAGGTCTAATTATCTCCGTTCAGTCTCCTCCTGGCAGCAGCGGCCAAGGCTCTCGCCAAAACTCTGCTTCACCAACACCCTAATCCAAAAAGCCCCACGTTGGCGGGAGAAGACTCTGCTGGCCCAGAGCAGCTGCGAAGCTTCCTGACACCAAGGCAGGGCACAGGAGTTCAAGGCCAGAAGCTTCAAAGCACCTACTTCCCTCGAGCCCCCTTGGCCCCTGCTGGACACAGGAGAGGTGGTGAGGCCCACCGTCTGGAACTTCACCAGAAAATGACACAGCAATCAACAGCCACTCGCCCTAACTACCCCCCTCCCCAGGAAGTTTGGAGTCTTCTTAAAGGCCTGTTTGTGCTTGTAGTGGGAACTCCAAGGTCAAGGTGAGCTCCACGGCTGTTTCTGTCCGGGCTTGCCGAGAGCTGAACCTGGGAGAGCTGAACCTGGGAGAGCTGAGCAGAGCTGGGAGATGGGCCAGGGGCTCTCAAGGGCACGCTGGGGAGCTCCCTGGGCACCACACCATTGCTGATCTGCACTTCCTTGCCCTTCCAAAGACGTTTTCCTACCTCAGCCCCTGGGTAAGCCTGGGACCTATTGTTTCTTCTTGGCTGGAACAAGAGGTAGCTCACTCCTGAAGGATGCCCTGAGCTCAAGGCTGTCTCTGACTTGCAGAGTAGTGAACCCCAGTCACCTCAGGGGCCTGTGCTTGCATGAGCAGGGAAGGAGGGAACCAGCCAGGTGGGCATCTCCTTGACCTCCAATCTTGCAACCCTATGGGAAGAAGGACCAGATGTAGCTCGCTGGGC
>NW_006436814.1:4472969-4478555 GCF_000325575.1 Pteropus alecto | reverse complement strand
CCATTAGCAAATATTTACTGAGCAGTACTGTCTGCAGGGTCCTGACGGAGGTGTTTGGTTACCCGGGTCAGAGGCTGCCCTCCCGCCCTGCAGCCCTGAAGACAGACCAACCATAAAGGGAAACTGAGCTTAGCAGGAGCTCGAGATACCAGACACACCAGCCTTGGAACTGGGCAAACGCCGGAGACACACGACCCCTCATTTTTGTCCTGAAGACAAAAGTTTTGCATGTTTTACTGTCCTCTCTCTCACGGTGGCTGGAATGCTGGTTGAGGCGAGGGAGGAATCAGAGCCAAGGAGAGAAACGGGGTGAGAGCTACAATGACGGGCGGAGGGAGTGACAACGGAGCGAGAGGCCGGGGGAGCTGAGGGACGATGCTCTGGGGTCTGAGTGGGGAAGGAGACGGGACGGGCGCCTCGTCAGACATGATGTCCCCAGGGGCTGGGATCATCTTCTCCGTTTGTCCTCCATGGTCACCAGGGCACTGAGCTTGGTAGGTTTCCCTGTCTCCCTTTACTGGCCACCATGAGGCTGTGGTTATCAGTGCCCTGCTTCCTGCAGCCCCAGGTGGCCGCGCCAGGCTCCCAGGCCAGTCCCTCGCCCACGGCCTCTAAAAGAGAAAGTCAAGATCGGCGAGTGGGAGGACCCTGCTCACCCCGTTTCCAGTCGTCGCTGCCCACGCCGATGCCCTCGTTCGCAACCGGTCATCCTGAGCATCTCTGCCGCTAAGCCCACCGTACTCGGAGGACCCCAGCCTCCCCCGGGAAGGGCTGCACCTGCTCCATAAAAGTCTGTCTCTGTACCTTTGCTCACACCCTCTCTGTATCCAAAAGCCCAGCTATTCCATCTACCAGAATCCAACCTTTGTCTTCAAAATCCAGGTCCTCTGTGCAGCTTTTTCTGATGCCTGCCCTCAGTTAACCTCTCTCTTCTCTGCGCCGTAGAATTTTGTGACTCGATTGTAAACACTGCTTCTCACAGCGAGTCATGCATATAAACAGTGCCTTTTTCGTGCTGTGTCTAACTAAACCCCTCTTCTCACCAAACCCCAGCGAGTACCAAGCAGATGCTCAGGATAATGTGTTGATTGACTTGTTGGACTGAATGACTGAGGACATGACAGCTGTGATCAACCGAGAGTCCACACTCACCATTTCCCAGGCCACCCGGATTGTTTCCACGGCAGAGCCCGCCGCTGAGTGGAGATGTCATCTGATTTATTAATTAACGCAAACACCATTCATCCAAATGCTCCAGGGCATGGTTAGAAAAAAAAATCCAGAACATTTTAAAAATGATAAAAATAACTTTTACCAGCCTAGAAATAACTGAAGTTTTATTCCTAGTGCTTTGGTCCCAGCATCAACCCCGCCTTCTGCATCACCCAGGCCCTGTCGGCCCCCACCAGTTAGTTGTCCCCTTTTCCCACCTTGCTTCCCAGGTGATTGACAGAATTCCTGCCAGTAAGGCTGGCTAATTGGGTTAATGGAGTGACTGTGTTTTTTGTTCTCTCCACCACCCAACCCACCATGCTGGCTGCTTTCCACTACCTGCCTCTCATCTGTTCCAGGATCACTAATTTGCAACAACAACTTCCATTGTCGGCCACATCTGGGACTGTGGGGTTTTAAGTGAATCTCCTCAAGGCAGAGAACAGAAGATGCTGCTATTTTGGTTTGTCTCATTGACAATGGGGCCATTCTCTGGGGTTCACGGCAAGCGGGGGAAATCTGAGCAGCCGTGGGACCCAGGCCAGAGCACAGTGTGCTGAGGAGGAGGGAGGCCAGCAGGTGGGGGGAAAAATTCTGACCTTTTCTTCCCAGCTACTTGGGTTTGCATTTCATTTTAATCAGTTTCAGATGAAACTGACAAGCCAGGAGCCTCTGGAATCTCAATGGCCCCGGCCTTTGGCCTCTGGTCTCTAGAACTCCTAGCATGTGACCTGGCCTGACCCAGCTTGCCCCAGAGGAGGCCGCACTGAGGGTGGCCTTTCTGATCCCCAAGGCTCTCAATGGTCTTGGAAAAAAACAAGGCTTTTCCCCTCTGTTGTTTTTTTGAGGTACGTTCATTCTGCCTCAATCTGTTACGCCTTAAATGGATCGCTGCCTGCCCTAAGTATGGAAATGTCAGCATTCCGGAGCGAGGTGCTGGGACAGCGAGACGCAGCCTCCAGGAGCCCTGAGACAGGCCTGAGGGGTGCCTTGTTGGTGCGGGTGGCCTGAGGGTGCTAACGCCGTCTTTGATCTCCCAGTCCCTCCCGCAGGGCTCTGGGAAGGGCCTTTGTTTCTTAGGGTGACCTCTATCTCCGCCCGGGCCCCTCCCTCCTCTTCGTTTGTACCCCACCCCCAGCCTCAAGGCTGTCCTTATCTTTTCTGTCCCTAGGCAAACTGCAGGGCTTCTGATCCCAGAATCCCTGAAAGCTGAACGTGGTTACCTGAGCGTCAGCCCTGGGCAGATCCCACAGACACACCCCCATCCCACCCAAACGCCTGGGTGGGCAGGGGATGCTCGGACCCTCTTGAATCCCCAGTGTCCTGCGCCCTGTTGTGGTAGGTGCTCCATAAATGCTTATTTCTGCCTTCGGTTTTGATTATTTGTAAACTTGCCTGAACCCTGTACCCTCTTCCGTTCTCATCAGCAGGTGAGCTTTCTTGTTGTACGTGTTGGTTTTCCCTGCAGCACACACTGCCTGGGTGACTGACGAGAAGAGGCGCTCAGTAAATAAGTAATGGATTTCACTGGATCGGAAGTTTCTGGCAATCAAATAAGAGCGGAGGTTCTTTCCAGAAAGGAAGAGATTGACCAGAGGTAACCAAACTCACCAACACCTTTCCCAGCCACGTTGGAGGGTATGTGCTCCATGGGGGACCATTTCCAGTCAGCCTTCAGGTACGTGACTCCACGCGACTGTCTGCACACCACTGCCCTCCGCTGGACACTGAGCCAAAGCTGCCCCGAGACCTGGTCCACGTCAGAATGCCCTCAGGTGTCCTTCCCATCCATCCTGGACACAGCTACTGGACAAACTGGTTTCCTGGCTGGCTGCTCTTACCAAGTTTGTTTCCCCCTGACCACCGTGCATTGAATCCATGAAACCTGAGATGAGACGAGAGAAAACAGAGCTTCTCTGACTCCCTGGTACATCGTAGGTTCCCTAAATACTCAACGCGTGAAAATCAACACCGTGACCCACGTTCCTGGCACGCCAACAGCACTGTGGACTGTTATTATAATTATTAATTAAGAATCCATTTAAGAACCTAGAGTCTAGAACAGCTAGGATGCTGATGATTTTTCGAAGACAACCGAGGACAAGAAAAAGGCACAAAGAGCTTCAAGCAGAAGAATTAAAAAACAACCAGTTATTTCTCTCTGTCTTAACAACAACAAAACCTTCCTCCTTTGGGAAAAGATAAAGAAAGGAGAAAGTAAACACGTACACTGCCAACTCTTGTAGATGAGACTGCTCTCTCCCTTACTGTGACGTGTTTTCTGTCTTCAATAGTAGGTATTTGTGAGCTTGCCTTATTATCTCTGCCTCTGACCTTATTCGCTTATAAGCACTTTGTCTGGCACAATGACTGGCCTGTAAAAAGTCTACAATACATAGTTATTGAATTCCTGGCAGTCGAATGTAGTATAAGAGTGGCTAACAATTTGCCAATGGCAATAGGAAAATAAGCAAAAATGGAAGCAGCACTTATTACTTATAAATTGCTTCAATTTGCTAAGAAATTATTTTCAACTCCCAAAATTGAACTCTGGGGTTAGCCCAGGGCCTGGCAGGATATATGAGTCTGAAGTTTCAGGAAGAATTCCGGACTAATCAGAGTTCCAGGAGTCACAGAGCATGGGGTGGACCTGAAGACCCAGAGCATCGCCCAGGATGGGCTATAGAAGTTGAAATCGAAGTCTGGGACCTCGGGACTGGATGCCGAAGGACCAGGGGGTACAAAGGAGGCCAGGACAGAGGCAAAGCAGGAAAAGCCAGAGAAACGAAGGAGGAGAGAGGAAGAGTAGAACCAAAAAAGCCAAGGACCTAGGGAGTTTTCAGGACAAAGGAGTGGCCTCTTGCCTCAAACGCAGCTGAGTAATCTAGTCAAGACAGGATTGAGAGCTGATGGCTGGATTGGGCAATAGGAAGGTCAGTGGTGACCTGTGAGAGCATCTGGTGACCTCGGTGAAAGCTGCTTCAGTTAGGGGGGCGTAGGTGGATAGAGTGGAAGGCGCCATGGTGAGAATGGCATTGAATGGGAGGCAAGGACGTGAAAACCATTGCAGGAGGCAATCGATGTAGAAGAAAGAACAAGGGCTTCTGGTTTTGACCTCGCACCCAGGCTTTGCCTCCCAATCCGGCTTCCCTATCAACTTGACACTGGTGACATTTTCTAAAAATCAAAATTAATCCTACCGCTTCCTGTTGTGATTAACATGCGCTGGCTTGCCGCTTGCTAGACAACGAAGAGCAAAGTCCAATACAAATCTGTTTAGTATAATTTATTTCTCAGGCTTGGTTTCTTCATTACCTATAAAGGAGAGGTGCACAGGTCCATATTCCCTTTTCCTAAATTCTTGGGGCCATGCGTGTTTTGGAATTCATAGCTTGTCGGAATTCCAGAAAGGGAATATGGTACACATGCCCTATAGTACAGAGCCCAGACTCCACCCTATAATCAAACGCACCAAGTAGGACAAATCAAGACTATAAACAACCTCACCAGAGGTCAGGTTAAGTTTTCCACCAAAGAAGTCACTAAGGTGCTTTGGTTTTTCAGAACTTTTCAGATTTTTGGAACTGTGATAAGGGACCACCCTCACAGGGTCGTTTTAAGGCTCAGATGAGTTATGCGTGGAAAAATGAAGCCCAAAGGGTAACCACAAAGAGAGCAGAGGCCTCGCTCCTCTCTCTTCTGTGTGTGTGTGTGTGTGTGTGTGTGTGTGGGTGTGTGTGAGAGAGAGAGAGAGAGAGAGAGAGAGAGAGAGAGAGAGAGAGAGAGAGGGAGAGAGAGCAGTTTACAAAGAACACTCTGATAGCCTTGTGGAAGCCATTTCTCCACAGCTGAAAAGAAAAACCTAATTTAAGGAATGCAGCCAAATGTAGCTGGGGATAGTTGAATGATCAAGGACAGATCCGCCGACCTCTTCGTCATCTTGATTTCTCTTTCTCTTTAGGGGCGGAGGCTGGGCTTGGTGAAGCTGGAACTCAGTGATGGGGACCCTCACTATGGCAATCACTTCTTTACTGTCACCTTTCCTGCTAAGCTATGAGCTCTATGAGGCAGGGACTAGGTCTGTCTTATTCACAGCTGGGTCTCCAGTGCCCAGCACAGTTCCTGGTGCTTGCCCAGAATGGGCACTTGATATGTGCTTTGATGAATTGAAAGGAAATTGATCTCTTATATTCCGTGTTTTGACAGAAGGCAAAGTTGGCATTGTCTTAACTTCAAGCAAAAACTTCTCCTCCCTGACTCTGCCCTCTCTGCCTCTCACTTCTGTTCTTCATGGCTCCCCAGCCCATCTTCATTAACTAAGGACTTGGGCCCCTGGCTCACAGCCTTCTTCATCTTCTCCCCTTTCTTGCTCAT
>NW_006436814.1:4472274-4472914 GCF_000325575.1 Pteropus alecto | reverse complement strand
ATCTAATCTGACCGTAAATTCGGTTCCTCTTTCCTTTATTAGCTTCAGATTTCATTGAGACCTGGTCTCTTAACCTCTCTTTTTTGGCCCAATTAATTACTCACCTATCTAGTCTGGATCTCATGATTTATTACTTCAACCACTCTTTTGCCAAACCTTCGACATTTTTGTCCGTCTGCCACAGGTACCCTATAAATCTCTAACATCATCTGCCTTTTCTATTCCAAGATCCAGGTTTTTGGATGGTGCTGGAGACAAACCCCACACGTGCAGATTAGGGCTATTCCCAGATGATTTCCAATTTTAGCTGAGTCTTCATCTCTGCTTGACATACTGTTTTTGAGTTCCTGGTCTGCTTCCTCATTCATTTCTCACAATGGTTTTTCCAGATCCTCTCACAGTTCCAAACACACCCTTGCCCTCCTATCTTAGAAGATGGCCTTGCCTCTTAAGTGCCAAAGCAAATTTACCTTCTCGCCCTTGGATCTACATACTCACCTATATCTCCACCCACTTTTTCTTCCTTCCCCGACACCTCAGAGGCCATGGTGAACTCTCTTTTTCCCATGCATCGGTGCCTTTGCTCCTGCCCCTGAGATTTTGCTTTCCCTTTTTTCTTATATTTTAATCTTTCCTTCTC
>NW_006436814.1:4456131-4472220 GCF_000325575.1 Pteropus alecto | reverse complement strand
CTTTCTTTACCCAGCCTCTTCAGGCCAACTTATCCCCTTTTCTCTTCATGACTGAGCTCATAAGAAGAGTACAGAGCAGCAGTATTTGCCACTTGGCCACCTCTTCGGCCTCTTTCGGTCAGTTCTACCTGACCCCTAGCGCGACGGTGGTTCCTCCAGCCGAGGTCACCAATGACCTCCCAGTGATTACAATCAATCGACTCATTTCATTTCTTATTGCACTTGAACCCTATCTGCCATCTGACGCCCTCCTCAAAACCCTCCCCTCCCCTCCCTTTCTGGTCTCCTTTTCTCTCTCTTTTAATTTCTCCTCCACCTCCTTCGTGGACTCTACTCCCTCTCTCTCACCCTTTGTACATGTGGCTCTTTCCTAGGATTGTCCTTTTCTCCTCTTCTTATGCTATATCCTCTCCATGGGATGGCTCAACTAAGACCTTCTTCTTCTAATGACCCCGTTTTATGCCACTGCCGGAGTGTCAGACGGAGATACTCGGCTAAGCTACCGGACATTTCCACCAGATGTCCCAAAGAAACTTCAGCCTCGCCAAGTCCAGAACTGAACTTGTTGTCTTCCCCTAGACTTCTCCAAACCCGTTCTTCTTCCTTTTCCCCTGTGTCGGTCGATGACCGCCTCTTCCACAGACTTACGAGTCATCTTCCACTCTCCTTCCCTGCATTCCCAATGTCCAATCACTCACCAAGGAAATCTCGAATCTGTATCCTCCTCTGAATTCCTAAGCTTGTGCCTTGATTCAGATCCATGGTCTCTTATGCCCATATTACTGCAAGAGTATCTTAAGAAGACTCCCTGCCTCTGGCTTGTATCACTTCTGTTCCGCCTTGGTGTGCTGCTGGAGCCCCATAAAATGCAGATCTGTTTAAAGCCCTTCAATGGACAGGAAAAACTAATTTATAGTAGCAGAAAGCAGACTAGTGATGGTCTGAGGCCAGGGGTGAGGGTGGAGAGGTTGATTATAAAGAAAAATGAGGAAACCGTTTTGGAGATGAATATTCTGCATTTTGATTGCAGTATTGGGCATATTGGATATACACCCAATGAATACGTTTGTCAAATGCATCACTCTGTACGTTTAAAACCAGAACGTTTTATTGTATATAAAATATGCCTCAATAAACTTAATTAAAGGAAGATATCCTCCTATGTCACCACATTGCCTGGTGGACAAAGTTCAAATTTCTTATCCCGGCATAAGTGATGATATGGCTTCTTTTCTTGCTTCTACTCTTCCTCCATCCGCTAAGCACCCGCCACATTAAGTACTCCGCAGATCTAAAATGGACCTAGATGTCCTGCCCCTCCTTGCCTGCCTGTTGAACATCCACCACGTTTACCGGGCTTGGGCTTGTGCTATCACCATTCGCATCCCCTCTACCTACAGGAGTTCCACTGACCCGACATAAATAATAGAAGGTTTTCGGTTGCATTCTTGTGTGTATGTCTCTCTCCTCCTTTACGAGGCTGTGGGTGTGACAGCTGGACCCTGTCTTCTGCATTCCTGTATCTCCAGTTTATCATCAAGCCGCTCGATTTTTGTTGAAAGAACCTGGGCTTTACCATTGCAGTCCAGTCCAGCCCAGCGGGCAGCGGGACACATGCTCCTCCATTCCTCCAGGGGGCGCTGTGGCAACCGCCAACTCTCCCTGCTCGACTTCTCTGCGCCAGCTCCCAGAGCCACTCGCTCGGGGCTCCGCCCCCTCTCTGGCAACATCCTTCCTCCCTATTGGGTAAGGCCGGTCCTGGCCGCCCAATGAAACGAGGCATTGGTGCGAGGAGGCGCCACCATCTTTGGGCTCCTGGCCCCTACAGCGGTTAGTGGCGGCGGGAGCTGAGGAAGTAGGTGGGCCGGGTCGCGCCGCCTCCGGTGCCGGCCGTCCCTCCGTCTACCTTTCCGCCGCGGGCTCACCATGCCGCAGTATCAGACCTGGGAGGAGTTCAGTCGCGCGGCCGAGAAGCTCTACCTCGCCGACCCTATGAAGGTAAATTGCTGGCGGGGCCGATGCCTCTGTCCCCAACTCCAGGTCAGAGGGTCTTCCCTACCGTCGGCTTGGCCTGCGGAGCTGCTTCTGCATCCTGGGAGGCGCTGGGAGTGTGCAGAGACTGACACCAGCAAGTCATATTTTTACTCCCTGATTAACGGCCCGATAAGGCTCTGAAATGGGCACAAGTCCGGGTCATTTCGGGGTCCTAAGGTTTACGGTCGGCCTTCCCCCGTCCCCAATCCCTGAGCTTCCTTTAGGGCTTTGGTTCGTTTACGTGTCTCTAAGGGCAGGGCTCCTCCCCCTGCAGCTGTGGCTTCCAGTCCTTTAGTTGTCTTGCTGCCCCTTTCCTGTTCCGCTGGCGGGTCAGGGTACCTCGTATAAAACAAACTATTTTTTTCTGCCACTGCTGAGACATTCTTGAAAAACCCCAATATGGAGTTCCTTTTCTACACCCCTTAGAATAGTAGGTCTCAATCTGTTGGAGGTCAGCGCCCTTTTGAGAATGTGAAGGTGCTTACACCCTTTCCTCAGAAAAATGCCCTTAAACATTAAGGTTTACAAACAGTTTTACGGGGCTTGTGGATTCATTCATGACCCTAACAAAAATTATAAGTGGATGCCAGAGGTTAGCTCCTTATTAAAAAGCTAGGATTTGTCGTATATAAGGGTTGTTTGTAGCACTTCCTTGTTACTGCTAGCTTTTTAGACTTGATTAAGTATCAAGAAGCCGTAAGACATTCTGTTTCATTTTTTACAATAAAATAATACAATAAGTAGTGAGGTAGAATTAAATGTTTTTCAAATTGAATACTTTATGACACGATTTCTGGCTCTTCCATTTAGATGATTTTCTTTGTTCATAGGGCCATTTGTTTCTTCATTCAAGCAATGTGCCATGAGAATAATACAGGATTTTTGCCTAGAAGTACCCACGGTGTAAACTAAAAATATTTGAAAAGATAGTAAGAATATACAAGTTCACATCAAGAGTAATCACTTTAAGAATGTGTCGGTGGTAAGGAAAATGAAAACGGTAGTTATGGAGCATTGCTGTGAACAGAACATGTCTAGATAGGCCGGAGAGGGACAACTTCAATCCTTTGCCCAATCAGAAAATGCCAGTGGTCTAGAAACTTCTGCATCCTCATGATAGCCTTCCGGTTTTTGAATGGTGTTTTCGATAGGGAGGTGAGAGGGGATGAGTGGGGAAAGGGAGCTTGACAGTTTTATTGAGTGCCATCTATGTAACAGACAGTTTACATATATTTGTGTAATATATGTGAACAGTTAAGACAACCCCTTGAGGTAGGTGAATAAACAATCTTAGATACATTAAATGATGTGCCCAGTCTAAGAAATTAAGCTAAAGTTTGAACCCGGGTCTCGAAACCCCAAGTCCATGCTGTTTCTCCCAGTTCACAGTGCCAGGACTAAAAAGAAAAGTTTTGTCAGAACTCTCTGGAATCTGTTTTGCAGAATTCTGTCTTCTCTCCCCACCACATTGAACCTGTTGACGATACCTATCACCTTAACCGTTCACCCTTGCATCACTCTAATTGAAGATGGTATTACTGCCAGACCATGTAATAACATATTAGTTGTTCTGTCTGCCTTTTTAATCCCTCCTTCACTCTCACAGCACAGCTGCCTAAAACACAAAAATTGAATTCTCTTAGTTTCCTACCTAAAAAACTGGTTCATCTTTGATTGCTAGAAAAAGTCCAGATTTCCATCCCACAGTCTGACTCTCTTCAGTCTTTCTGTCTTTGTCTCCCACCATATCCACTGTCCTCAGCTCTAGTCTCATGAAGCTACAGAATTCATCGAATCTTCATTCAGACTGGTGCTTTAGCCTTCCTGCTACTTTCTTCCCTAAAAGAAAAAAAAGACATTTTCACAGCCACCTCCACGAAGCCACTGTACACTTCTCCTCCCCGCAGTGCAAATGATTGGTTTTCTTTTTTTAGCATTTTACTTTTATATGCCTGTAAAGAACTTAATTCATGTTCTTTTCTGCTTTGGGTTATTTTTGGTTGGTGGAATTCAAAGTTCCTAAGAGAGCAAGAACCTTGATTTCTTTTCCTCTCTTCAGGGCATCTGACATGGTAATTTAGGTGTCCCCTAATTTACACAGTTCACCCTCATAATACTTGAGACCCTCTAACTCTCATTTCTCTTAATAAAGCCAGTGAGTATTCTTTTAACTAAGAGTTAAAATTTTACATAGTCGTCATGCTTAGTATATTTTAAAGTTTCAGTTTCTTTTTATTTCTGGAGAACTGAAGTTTTTAAAATATAAAAGTGAATTTCCTAGCTCAATAAATATCATCAGTTAGGTAGTCTAAAAGTAATTAACCTGTATCTACTTAAATGCTTGGTGAGTTCCCTTCCATCCCTCACCAAGACTCGTCCCTTAGGGTGGGGGCCTTTTTGGGGTAGGGGAGGGAGGAGGTCTACTTAACTATAGAATACCAGACATAGGAGTTTTCTAGATTTGGGATGGTTGTTGATGGAGACTTCTTTTCAAGACAGAATTCTGCCTTTCTGTAATAATGCATCATGTTGCACCATCACGATAGAGACCTGATTTTGCTGAGTACTTTAGTCTCAGCCCACCTCCTGAGAGCCGTGGGAAAGGGGAAGTGTGCGCTGCGATTTCCTGAGGAATAGATTTGGACTTAACTAGCCATCTCTTTTTTTTTACCCTTTCTTTTCCTATCACTCCCCTGTGGCTAGGTGTGTTGGTATTGTAGGGGAGGAAAAACTTTTCCTCTTACATTTAATTGCTGAGGCCCTGCAAATTAAACTGACAAAAGATAGATTAACAAGAGGAAAAGATATTACATATGCATTGCAGTTCACAAAGAAATATAAGGAGACAGAATTTGGAGCCTATATACTATCTTAACAAAGAGTGATAACAGGTAGAGAAGAGGCTGGACAAAGGAAAAAAGGGTTTGGGGCTTCTAAAGGTGGGTAAGTTGTGAGAGGGTGACTAGGACACATGATAAATAAGTTTAGTACAATTTGTTATGTAGATAAGAACGCTTCTTCATAACAATTGAACATTTATGTCATGTTACGAAGGTTAATTTATGCCCTGCTTTTAGTCTGAAAGGGCAGAGAGCTGATTACCTTCAGCTCAAAACAGTCCTTATGCCAAAGTGGCTTATTTTGGTGTGGCATGCTGTGATTCTATTCAGTATATATTCTTACTGTCAAATGCCAAAACACCTTAAGAGTCTCACAGTCCTGAATATGGATGCGTTTGGGAAATTTAAGACTTTAAAAAAATAATAAATTGTAGCAATAGGAATGCAATGGAGTAAAATGCTGTTTTCTACCTCATTTCAGTAATAAGTTTACAATAAAGATGCCTTTAATCTTGGCTGTTAATTCTAAAAGAATCCATTTTAGCCCACTTGAAGATTAAATTATTTATGAGAAATACCTTCTGATTTTACTGTCGCTAAATATGTATTTTTGTTTCAGGCACGTGTGGTTCTCAAATATAGGCATTCTGATGGGAGTTTGTGTATTAAAGTAACAGATGATTTAGTTGTAAGTATACATTTTTTATTTGTTGCATACTTTCAGATTTGTTTTGAGTTAATCATTTGAAATTATTTACATAGATTTACGTAGATCACCCATTAGGATGCTCAGTTTGCATTTCATTCCAAAGTCAAGACCGCATTCTAGAAGCTACTTTTATAGGCTCTTGGGGAAATAATTTAACTTGCTTCTTTAAGACAGTATGTCACGTGTAGTTTAATAATTGTTCTCTTCAGACCTTAAGCAAGAGGAATGAGAGAGCAAATCTGGCTGTAAGGGGTAAAGGTTTCTTTATAGGCACGGGAGAGGTAAAGGATGGCATGCGAATACAGGATTTAGGCTTCATAGGTATCTCTCTCCTTCCCTGGCCGCTCGCTCTTGTCACTTCCTCACATCCCGTTCACTCCTTACCCTGCCGCCGGCTGCCTTCTTCCTGCAGTGCTCCGCTGAAACCGCTCTCAGCGAGAGCCAACAGCCCCTTAATTTTCAAACCCAGCGGTCTGATCAGTTCTTACCTCACTTGACCTTCTTGCTGCTTTTGATGCAGAAAACCTTTGCTCTTGAAATTCTTTCGGCATCTATGGCTCCATGTTGTCTTCTTTCTCTGTTTCTGTTTCATTCTTTTCTAATTATTTGACTGAAGTGCCCCCGTAAATATTGGCTTCCCCAGGATTCTGTCCTCAGTTGTCTTTTCATCCTACTTCTGGAGTAATCCATCCAGTCATTAAGTCCAAACACCGCCTGTATCTATGTCTATTTTCACAGTTGTACATTTAGCTCGTATTGTTCTTCTGACCCCCTGACCAGCGCTAAACTGAGTGTCTTGACCTCACTGCTCATCCGCCTGTGTAGGATGGAATCATCGTGCCACATGGGCTGCTTCTCTTATTTTATAGCTTCAGTTGCTCTTCATGTTTGCAGATCATGTTTGGTCCCTTTTTCTCATTCTCATGTCCACTCTTCCTTCATTTGAAAACTTGTATTTTGATCGTCTGATACGTTCTGTACACTTTCCTAAGCATTTGGGGATTATTGATTAAGCTCCTTCATCTCATTTCCTGTCATGAATGATCTGTCTTCGCTGCTACTCTCAGGTTTAAAATCTCATCATCACTTGCCTGGTGTACCATTAGAAAAGTCTCCTAACTGTGTCCCCGATTCCAGTTCATTCTTCAGTCGTCCTATACTTATGCTGGACTGATTTCTAAGATGCGAATTTGTTTGTTACTGCCCCACTTAAAACCCTTTCGAGGCTCCTCATCACTCATAAGGTAAACTCCATCCTCACATCCTCTCTAATCTCTGTCTTTTCTGTATCGCTTCCGAGCACCTTTAGTGTGCCGTGCTGGCTTAGGCCTTGGCCTTGAACAGTCTGTTTCCACCTCTGCAGTATCGAATCCCACCCCTCCCCACTGTGACAAGACAGCTGCTGACCTTGCAAACCCAGCTCGAGGGGGTTCTGCTTCATCTCTGGCTTTGTGTTTCAGCTGTTCTGTGCTGCATCACAGTTGTTTTATCCCGCTTGTCTTTTCAGTAGATGGTGAGCTTTAAGACAATAGAAAGATCGGTGACAATCTTACTTGTACTTGCAGTGATGAACATAGGATCTTGACCCAGAGGGTACTTAGTAATTATTATTTTAATAGGTTATTTTAAAAATTTCATAGCAACTTTAAAAATTACTTTTTGTCTTTGGTCATATATATGTGTTAAGGGTTCCATTGTGAGGTTTGCATGAAGTCATATCTTTTAATGATTACCGTGTCTTTCAAGAACCGACTAGATTTGTTTGGTAAAGTAACTGAAAATGTGAAAAAGGAAGAGTAAATTGAGGTGTAGTGTGCTAGACCTTGAGTCAGGAGATTGGAATCCTGGTTTAGCCATTTTACCAGTGTTTCGGCCTTGGAAAAGTTCTGGCCAAACATTCAGCTTTCTGGGCCTCAATTTCATGTCTGTAAAGCGCCATAGTGATAGTCTGCTTACCTACCTAATTGGTTTATTGTAGAAAGTAAATAAAATATTTGAAAGTGCCTAGCATTAGTGCTTGCCAGTTAGTGGACTCAGTATATACTTGAATCTTTAGCATTCACGTTGATAAAAATTTTACAGAGTGAATAGGTATACCTGCTGAAGAGAAACCAGTGTGTCCTGTTTTAGAAATAGGAAAAAGTGCAGAATGGGTTTTAATACAAAAGGCTTTATCTCCAAATGATGACTTTTGGCCCCCAGCAATAGTTAAACAGAATTAAGGATCTGTGTTAGCCAATATTGGAGAAAATTTTAACATTGATGATTCCTGTAACGAGATCTACATATGAAAAGTACTTTTTGTTTCCTTTCTTAAAACTGTTCCTAATAGAAGAGACCAAATATGTAGTCAGAGCCATCCTCCTGAATAGTAAATATATGAATTAACTATGACAGTAAAAATCTGTTTCCTAATGACTCTTTTAAAGAAGTTTGTATGCTTTCCTCACTAATTCATTTTTAATATCTAATAATTCCTTCAGAAAACTCCATTTTAAGACCTCATTATTTTCATGTGGCTTTGACTTTTATAATCCCATTTATGTGTCCCTTTTTCTAATCTCATAATATTGTCTTCTATAGACCTAAAATCTTTTTCTGTCATACTGTAATGAGGTGTATAGCCTCCCAGAGCACATATACTAAAATTGAAAATGGTGGTGGTTAAGGTCTCTTTATAAGATTGTTACACAAATATGTGTAATATGTGGATCAGAAAAATTTTCAGAAGATTTAAAGAACGTGATGAGGTTCAACTCTAAATTTCTTAAATTGATGAATATTATTTCGAGATCATATGTTCAGATTGTTTAAAACTCATATACTTTTAGAATGGGCTAAAGAAAAATAGACCTGTATTGCAAAATGGGGAAAAGAGCTGCCAGCTTATATTTGATATTTTTGAAGATTGTAGAACAAATGGCTTAATGACCATCTATAAATAACCATATCTTAAGTATCCTTCTAACAAAAGATACTTAAGATCTGCTTATTTATAGATGGTCATAAAAAATGCTTCTAATGAAGCATTTAACTTACAGCAAGGAAGAATTTGGTTTGGTTTAAAAATTATAAATACCTTCAGAAAATCAAGATTGGACAGATTTATCTGTTAATTTGGGTGGTCACCAGCCATAAGCAAAGGACTCTAGATTTTTTGACTGTCATCGTCTCCCTCCTTCACAAATAGAGAAAGGGATCCTAAGATTTCTGTGCTTTTCTCAGTATAACTAACTCATTACCAGATCTCAGGGAGGAAATAACCTTCCAAGTCTTGAGTTCTCATTAGACCATAGTAGGGATTCAGTGTGACTTAACTGGTCAGTTTTGAGAGGCTTCTGATAGAGTTCATTGAGGTTTTTTTAACCCATTTTAAAAATGCTATACTTAAGGAATGTAATTGATGGGGGCTTGGAAACGGTATAATTTTCTTAATATGTCAGGTAGAATAGAGGGGGAAAAAATAGAGCAAAAATAGTGGTAGCCAAGACTCAACTTTTTACCCAATCATACATTTGCTACATTGTCAATGACCTAGTTTTACGTAGTTAATGTGTACTTTTAAAATTTCTGACAGTGTTTGGTGTATAGAACAGACCAAGCTCAAGATGTAAAGAAGATTGAGAAATTCCACAGTCAACTAATGCGACTTATGGTAGCCAAGGAATCCCGCAGTGTTGCCATGGAAACAGACTGAATGGTTTGAAATGAAGACTGTTTGACATGTTCTTAGGAGTAAACATCTTTTGAATTTGAGGAAGTGTTGGGACAGAAAATACTTTATGTAACTAAGTGGGCTATTCAGAAGCCAAAAGATCATTTTTTTGTACATTGTTTTTTTAATGTTTCCTTTAGAGAGCTGGGAATAGAAATGATTTCGATTAGAAAGCCTTTATTTATTTTTGGAAATTGAACAAGAACTGCATCTATCTTGGGAACTTTTTGCGGATTATTTAATGCTGGGCAAAATATATAGCTATTTCTTTTGGTAAATTCGTATTGGTAATTTGAAAATGAGATGTCAAGAAAAGTCTATTCTTTAAATTTAGTTTATCCATCTTTAAAAGAAAATTAAACTCAACCATTTTACCGAATCGATAGACTTCTTTTGGAGCATAAAATTTGTATTGTTGATGACTAACAAATATAAACTATGGTAACTAGAATTAACTGCATAGCAGTATACCTAACAATATACAGTAGTATAGTCTAGATTGTATCTGAAAATAATTATGAAAACAAGTATGCTTTACCTTAAACTTTCAAAACTTAATCTATATTTTTGAGTATAAGAGTTTTATAATATTAATAGTTTGTTGAGCAGACTTACTTTGAATCTAGTTTTCAGTGCTCAAAACAACTGCAGTTCCTTTAAATGCATGAACAGAATATTCAGCGATGGACTGAAACCAGCATGTTACAGAAGTATTTGCCACACATTTCCCATCTGTAGTTTCTAAGAAGGGCTAAGGATTATGTAAATTGTTAAATTTTTGCAAAGCTCTTTGACACCCCTCCCCATTTCTCTACTTATCCAGCGGGTTAGCTTGACTGTCACACTTGTTATGTTTTCCATTAAACCAGAAGTATGATATTTAGTATTATCTATTTGTAACCTTAATTTTACCACCTAAATGTAATGTTCACTTGTCGATTCCTACATTAAAATATTTTTGGTATGGAACTTTCCATATTCCATTTTAATATGGAAAGTTCCATTAGCCATACAAATTTTGACATGTTTCAGAGAGGTCAATAAATAAAATATTATGTGGCTATATATTATTTCTCTCAAAGTTTTTAACTTCTCAAGAATCACTGATTTCTTAACTGGGATGTGCTGTATTCATGTCTAAAATGAGCTTAATGATACTGTAAATTTTGTTTTATTTTTTTGGTACTTTTATTACATGACTTTCTGTGAGCTGTATGTTAATGGCAAGGTTCTGTTCTTGGTTAAGAAAAGTAGCATCAAATAGTGTGGGACGTTTTGAGTTTCAGTTCTCTCCCCGCCCCCCCTTCCCAAAGTAGTGGAATCACTGGAGGGTTTTTTTGGCCTTTTTCTTTTCTCATTTACGTCTTCCACTTTTTAATGCTGCTTTATAAAGATAACCAGAGAGGGCTGGGCTAATTCTGGCTCGAGTCCTCAGTAGCTTGTGGGAGAGTGGTTAGAGCAGAGGTTCCAAGGCGGGCCGCCTGTGCTGCAGTCTCGGCTCCACTGCTTCCTATCACTGTGGTCTTGGAAAAGGCACTTCTGTAAGGCTCCGTGTTCCTCTGGAGATTGAGTTAACAGTAGTACTCATAGGACTTCATGAAGATTAAAGGGCATAATCCATTTTAAGCCTTTAGCACAGTGCCTGGAACATAGTAAAACTATTATTTCGGCCAACTATTGTTATTATTAGTCTTAATAGACTATAAACTCCCTTAAGTTTTCTTTTAATTTTAATTGAATAATTATTTATTGGTAATGTCTGCCTTTTCTGCCAGTCTGTGTCTATTATTAAATGCCGTTTTTGGCAGTTGAGAAATACAACAAGATTGCCCTCAGAGTGATCTTATTCGGGGGCAAATCCTTAAATCTAAAACTTGTGTTCATTCATAGCTGTATAAAGTAAAATCATTGAACTAATTGGTGGTAAAAGTATTGAATCTCTTAAAAACCATATAAATAATAAAACATCACATTCTGAAAATCGCAGTACTGGATACTCGTGATTTTTTTTTTTTTTAAATCAGGAAGTGTTTCTGGACACTACAATCACTTTCATGGATTAATTTTTAACAAACAGTTTTGTGATATATTTGCAAAAGCTGCTGACTCCAAGGTAATCCAAATGAAGTGATGAAATGAGATTCTAGGTACAGTTAGCAGTTCAAATAATTTCATTTTTTTCTGTAAAGACCCACTCTTGTTGGATTACGAAGCCCATTAAACATTACTGTTAGGCTGCATATGTTCTCTGTTCTAAAAGATTGGCTTCTCCCTTTCGTAATTGGCTTCTTCCTTTCAGAGTTCCCAGCCTGCCAACTTTTTGTCTTAAAAATAGAAAATCTCTTAGTCACAGACTAACGACTTGTATGTACCCTAATGTATAAAGAACTCTCAAACTCAATGAGAAAACAACCCCTTCCCCCACCCCAAAAAAACCCACAAAAGATTTGAACAGACGCTTCACTGAAGATGTTACAGATGGCAAAGAAGCGCATGAAAAGATATTCAACGTCATTAGTTAAGGGAATGCAACTTAAAATCACAAGATCCTACTGTGCACCTATTAGAATGGCTAAAATTAGACTGACCATCCCAAATGCTGACAAGGACACGGAGCAACCAGAACTGTCATACGCTGCTGGTGGAACTATAAATAGATACAGCTACTTTGGAAAACTAACAGTTTCTTAAAAAGTTTTACATACATCTACCATCCATACAAAGACACGTACAGGAGTATTCATAGCAGTTTTCTTCGTTAATAGCAACAAAAGGAAAAACCTATCAATACACGTGATAAGGTGGATGGATCTCAAAATTGTTAAGCTGAGTGAAAGACACCAAATGTAAAAGAATTTACATAAAATTCTAGAAAACGCAAGCACCTGTATGGGCCACAGGTCAGTGGTTTTTCTCAGGGAAGGGGAGATGTGGATGGCAGAGATTACAGTGGGAAACTTCAGGGGGTGATGGATGTATTCACACTCCTCATTATGATGTATTAGAATGGCAAAATCCATTGTGGCCTGAGGTTCTTACCTGCTCCTCTCCTCTTCACTGGCATTTCTGCCAGTAAAACCCCTACACTTCTTAGTCATCTTGGCATGTGCTTGCTGGAAGACTTGAGTTGACATAGTATCTTCAAATATGTGTTGTCTGATTGAATTTTAAATTTTTTGCTATTTTCTGTTGGGCTGTCATTTCAGGTTAACCTCAGTACCTCAGTTTCCTCAGATATGAGAATAATAATAGTATTTACTAATGAGTTAATATTTGTAAAATG
The DNA here is from genome assembly GCF_000325575.1 of Pteropus alecto. NCBI lineage: Eukaryota > Metazoa > Chordata > Mammalia > Chiroptera > Pteropodidae > Pteropus > Pteropus alecto. The sequence goes on along the minus strand of NW_006436814.1, from coordinate 4,459,639 downwards.
GGAATAATAATAGTATTTATTAATGAGTTAATATTTGTAAAGCACTTAGAACAGTGCCTGGCACATAATAATTTCTTTGTTAAATATGTTGCAAACATTTTCCCCAATTCTGTCACTCATCTTTGTGTATAGATACTGCTTTGGTTCCTTGGAAACTCATTTGTTTCCTATTGCTGCTCTAACAAATTGCCACAAATTTAACGCTGAACCCAAACGAATTTCCTCACAGGATCAGAAGTCTGAAATGAATCTCAAAGAGCTAAAATCAAAGTGTCAGCAAGGAGGCTCTGGAAGAGAGTCCATCTCTTCGCCTTCCCCAGCCTCCAGAGGCTGTCATTCCTTGTCAGGGCTCCGCATTACATCACCTTTTCTACCCCTAGGTCCATCATCACATCTCCTTCCTCCTTCGACCTTCTTTCCTCCCTCTTAGAAGAGCCTTTGTGATTATAGTCAGTGCCTGTCCAGATAACCCAAGATAATCCTCCCATCTTAGTCACTTCTGCGAAGTCCCTTTTGCTATATAAATAAAGGTAACATTCACAGGTTCTGGGGGTTAGCTTGTAGCTCTCTTTGAGGGGGCCATTATTCAGCCTACCACTAATACCTTTTGTCATACAAAAGTTTCAGATTTTGACAATAGTCACTTACTCTTAGCCCATTCCTTTATGGTTTTGGTCTGACACCAGTCTTGGCATCATGCACACACAACCTGGAGATGCAGGGAAATCAAAGCCTTGACCGATGAGGGATGAAAGCTAATAATCTCACTTTTTGTCCCCTAGATGGACAGTTCTCATTTCATATGGCTTCTAAGAAGGTCCCCTAGATCAAGCACCAGTTGCCCAGGGCAGTGGCCAAGTTGAAAACACATCCTTACATTGTCTTTTCTTCCTTTTCACGTCCCCAGCCCTTTCTATCCCAGGATGACCTCTCAGATAAGCTACTTATGTGGAAGCCTTTGTCTCAGGCTCTGCTCTCAGGGGAACTTAGACGAAAAGACCAAAACAGAGCTCTTGGAAATGACCAACGCGATAGCTGAAATGAAAAAGAAGCGTGAAAAAATATCAGAAAATAGAGGCAAAAAGAAGACGTAGGAAAAAAAGATAGGAAAAGCAGCTTAAGTCTTGGATGACAGCAATTGCAGAAATTAGAAAATGGAGTGGGAAAAAATCACCAATAGAATTATTTTAAGAAATTTTTGCAAAATTAAAGGACAGGAATTTCTAGCCCAACCCTCCTAGCGCTTTACACAAAGGGCGAAAGTAGACCAAATGTCAAGACCGATGACCTCAGAACCTCAGAAAGCGGGGTTAAAGAAGAGACCCTATGAGCTTGCAGAGGGGAAAAAGAGGGTTCTTTAAAAGGATGGGGCATCCGCGTGGCTTTGGACTTCTCAAGCAAGGGCAGTGCTGGAAACTAGACGATCCTGGAGCAATGCCTTCAAAATTCCATCCTGGAATTTTTGATTTTGTATTCGGCCAAAACGATTAACAGGAAGCATTGAATGAAGACATTTCCAGACACTTGTAGATTGTTTTACTCAGGTAACAATCCCCCACTCTCAGTACCTTGAAAAAAGTTTATGTTTTGTTCAAATTACAGGTAGCTGTGGCTTGGCAGCCCTGCTCCTGCTCCATTGTCTTCATTCCAGGGTCCAGGATGAACGAGCAGAACCCCACAGGTCTTAAAGCTTCTGCTCAGATGTCACATCATAGTCTATTAAAGCAAGCGACGTCTCCAGGCCTGACGTCAGCGACACGGGGAATTCCATGCATCCTCAAGGAGACGAGGTCACATAGCGAAGGGCATGAATATATAAGCATTAAATCCCTGGGAACAGTAATTTTTACAATACCTCAAAGTTTTACCCACATACTCTTTTAAAGAAGGCACTCAAGGATGCGTTCCTCTAAAACAAAAAAGTGAGCCGAGAACGAGGAAGATGGGGGATGAAGGAAGTGGATACTTAATACAGGAAAGCAGGAAGGAGTCCCCAGGATGGTGGTAAAGGGGAGACTCATAGTAGCTGTGTACCGGGGATGGAGCTAAGGGACCAGATCGGAGGCGGATCAGAGGGCTCCCCAGACGCTTCTTTAAGAAAATGAAATCGAAGAAAATCTGATGTGAATGAATTTACTATGAAGGAAGGAATTTGGATAGCTGGGAGAGTGGTTAGTGTTGAAGTAGTGATTGGTACATAGGAAATTAGGCAAATTTTACAGGAAAAGAAAATTAATTATAGTTACTATAGAACAACCCTGAACTGCCTTCGTAATAATGAAAACACTGAATATTGATGTAACTAAAATTATTTGGGGAATACAAGGGATGATGGGAAGTCCAGATAGTGAGGTCGGTTGAAAAAAGAGTTAATTTCCGTGTCACTTGAGGACTTAAACAGATAGAACCTAAGATGAGGTTAAAAAAAAAAAACAACGAATATAAATATACAAACATGAAAGGAATTAGCTAAAAGGATTAAACCTGTTTTTTTCTCTTCAAAAAGGAGATTGGGGGTGGAGTGGGGAAAAGGGCTGAAACTGCTGTGGTCTTAAAAACCTTGTAGAGGCAGATGATGCTCCAAACGATTGACTCTGAGTAAAACGTGCCGGAGTTTAAATAACAGTCCTCCCATCCCCTGCAAAACAGGAACGAAATGATCGTCACACTTAAGTAAGGCATTGTTATAATGCGGTGTGGAGCACAGGCCCATGAGGGCCCCGAGGCGCCTTCATTGCTTTTGAACTTTTTGTTTGCTGCCTAGCTTATTTACATAAATTCTTCTGTTGACCTTTGATCTTCACAAGATTGTGTGGTTGACCATAGCCCTTGAAGTTATGGGAATATAGTACAGTCAGAGATCCAAGAAATCTGGGAGGAAGCGGTTTGGGGAATCAGTGTGAAGTCTCTTAAAAGAATTTTCAAAATCAATGAGTAATAATGTAGCCTTTCTCCTTTCTGTGGACATAGGAAAAGTGCTTAAAAATCTAACATTTGACATCTTTCCTTTTCATTTATATCTGTTATGAAAACAAAATGCAGCTGAGTAAATTTTAAAGACCTTATTGGCTTGATTCAATAATTCACAAATTGGGCAGCATCCAATCTAGCAAATAGACGAGCTCAAATTGATGTACCAAATGGAAGCTTTCAAAGGCAGGAAGTGGGCAGGACAAGGAGTTATTAGCAAAATAAAAGATTGTTTCAGGCAAGGTCGCTGGTCTTTGGGGGAAGACTGGAGTCTACCAGGAAGATTAACTGACTAGTACCAACCAGGTAATTTCAGACTGGTTAACAGACACGTCGCTGGGAGAGGCAGAAATTGCAGTTAAGTTAGGTCAATTAAGCCTTGGTTTGCTGATGTGGGGCATAGCACGAGCGACGCCATCTCCATCCTGTCATCTCTTTTTTAACACATTTTTATAAAATATGAAATCTATATGAAATTTTAAGTTATTTCCTATTTGTAGTGATTCGGTGCATCAGATATTTTATTCTGTCATTCCTG
>NW_006436814.1:4452811-4456021 GCF_000325575.1 Pteropus alecto | reverse complement strand
TCCTGCTAGCTCCCAACAGACATCTTTGTAAATTATCACGTCCATTGTAGTAGGCAAGATTGTAGAAATCAAGATTTTGCTTGTGTTTCATTACTGGTCGGTTTGTTGGGAGTATCATGTGCTAGAGGTAAATATACATGATTATAAAAATGATGAGAAGACATAGTATGAAACAATTCTACGTAATTGGTATTCTTACAAAATCCTCTCTCTTTAGGACACTCTGTAAAATAGCCATGTGCTATTCCCACACCCACTCCTTTAATGTCACAATGGATTTGTAGTCTGGTAACCTTGAAGTAGATAATACATTTGTAATGAGTAGTGGGTGATATGCCCCTTCGAGATGCTAACTATAATAAAATACATACAGGTGCCATCGATGGATGTTCAATTGGCATCTGGTAAAGCACTTTATTGATAAGCGTCCAAACAGCAAAGCGTGCCAGGCAGGAACCCCATGATAAGGAAGAACGAAGGAAAAGCTTGGAGTGGGGAGCAGAAAGAAACAGCAGTTTATTAGAACTGATCTGAGCCCGGAAATTGGAAGAATTTCCTTTAGAATTTCCTCTGAAAACAATGCTTTAAAGTTAATTTTTATTTTTATCCTTGTACGTGGTTTTTAAGAAATCAAATATTTAAGACAGAATAAAATATAAACATACTAAAAACTAGTGAACCGTTTCTATAAAATATAACAATATAACAATCCCCCTTCCCTCATTTTTCCCACTCTTAAGTCTTTTGGCATTTATCTAATAATATGCTTATAATGCATGTTTCTTCATTTGTCCGTTTTAGACATTGTCATTAATTTTCTCTAATAGTAGATAAAGACAAGTATTATACACCCACCCCTACTGCTTCCCAATACAGTAATAAGAATTATTTTTGTTAAATCAATAGTGTTTACATAATCATGACTATGTAAATATTGCTCGCTGCAGAGCCAAGCAATTTACCATGGTTACATTTTCTTTCTTGAGCAAATTTCTGTTTTCCTGTAGTTAATTTTTTCCCTTTGCTTATTTTTCTGTGCTCCTTTCCTCATTTTTTCTCCCCAAAATGCCATCAGATCTGACAATGTCTACGCATTTTATTTTCCCAGAGTTTGACTGTCAGTGTATAATTCTACTTTTCTCCCTGAGAGTTGCCGCCTGTTTCCATCTATCTTCCTCATCCAGTCAGGGCAGGTTGCTCTCTAAGTCTGCTGCACAGTTGTCAGCCTGGAGCTCCTTTTGCTGCTCCTCTGTATTAGATCTCCCGTTTCCCGAATACCATGTCTTTCCCTTTCAGGTTTCACTCCCTTGTTTTGCTGGAGCACATCCTCTAGTCATATCCCAAGAAAGGGTACAAGAGAAGTAAAAATGTTTTTAGTTCTTGCATGTATGAAAATGTCTTTGATTCGCCTTCACACTTTATTATAAACTTATTTATTGGAAATAATTTTCCCACAACATTTGAAGGCCTTGTTTTACTATTTTATGGCATCTGGGGTTCCAGCCTAGAAGTCTGATGACATTCCGGCGATAGAGTCTTTGTGCTGACCTATTTTTGTTGTTTGGGGCTTTTTTACCCTTCTCTCTAGAAGCTTTAGGAGCTTCTCTTTTTCTTTAGCGTTCTGAAATTTCACAATGACTTACATTGGTGTAGTTTTCTGGGTTTTTATTGTACCTTTTCAATCTGGAGACTCCTGTCCTTTGGTTTGGGAAATATTCTTTGATTATTTCTTTAATTTTTTTTTTCTGATATTTTAAAATATAATTTATTCTAGAGATCACAGTACACCCATTCTTTTGCTCCATACCAATGATTTTTAATAGGTAGAATTCCAACTGCCTAAATTTTGCCCTGCTGAGTGGGGCAAAACTTATTTATTGACTGTGTATATGTAGATTGTACTTGGAAATATCTTGCACTGTCTTAGATTTCATATTCTAATGCTGGATGGATGATCTAACCAAGGAAGGTATTAGTATACGGGAAGGAGTAAGGAGTGAGATTGCAATCTCACCGCAGGTATTTTATATAAAAATAACAGCTTTCTAGAGATATAATTTACATACTGCAAAATTCACCCCATTAAAATGTACAGATCACTAGTTTTTAGTCTATTGAGAGCAGTGTCTCTACCATCAGCAGTGTCGAAGTTTAGAAAGTTTTCATCACCACTGCGATTTTAAGAATAACAATTTTGCATCCCTTGGTGAAATGGCCAGAGGCAGAGTTTCTGTTTGAAAGATTTGGGGGAGTAAGGGAGGAATCTCATAGATCGCAAGTTTTGAAGGAGTACAGAGACTGCAGGGGTGAGAGGAAGCTTTCTTAGCGGGGTGTGCAATTAAAGGAGAGGAGATTACATCCTGTCGGGGGTATTGCTTGAGCGAAGGCTTGGTGGTGGGAATGGGGCGAGTGTGTTTGCTGGCCAGAAACAGCCTGTCTTCACTAAAATGGAAAATTCTTGGGCTGGTTGAGCAGCAAGGTTGCAGATGGAGGGTGGTGACCTTTATCCTGAAGTCGTATGCAGGGCGACAACGGGAGGCTTTACATCCTGGCAGTAGGCCCTGCCCCTTGCCTTCATTCACTGTGGTCTGTTGGTGGTTGAAACTGAATTTCTGAGCAGTTCTGAAAGAGGTGTTGACGGGTTCTCAGGAGCGATAGGGAGGATGGGAGACAGACGACGGGCTCGGTTTTCTACGGATGAAGGCCTGGAGAGTAACGCTCGTAGCAGAAGCCAAAAGGGCCCCAGCACCCACCGGCCCGGGCGCCGAGCGGCTTCCGAACCGGAGGGGATTTGCCCGGCAGCCAGTCTCCAGGCGCCGAGGCCAGCGTCGTGGGGCTCAGTCCTCGCCGTGAAGGCCTCTTCGAGCAGGTCCTGCTTTCATCCAGAGGTGCTTCTTAGACTTAGTCTCGAAAGACGAATTTGTTTCTAAAATTCCCAGTCGGCCCCGGACCTACACGTGTGTAGATCCAGTAACAATGAATCGCGAGAAAGATACATAACAGACACACGGCGTGCAAGCTCGGGTTCTCTTTGTGTTTCGATCCGGCAAAGTCCCCGGGGTCCGCGGCCCGCGCTTGGAGAAGCCCTGCCGCAAAGCACAGGCAGAGCCTTAGGGAGGCGCCGAGGCCTCCCCGGGGCGCTCAGGTGACGGTCCGGGCGAGCCTGAACCCGGGCCCATGCGGGCCTCCCGGGACCGGGACGCCCAGCGC
>NW_006436814.1:4443493-4452414 GCF_000325575.1 Pteropus alecto | reverse complement strand
CCCCGGGCTCCGGCCGCCCGGGCAGCGACGTCCGAGGCCCCCGACGCGCGGGCTGTGCGGGAGAGCAGAGCTCCCGGGGGTGCGTCTCGGGCCCGCAGTGACATGCGCGTGCGTGTCCCCGGAGTCCTGCGACCGATCCCGAGTCTTAGCTGCAGGGTGCTCTCCTGCCACTCCCGCCGCCGCCCCGGTTCTTCCCCGCCGCCCCCGTGCTCTTCTCGCGGGAGGGAAGGCCGGCCTGCTCAGCCCGGCATTGGGGAACCTTGGCCTCGGGGTTACTGGAGTCACCGTGTAGTAGAAGCCGGGGGATGCGATCAGGTATCCGGGCCGTGCGAGACTGAGGAAAAGGGCCGCGGATCCCGCCTCCCGCCCTGGTCACGGGGGCATTGACTCGGAAGCTGGGGGACTTGGCTCCCGGCCCCTCACTTGCCCTGGCGCCATCGGCATGCAGCCTTGGCGGTGGGAGGTAGGGGCTCCAGCAATGCTGAAATCTTAATTTCGACTTCTTTTTCTTAAAGCTGTAACCCCACCCCCGCTCCTCTCCCCTCCCCTCCCCTCCACTGTATAAACTTCAGGCTCCCCAAAGCCTGGATCCACCAGCAGCCTGGATGGGCAGACATCCTCTCCCTTCCCTGACACCCCACACCCTGCCTGCCCTGGCAGCTCTGGGAGGCCCCGAAGGTGGGGTGGGAGGTAAGGGGACTTATGCATCTGGCACCTCAGCTGGCAGCGCAGCGCCTTTGCCTGGATTTGTGAGCCGTGACGGGAAATTGTTGAAGACATCGGGATTTATGCCTGTTTCAGGGCCACTGCGGCCGCCTCTGAATTCAGCATAGTTTAAAATAAACATTTTCAGGAAACTGCTGCTCCAGAAAGTAGCATTGTCTTCTGGTGCCCTGGTTGCTTCCTTCGAGGACCCCGGGGCTCGGGAGACCTTGTTCGGAACTGTCACTGGGCCACCGGATCCGATTTAGCAAAAAGCTCTCGGAATGAATGTCGGCAAGCAGTTTTTCTTTCCCAAATTTCCTTACCTTAGAGGGCCATGTGGTGCCTTCCTGTTGTTTCCCTAAGGAAGTGTAGGCAGTGCTGAGGGACTGTCCCCCGCTCAGCAGGGACTGTCCCCCGTGGGGTTTGTAGTTTTGTTGGAGGAAAAGACAGACAATCAAGAAAACAAATAGATAAAATATATAAAGTATGTTGGAGGAAGGTGTTCGCCCTGGAGAGCAGAGCAGTGCAGAGGGAAGGGCAGTGTCAGGTAAACGGACTAATCCTGAGGACTAAGGCAAACTGCTGCTGGGGTCACAGGGCCCCCGGCTGAGTAAGTGCAAAGGCCCCATGGCATGTGCCTGGCATGGCTGAGATGTCTGTGTGTGCTTGCTGTGGGCCAAGCTGCCACCACCGTCCTCTGGCATGAGTGACCTGCTGGATAACCGAACTGGCCCAGCCTGAGAGTGAGAGGGCTCCAAACTTCCTGCTGCCTCCCCCGCAGTTTCTGAAAGTAAAGACATCCCTGGAAAACAGCTGCTCGGCAAAGAGCCGGGGCAAACTTCAAGGCCATGTGCTCCAACCACCCCATCTGCATCGGCCCCCGCCTCTCAGCGGCGCCGTCTGCACCCTGGCTGTACAGACTTACGCATGGGGCGAGTTGTCTACGGAAAGCTACTGAATGAATGCCCTTGGGCAGAGGGACCCTTAGGAAAAGGGCATCGGATCAGACCGCCAGAGGAAGTGGAATGCCTCCCCCAGTCTCCCCTGGGGGTGTCCTGGTTCATGTCTGATGTCTAAATCCAGCACCAGCTGGAGCTCCCAGGGAGCCCTGTGTCACCAATGCACAGTGACCCTCCCATCCACACGAGAGCCCAACGTGCCCGAGCTTGGCGATTGGTTTACCTGGCACTTTGACTCTTCCCTTCGAGCATCCTGGCCAGAGCCAGACACGTGACGGCAGCTGCCCAGACTCTATTTCTCCACTCGAAGGCATGGAACGCAGCTGGGCTTACGAAATGTATGGAAGGGCTAAATGAGAGCTGGTCACCACTGCAGAAGAAATAGCCCAGACAATTCCCACTTGGGGCTGGAATGGGCACAGATAGAGAGCAAGCATGGGGTGACTTGCAGGGTAGGGTCGAATATGTGGTGATCCTGTGGTTAAGAAGTCCAAAGGGATCTTTGGGAAAGAATGCGTGTAGGTGGGGTGCGGGCAGTTCTGAAGGAGTCTGGGTGGCCCTGCAGCCTATGCCCGGTCCCCTGAGGGCAGCTTAAGTGGAGGGAAGGCCCTGGCCCCAGGGCGCAGGGCGCCAAACCCTCAGACAGAGGTCAGGGGCCCAGGCTTGAGGCAGAAGGGGCACCGTGCAGCCGAGCTGGCCTCCCAGGGTCACCTGTGGGTGTCCTTGGCATAAGACCTGTAGTTAGGAGCAGCGACTCCTGGGGCGTGCGGGTAAGGTGGGGAGGTTGCCGCAGGGAGGAGGCGCCCCAGTAGTCTCTTGAGGAAACCAGAGCTTTGCCAGGGGTCCAACCACCCCCTTTCCCTGAGGGTGGTGGTTGCGCCAGGAAGAGCTGCCTCTCACAGTGCAATCCTATCCTTTGTTACACCGCTGACCTTGAACGACAGGGTTTGAACTAGGCGGGTCCACTTATACATGAATTATTTTTAATAAACATTGGAAAAATTTTTGGTGATTCACGACAATTTGAAAAAACTAGCAGACAAACCTCATGATTTTCTTAACATTTTCTTTTCTCTAGCTTACTATATTGTAAGAATACAGTACGTAATAAATATAACGTATAAAATGCGTATTAATTAGTTTTTGTGATCAGTAAGACTTCCAGTGAACAGTAGGTCATCAATAGTTAAGTTTTGGGGGAGTCCGAGTTAGACGTGGATTTTTGACTGCACAGGGACTTGGCACCCCTAACACCCCACCCCTGCATTGTTCAAGGGTCAACTGTATGACTAAACACAGTTATGCAAAATGCAGCCTCTTCTGCCATCGACCTTTATTTACATTCCTGAGGGAGGTCGAAGTTCATCCCTTGTCATCCAGGTGTGGCTAGCTTTACTTTTGAAAGCATTCCTCCCACGGGCTCAGAGACCGGAGTGGAGTCTTCATGCCCACTGGACCCCGCTGTCTCGACCTCGGTTGCCTGGCGAGTGGGCACTGTTCTCAGGAGGAACTGGCTCTGTGCGTGGTGCAGGCACAGCAAAGCCACCGTTAGGCTCTCCAAGGCCTAAGAAAAGGCTTGCATTAGGGGAAAAATTTTAAATGCTCTTTTCTCTGAGGAGTTCGAAGACTTTCCAGAAGATTCTGTAGCTAACCCACAAAGGGGGACCTGGGTCAAGAACAGGAATTTTTGCTGCTTTTAGTGTTTGGGAAGATTGCTGAACAGATTGACTAAATTCAGATATCTTGGCATTCAACATCTGGGTTAACTCAAACAAACAACTTAGCCTCTCTGGGCTTCATTTGAAAATCTCTTAAAAACAGGAAAATCACACTTTATTTCTGACTCCTACCCCTGCAGCTCAGTCAGGGCTTCTCTAGGCTTCCTCACAAGAGACCGTGGTGCCCAGACACATACTGGTGACTCAGAAGGGTTCTGAGTGTCCCCACCATGGGCCCATCCGGCTGGCTTTAGTCAGACTGTGGCCCACACTGTGGGCCTATGAGGGCTGCAGGAAACTGGTGACCAGGAGCGGGAGGCCCGGAGTGGCTCCATGCAGTGCTCCACGGAGAGGCCAGGGAGTGGGCCCTCCACCCGTCACCGAGGGCCACCACCTCAGGTTGTCTGTCCCCCAGCAGTTCAACCTGGGACTTGGCTTTCCCTTCATAGTGAGTGCATGGAGTGGTGACTTTCCAGTCGTCTTCTCTTGTTAGAACTGGAGAGACGTGGACCTTTTGGAAAGTGAGAGAAATACTTTGGTTCCAGTGCCAAGCCCCATGGTTAAGTCCTGGAGTGACGAGGGCAGCTCAGGGAAGTCCCGACTCTTACCACCTCTGGGGCAAAATGGACATTCTTTCCTGCCTTCCAGTTGTTCTGCTTGTGTTCCAAGTCGTCCCTGGGAGGAGACAGTGCAGGCAGGCCAGGCCACCAAGCGGGGCGAGGCCCCTGGTTCTGGGCCTCCGTCCCAAGAGGCAGGGCTGTTCTCAGGGCCGTGACGATACTGTCAACATGGCCCCTCTTCGTTTCGGAGTTGCCCCCAGGACCTTCGATTGAACTCCAGAAGTATCGTTAGCCTTTTGTGAGTTTTTATGCCTTTTCGCAACCTAGACATTGCTGCCAGCAAGCTAACCTCACCAAGAAACCAGAACAGTCCTAGGAGCTCCTTTCGCTAAGTCCCAGGCAGGAAAGCTGGCTCGGGTTACTCAGCCGGGACCCAGGTAACAGCGCTATCCTATTACACGCTATTGAAGAAGCTTCCAGAAGGGGAGCCCATTGTGAGGAGCAGCTGTCTTGGGGCGGGGAGGGACAGAGTGAGATTAACGGTAGGAAGGAAATCCAATAGGTGTATTACATGGGCCACTCCCATCATCCCCTGAAATAAGAGTCTGTCTGTGCTCAAATAGAGAAGGCCAGGTGTCGACATTCCGCGAAAGGTAATGCTTTTTCCTTCTGGGCAGTGAACTGTGTTCCACTGGGGTTTTTTTTCTCTGGTAATTTAGAACCAGTGGAAAACCCAACAGCTCTTATTTTAATTGGCAGACCGTGAGACGGAACAGGACTTTACGTGGAGCTCCCTGAGCATGCGCATGGGGGACCCTCCCCTCTGCAGGGAATCTGGCCCCTCCTTACATCAGAAAACTTAAAGTTGGACACTTAAAGCTGTGAATGAGTTTGGGGCGGGCCCCAGCTCGGGGGGGTTTCTGTCCCCTCTCTAAAGGTGCTCAGGACCGGCCAGCCCGCCCCTGTGGCCCTCTCTTTGTCCCAGGCCCTGCTTCCCCACACTTTCTGCCTTCGGCCATACCAGCCTTCATTGTCATTTTCCTGCCCGAACCTTCTGTCTTCGCTCTTAACTTCCCATCCAGTTCAGGCAGCTCTTCAGGGCCAGTCCCCTGGCCTCAGGCTAGGCCCCTCTCCTCCACCTTTACTGTTCTCAGGATTTAACAGTCCCGAAGGCCTGTGGAAGCAGTTCTTATAGATGGGGAGACTGAGGTTAGGTGGCTTGCAAGTGGCAGGGCCAGAATTCAAAGCAGGCAGCCGGTGCCTGACCCCCAGGCAGGCTGGCTCCGACTCCCTGAATGTCTTCACCAGAGCAGCAGTCACAACTCGTGTTCTTTCCGTCCACACAGGCATGTGGAGAGTCGGGGAGAGGCACCGGGAGACGGTGATGTCCCTTCACCCGGGCCCCAGAACAGGGCTCCCTGCAGAAAGCTGCCCTTCAAACTGTTCTAACTTCTCTTCTATTCCCCTTTCTTTTTGCCTAAAACCGCACTTTCTCTCCCTGTTGGGTGCTGGCGCGAGGCTGTGCTCCCAGGCCTTGGCTCTGGGTCCCGCAGGGAGATAAACAAAGCCCTTGTCAGCACAGAGCGTTCTGCTCAGCCTGGCTCACTGCATTCAGCCTCGCCTATTCCGAGTCCCCAGGCAGCCACTGGGGTTCAGGGAAAGGGCTGTGGGGCTCAGGGAGCACCCCCAGGATTTTCCCCATCCACGGTAGGTCAGCCTGCCACCCAGAGTGGTCTCTGCTGCATTCAGCTGGCCTAGGAGTTTGGGGGATCACTGTTAGGGAGCCCCGGGGAGCCCCAGGACTTGGGCACTGTCAGCAATGTGTTAGCATCGGTGGCAGGAACGTCCCATTCTGCGTTGCCTTGGCAGGCGGCCCTGAAATGGAAGGCCAGGGCCATTTGTTTTTCCATTTCAGCTGGATGTTCCTTTCGCCTCCTCCCAGGGAGGAGCGGCCTCGAGCAGGGCAGGAAGGGCCCAGGCCCGGGGAAGCGCACGGATCCCCTGAGCACCGCCTTCTCTGTGGTCTGGCATCGAGGGGCCCATCTGTTCCCCACACTCCGTCTGCCCCACAGTTTCCTGCCCGTGCAGGCTTCTCCCAGGAGCTCCCGGTTCCGACGGTTCTGATGGTTCTGACGCTCATGTGAGCCTGAATCACGGTCAGGAAGGGGTCAGCGGGCAGGGCAGAGGGAGGAACTCGCACGTGCGCGCCAGAGCTGGGCCTCCGCAGCAGGCTCAGCAGGCTGGGGCTGTGTGCACCTTCTCGGCTCTGTTCGGCCATTCAGCCTGCATTGCACGTGGCCCGAGGCCAGGTACACAGTAAGCGCTGAGCTGGAGTTAGGTGGTACCTTTTTATGAATTTAGCAGCATCTTCTGACTGTGAGGGTCTCACCACCCGCCTGGGTTAGAGGGAGGGGAGTCTCCGAGGGCAGAATGGCAGACCCCACCCTCCCATCGTGTTCTGCAGGATCCCGATGCTGATTCTCATCTTTTTGCCTCCAAAACCCTGATATTTGCAGTGCGCCTGGGATATTGGCTCTCCAGTCTTCTTCTTGGGAGAAACTTCCCATAGTGCCACATGCTACCACCTCAAACCTCTTCCTGCATCTTACTTACAATTCGTCTCTAAGCTGCGTGGACCATACATAATTCCTTAAGGAGAATTCAGCCATCTTTTTGTTCAAAAGTCCTACTAATTTGCTACACTGTCATTCGAATGATTTTTGAATTCATTCATTCAACGAATATTTACTGATCAACCAGTGACTGTCAGGCACTGGGGACAGGGCAGGGAGCCAAAGTAACAAAGTCTCTACCCTGGAGGAGCTTACTTACAGTGGGGGAGGCCAGTATCAGTCACATAACCACGATGGCAAGTGGGACGGTGACAAGGGGGCGCGAGAAGTGTGCCATGCTGAATGAGGTCAGGAGAGGCTGCCCAGAGGAGGGACACTTGGCCTGAAATCTGAAGGGTGAGCAGGAGCCAAGGAGCTGAGAAGGGAGGGAAGAGCCTGGAAGAAGGTGGGGTGGGGGCGGGGTAGACCGCACAGGCCTGGAAGGCCACCTCGGTGTTGCTTTGTCCCAGGAGCAGCAGGAAGTTATGTAAAGATTTTTACAGGAGTTGTGACATGGTCAGATATGCATTTCCGAAAGAACATTCTGGCTACAGAGTGTTGGAGGGCGCGCGGCACATGTGCGTGGACGGGGCAGGGGGCCACAGGGAGAACACAGGAACCTGGGTGGGGTGGGAGTGGACTCGAGATACATCTTGGAGGTAGAGCTGCCAGGAGTTGTCAATAGCTTGGGTGTGGGTGGGATGAAGGAAAGAGGGGTTTCGAGGACGTCGCCTCGGTTTGGGGCTCGGCATATGGAAGGTGGGTAGTGCCAGCTACCGTGAAAGGAAACTCCAGAAGAAGACAGAGTTTAGGGGGACAGGATCACCGTGTAACATCAGATGTACTGGAGGAGTGTGAGACATGCAGAATCAGTCAAGTTGGCAGACGAGTGTACGGGTCTGGAGCTCAGAGGGCTAGATTAGAGTAACGCGTCTGTCACCTGCACTGAGGTGGCAGTGGGGAACCACGTCCACAGAAGGGACGGCCCCATTTGGACACGGATTCCCCGGCACCTACTGTTTCCCTGACAGTCCAGCCAGCTTTGTTTACCCAGCTTCACATTGTCGCCAGGCCTCTCTGCAAAGGCCCTCAGATGCCCACGTGTTTCCTCGTTAACCTTTGTTCCAAGGGCTTTTTGGCCACTGTGAAGTCACGCAGCAGATGTCGCAATCGCAGCCGCCCGAGGATGTTTTCGTGCGGCTCTGGTGTGGTGAGGGCTCTGACTCACCGGCGAAGTGGAACCAGAGGGTCTGTCACTCTTACGATTTCCCATGTTTCATAAAATGTATCATCATTTTGTTTTTGAGTAGGGAGTATGTGTATTTGGTAAGCGATTTTTTTTTTTTTAAGGGCAAAAGCTTATTTCGTGACAGTTTGCGCCCTCCCTGCAGGCAGTCACTGTCGCCGGTGTCTGGGTATGCTTCAGGGACGGTCTTCGACATGTACGTGTCCTTCGCGGCGCGTTAATTTTACACACTCTTCTGCACCCTGCTTTTTTCACTTCACTGTGTGTCATAGGGATCTGTCCATATCGGCATATAGATTTACCTCTTTCTTTTCACCTGCATAGTATTCGCCGTAGGAATATGTCATAGCTTATTTCACCAGTCCCTAATAAAGGAACATTCTGAGTATTTCAAATCTGCTTTAAAAAATAAAATAAAATAAAAACTGCAGTGAATATTCTTGTACTTACAATGCTTTATGTAAATGTAAATTTAGTTTTTGGGGGAGATAAATTGCTAGAACTAGAATTGCCAGGTCAAAGACCATCTGTTGTTTATATTTTGACATTATAAAATTGCTTTTCATCCAATGTTTTTATTTAAAGACAGTCTGACTACTTGGAGCCAAATGAGATAACGCCCTTTTCTGTCCTCGAGAGAGATGGCTCCATCCTTGACAGTACCCTTTCGAGAGGCCACCCACATTGTATCTGTCCTTTAAGAAAATACTTTTCATGTGCCTGGGACAGCAGGAAAATATTTATCATAAAATGTCTCAGAGATAGAACATTAAAATAGCATTGAAAGTTTTGAAGACTAAGCATTTATTCTTGAGAGTTTGTCCATTGGGGGACTTGATATATTTTCTTTCCCCCTGACTTTCTCATTTAGTTAGGATTATTCTAGGCTTTATAGGATAGAAAACTCAAAATAGCAGTGGCTTAAACAATACAAAAGTTTATTTTCCTGTCATCCAAAGGAAGTTTGGGAGTAAACAGACCAGGGCTTGGCTGGTGGCTTTTTCCTTCTCTCTCCATCATCATTCTAACACTGACTTCCATCCTCGAGATCACTTCATGGTACGAAATGGCTATCGGAGTCCAGCCATCATGTCTACATCCCAGAAAGCATGAAGAGGAAG
>NW_006436814.1:4435600-4443447 GCF_000325575.1 Pteropus alecto | reverse complement strand
TCAGGGAGCTTTTTACATAGTCTTCCATACACATGCAAGACCCATGTACCTTTGTACAGGTTGTGAACTGGACAACCTTAGAGGATGGCATTGCTAACCTAAATAACAAATAAATGAATGAATGAATGAATGAATGAAATGGTTTAGCCCATAATAAAGAATAAAAAGCATTTGTCTGAGCAAAGGAGGGGTTGCAATCTGGGTCACGGACTCAGGGAGCAACCTAAATTATGCTGCAAAGGGACCAAAGAAAGGTTTATAAAGGGCAAAACATTGAGAACTGTTCTCATTTGGGTCTGCCATGTAAATGAAGGACGTTGGCTGGGTCAGCTGGGATTGGTTAGGCCCATTATGTAAATGGAGGGTATTGGTTGTAAATGGATTCGTTCTTTTCAAGGGGAAGAATGCAGATGGTCTGGTGACTGTGATGAGGAGGAGGTAAAGTCTATATATGTCCATGTAGCAGTCATGGATCCAGGATGTTCGCTGTTGAGACTTGAGCTGAGTTTAGTGCTAGATCAGCACGTTAACAACAGTTCCGTGAACTGCGGCGTGAGACATGCATAGGCCCTGTTTTCTCAATGTCTCTGACTCCATTTCGAAGTGACTCTTTTCACAACGCTTCTTCCATTTTATTTCCTTCATCGTCACCATTCGCATCATCGACATCATAGATCTGTATCTTTATTTACGACTTCCTAGCAGATGGCAACGAAGTGACTTGTAACAAAAGCGGTATATTAATTTTCAGACGGTATTCCGAAGAATGGGATTTTTTTTTCCTAATTCACACACAGGTACTGGCTCTGCCTCAAATACACGTACAGCTGTTTGTCAGCACCTGATCACTCTGCCGTACCGAGCTGCAAGAAGGGCCAAGAAATGTAATGTTTAGCTGGGCTTCTCTAACTAAAATAAAAATTCCATTGCTAAGAAAGAAGGGGCTATCGTAGCTGGCCATCTGCCACGCGCTCTCAATCCGATGGCATGTTTGCTGGAGCGGCCGGCTCAGTCAGGGCAGCTGGGGGTAGAGAGTTGAGTGTTGCATAATCCACTGTCCAGGTCGTCTTTCACTCGACCAGGAAATGCTCACATCCCTAAGTTTACGTCTTTACTTTGGTCCTCTTGGCGTGTAATTGACAGAAGGGTCATCTGAACTGCAAACACAATTTCTAAGTTAAAAATCCTGGGTCCGCTTCATCAGGATGAAGTAGTAATTTATAGAAGAGATTAAGAAGGGTCTTTTTTCAACTCATAAACAATTGCAACGGCTGCACTTCCAAGTCCGTAATTGTCAGCTCGTGCACTGCTCATGCACGGAGATCCTTCTGGTTCTTCCCTGCACCGTGTACGCACTTTCTTTTTTCCACGGCTTTGCACGTGTTCTCTTCTCTTCCCGGATTTGGCCCCATCTCATCATTATTTTCTGCCTGGTAAACTCCCATTCGTCTTGAAGAATCCTGCTCAGTGACCCCTCCTCTGCAAAACCTTTGTGGCGGACTTAACCACTCCGACTTTTGCACACTTCTCTTCCATCTGTGTACAATTGTGCTCCGCTTAACGATGCTCTCAGAAACGCGTTGTTAGATGACTTCATCATCGTGGGAACACCACAGAGCGGTGGTACAGCCTACCGCACGCCTAGGCTACATGGTCTAGCTATTGCTCCTAAGCTACAAACCTGTACAGCCTATTACTGCAAAACAACACGAAGTTAGATCAAGCACAAGAGAAAATGATGCAATCGAGAGATGTGATAAACACAAAATAAAAGCCCTAAGTATCTAAAGGAACTTGATTTCCTCTGCAGTCTGAAGCCTGCAAGGTTCATGGCCACGGCCAGGCCAAAACCCCAAGAGAGAGCTGGGCGCGTGGGCCTTGGTTTTCTCAGTGGCACAACGAAGGTATGTGGCTGACCTCATGGGTTTGTGGTACAGAGCAGAGAGGACACGGGGTCTGGTACAGGCCTGGCAGATGCACTCGAAGACCAGAATAAAACATCAGCATCGTGTGTGGGTCCTGCCTGGTGGGCTTCACAATCCCCCAACCCATCCCAGTCTGTCTGTCTTTCCTGTCTCTCTCTATCTCTGTCTGTGTGCCTCTCTCACACACACACACACACACGCACGCACGCACTCATACACACACATGCTCACTCACATTCAGGGTGATATTCTTTTTGACCTATCTGCTTCCGTCACCAGGGCAATGTAGCATACTGTTTTAAAGCAAATTTTTATTTGTAGGTATAAAGAGTACTCTCTAAAATAAGATAAAAATTATCGTATGGTAAATACATAGAGCAGTAACACGGTCGTTGATTATCATTACTAAGTATTGTGCACTGTACATAATCGTACGTGCTATACTTTTACACGACTGGCAGTGCAGCAGGTTGGTCTACACGCCACCACCGCACACACGTGAGTAACGCATTTCACAGTGAGAGTTATGACGTCACTAGGCGATAAGAATTTTTCAGCTCCATTATAATCTTTAGCGACCACCGTCATAGATGAGGTCCGTCGTTGACCAAAATGTCGTTATGCAGCGCGTGACTGTACATGCATTTTTGTATCGATCACTAGAAGGGTGTTATTTGTTCATCTGTTTGTCCTGCTGGAGCATGAACTCCCGCGGGTACAGACTGTGTTTTATTCCCTGTGCCTGATAGGGACCTGGACCATAGTCACACGCAGTGTTTGCTGAACCACCTTCTGGTCCAAAGCCAAATGTACACGTATTATTCCAAGGCACCGATCCAAATCTCTTATTTACTTTAAAAAACAAATGACTCCTTAGTAGTCTACAGACCAAATTCAAATCACAGAAGAGTTCGCTTGGGCTTTTGCTACCAATCTTAAAGTGAATCGTATGTTTTAAAACTTGTATTTTTGCCCCAAGCATAACAGAAAAATTATGTTTCGTCATTAAACCAGTGTGCCTTTTAATGGTCCGGAGAACAAAGCACCTACTTTATTTGACCTCCTCAAATCGTCCTTTGTAAATCGGACCCAGAAAGACAGAAGTAAACCAATAAATTGCTTCTCTTGCATCGCTTGTCACTTTCAAATAGTTTACATTTAGTCTGTGAAGGTGACAGTCATCATATTACTCAGCTAACTTCTTCAACTTGAAACTCATTTCTGATTTCTCTCCAAGTTTCGTAAATGCATGCCCAGAACTTAACCTCACTATCTAATCTGGGGCATTAAACCGTATCTAATCTCGTTTCTTATATGAGTAGTCAATTATTGCCTATCGGATTTCCCTCTAAGCCCAGTCACTAAATGACCACTGTCCTCCAGTTACTGTATTTCGGAAAAAAAAAAAAAAAAATTAGGCTGCTTTACAGCAAAACTACCTTTTTCTTACTAGGCAAGCTAATCATTGTTTTTAAGGAAAGGCACTATGGCTCCAAGAAAAAAAAAATGCTTTCATTCAGAAAGGCTTCCCTTCCCCAGCCCCCCAAGCCCCCAGCAAAATATCTTGTCACTATTCTGAAAAAGTGCATTAAAACAAACAAACGACAAAAGAACAACAACCTAATCGGGTAAAATATATTTCTGGAACTTTTGGGGTGCATCAGTTAAACTAACTTCAGGCACTAGCAAAACAGCAAAGCAGCCACTCTCATTTTGTATTGTATTTCTTCTGAATTTTTCATGGATGTTTCGAAGTGGTTAGAATATTTTCTACACCAGAAGGAGCTGACCACACGGCAGAGATAAATATAGCTCTCCTTGGAAACATGAAGGCTTAGCAAACGGAATTCTGCCCCCTAATGCTGAGACTATAACTGCTCCGGGTAGATAGAAAAGAGCTGAGACATGTCTTGCGAAAGGCTGATAGCCAAGGATGTACGTCACCCTATGCTGTCACTCATCCTCCCAAGTCATGTTCTTGGTGAGGACACACGGGGAGCACAGCAGGTACCCCTAGACCACAGGTGTCCACACCACGCACTTCTTTGCTTCCAGTCCGTTAATGCACGTAGGCTGTGAAGGGGCTCTGGGCATGAGCTACATAATCCAGTGGGGGCAGGGGTCCGTCCCTTCCAACATGGAGACCTCGAGCAGGAATAAGAGATTTAAGGGAGGGAAGTGACACATGTTGGTGGAGCACCTGCTCTGAGCTAAACAGCCCGTGAGGTTGGCATTATTATCCCCATTTTACAGATGAGGCCACAGATGCTCTGAGCAGTTTGGTAACTTGCCCAAAGTCCCTCACCTGGTAAATGGTGGAGCTGGGATTTGAACTACTTGCACAAGGAAGCAAGCTAGAAACTCCCTTATTATAAATTCCAAAGTGATCTTCTTAAAGCCCAAGGTCATTGCTGTCTGGGGAGGGAGGGTCCCATGGCATGGGGGTTCTCCGGGAAAGCCAGGCTGGCTACTCATAGCGCAACACCCAGGCGGGCCACCGTGCTCTCCCAGTCTCACAGGGTATTTGCGTTTTACCTGCTGTAGGGAGGGCCTGGGAGATAGATAACACGCTCTCCCGCCAGTTAGGTCTGCCCTCTGACGCCCCACCCTCCTGCACGAACCGGGCGACCTGTGGCTGACTTCTGAATCAGTAGGTCTCACTGAGTGAAGGGTCAGAGCCCAGGTGGATTGCCGCGGTTGAAGAACAGCATATAAGCTGCGGGGAACAGCATATAACCTGTGACCGTGGCCATCCCAGGCGCATAAAGGAGCGTCCCTGCGGTGACCGCTCAGTGCACTGAACTGTGTCGATGCACCTGCCCAGGTCTTGCTCTTCAGGCCTCTCTTTCCTAGGCCACGTACAGACCTGTCCCCTCTCTGCACATTGTAATTACTGGAGAGCTTTAAAATATGAGTGCCTGGGCCCCCGCCCCCCAAAAAAAGAACACTGCTCTGACGTCTCTCGTCATAGATCAGCTTCGCTTGTCTTTGTCCGGTGTGTAATGGAATCGTGTGGTACGTGCTCTTTTGTCTGTGTTCTTTGGCTCAGCACTGTTTGTGGGATCATCCCATCATCCACATCATCGTGTGTGGTTGTAGAATGTTCGTTCTCATTCTACGGTATTCCATTGTGTGAATACGCCACAATCCACAGTGGATGGGCATTCGGGTCGTTTCTAGTTTTCGGCTCCCGTGAATAGTTGCTGCTATGAACATTCTAGTTTGTGACTTTGGGTAAACGTGGACACAGTTCGCTTGGGTGTAGACCCAGGAGTGGATTGCTGGATCGTAGGGTTTGTTTATGTCTGATTTTAGTAGATTCTGCCAAACAGTTTTCCAGAGTGATTGCATGGAAACTCTCCCGTTACAGTTTGATTTATCTTAGTTTCTCTCTGGGACTATTCCCTCAATTCCAGTTTTGAGGGTACCCTCCACGTGCCCTCTATCACCTTAAAGGTAAATGTCTTACTTGAGACTTCCAGTGGCAGAACTGAGGCCCACGAGCCAGAGGCAGGCCTGAAACCCCAGCCTCCCAGCTTCGAGTGTGTGACTGCACGGACACTGGGTGCCTGTGTGTGCAGAGCACCGTGCTGGGGTGACGGGGAAGACAGAAGGAACAGAAGATCGCATTCTGGCCAGAGAAGAAGGAAGGTGACTTGGAGGGCACAGCTGCGTTGCCCCAGCTTCTTGCTGTGGCTGGCGGAGGCTCTGAGAGCAATGGGAAGACAGACACTCAGGCCCAGGCTAGCCAATAAGCCCTGGCGACCTTGAGCAGAGTCGTTTGGTTTCCTGAAGCCTCGGCCCACTCTTCTTTGTCATAATAGGCTTGGCTATTACAGCATTAGTTCTGTGGTTTGTTGGCCATCTTTTATAAACAAGGTACAGTGGAGATTTAGGGCTGAAAAGGACATAATCCTTGGCTCCTAGAAGCACAGTTTCATCTGACAGAGACATCTTCCCCAAGTAATAAAGCATAAGGAACAGAGATGGTCTGGGGAAGGGTGCAGAGCTTGGGCTGTGGCACCTGGCTCCCTGCATTCAATTCCTGCCTCTCCCACTTACTGGCTGTTCGGTCTTGGACAAGTTACTCAGCCTTAGTTTTCTCATCTGTAAAATGGGACAGTTGTGAGCATGAAATGGAAGTGCTCACAGCAGGCCTCCCTGACGTTTCCTGTTCCCCTCAGACAGCGAGCCCCGGGGCTGAGAGGGCACTGTGGCGGGACTTCAGGGGAAGGCACTAAGGCAGGCCACTGCGGGGGAAAAGGCAGGATCGCGGAGGAGAGATTTTGCTGGCTTCAGAGGGAGAGCGGGGTTTTGACAGGGGAGATGGAGGTCTGTTTGCGGGGGACAGAGAAACTGCTTCAGGCTGTAGAGTGGTGGTTGGGGTACCCCATGTGTCTGATGACAGGTTCAGACTGTAGCTTACAGGTTCTGAGAAGGAGAGGTTATGTAATTTTGCTGGCCGTCCCTCCCAGGAAAAGAGAGTTGGTAAAATTGGAGAGCCGGGCTGCAGGGCCTCTCCCAGGCCTGGCTGGGGGTAGCAGGCTCCCCGGCAGCGGAGGCATTTACTTCAGCTTTCTAATGGAGTCCTGGACGCCATGGGTGCAGAGCTGTGGGTCCGCCCTTCCCCAGAGGATCATACCCAGGAGAGCAGCTTGGGTATCCAGCCTTCTGCGTGGGACCAACTCACCAGTTTGCGAGCAGAGATGCTCTGGGATGCTCTCCTCACCTGTGACCTTGGAGATGGTGTTTCCTCTTTGCCTTTCTTTTGGGTCCTGAGGAAGAGCCAGAGTTCCTCCCACCTCCGGCCCAAGCGTTCATTCAACAGCCGTTGGTGGGCTCCCTGCATCTGCCAGGACTGGGCTCAGTGTTCACTGGGATTCCTCAGGGAGCAATGTCTCCTTAGAGTTTACAGTCCAGTCTAGAGCAGAGGTTCTCAGTGTGTGGTCCAGGGACCAGCAGCAGCAGCACCACCCGAGAACTTGTTAGAAATGCAGATTCTCCTGCCCTACCTCCGACCAGTGAATCAGAAACTCAGTTTAACAGGCTTCCCCGGTGATTCTAACACATCCTAAAACTGAACCACTGATCTCCCTGAGGGCCATTCCTGCCCCCATCCCAGGGAGCACTGGCAAGGTCTGGAGAGATATCTGGTTGTCACAACAGGAGGGGGAGAGGGGTACTACTGGCAACTAGTGGGTCTTAGAGACCAGGGATGCTGTGAAACACCTTACGATGCACAGGACGGTCCTCGCAGCAAAGAATTATCTGGTCCAAACGTCAGCTGTGCCGAGGCTGAGACGCCCTTCGCCAGAGGGGACAGGACGAGGGCGGGGAGTGCCGGGACTCCTTTCAGATTCGTTGCTCCCTGGTCTAATGACTGCGACGCGCACGCGCACGTTTCCCCCAGCTATGAAGTGAGAGGGTTAGACTCAAGGTCTCTGAGTTCCTTTCCAACTTGGGTGTTCACTGTTTCCAGCCAAGCTGCTGATCAGCCCCCCGCAGCCCTATTCTTCCTCTTAGGTGCCACCTGGCAGGTAGGGGCCTTGGGAAGGGGAGGGCACTGCACCTGCCTAGTGCTCTCCCCTCCCCCAACAGGCTGCTGCTACCAGAGTCCAGCTGGCCTTGCGTTTCCTTCTCCCATTGTGGGCGATGTTGGCTCCCACAGGATCAGCCCCAAGGAGCCCACCCCGGGGCGGAAAGGTAGCCACCAGCAGGCTCCGCGCACTCGCCGGCTTCGTGCAGGAAGCTGGACAGACAGAGCGGCGCCCTCTCTCCTGAGCCTCAAACCCTCACTTTTCTCAGACTCGAAATGAAGCAGCGGCCCTGGACGCCAGCCTGCTGGCGCCGCCGCTGCCCGGACATTCCAGGGGCCCGCGTGGGTGGCTCAGTTCTGCGTCCCAGCCCGGGAGCGGGGCGGAG
>NW_006436814.1:4429125-4435520 GCF_000325575.1 Pteropus alecto | reverse complement strand
TCCCGCCTCCCCCGGGCCCGCCCCCCGCCGCCCGCCACCTCCCCCTTGGGGGCTCCGAGGCGCCGCCCCCGCACCCAGGGCTGTGAAGGAGCCAACCTGGGCTCACGTTTTCCCAATCTGACGGATGAATTTCATAGCTCAGAAAGATTATGGATGACTTTTGTCTCTTCTTCTTTGTTTTCCAATCTTTCTAGGCTATACTTATATCGTTTAGGTCAAAAGCACATACAATCACGTGTTGGATGGGAGAGAGGTCGGGAGGATGGGGCCAGGGCCTGGCTGGGTGGTCGCTGTGGCTTATGGACTCCCCCGGCTCTCTGCAGGAGTCATGTGGCTGGAAATTGTCCTCGCCTCAGTGCTGGGCCTTGTCATCTACTGGTTCGTCTCCCGGGACAAGGAGGAAACGCTGCCGCTTGAAGATGGGTGGTGGGGGCCTGGGGCGCGGCCCCCCGGCGGGGAGGATGAGAGCATTCGCCCTTTCAAGGTGGAAACATCGGACGAGGAGATCGATGTAAGGCCCTTTCTTCGGGGCAGGGCCGAGCGCCGGGGAGGCGGGAGACTGGGGCTCGGCCTCAGGCTGGGGCTGCAGAGGGAACCGGCCGCCCCTTGGGAGTGTGCTTCAGTCCGCTCTTCTCCCACAGGGGTGCAGTCCAAATCACCCACTCTGCCCACCCGGACCCTTCTCCTTCCCACCTCTGTCTCCTCCTTCCCCTCCACCCCCCCAAGGCCCAGCGGTGCAGCTGTGTCACCTTCTTTGTGCCCCACCTGAAACCTGGGGGGTGAGCTTATAGGAGAGAGCAAGCAGGTTTTCCTCAGGGCCTGGGCGGAGATCCCGAGTGAACAGCAAGGCCCTGGCGACGTAAAATGCTGAAGCACAGAGAACGCGCTGCGCGGGGCAGCACTGGTTAAGCACCTACTGTGTGTCAGGCATTCATAGTCCCATTCAGCCCCTGCGGCAATCCTATAGAGTGAGGACTAGAGTTCCCATCTTACAGATGCAGAAACTGAAGCTCAGAGAGGTGAAGCAATTGATCGATCCCAGGTGACTGAGATAATAAGCAAGGATTTGGACACCCATCTGTCAAACTCCAACCCTGTGTCCCTCCTCCACACGTGACTCCAGGGGTGGGCTGATCTGACAGCCAGGCTTGAGCTGGACCAGAAGGGTGGGCGGGACCTGGGATGGCCCCACCCATTCTCGCCTTCCTTCTGTAGGTTTCAAAGCACCTACTGTGTGCAGGCACTCTCCTGGGTGCTTGGAAGAAGAGATTCTTTCCTCTCATAGCTCATAGTCTAGGAATTGAGAAAAGAAATGTGCACGGAGAAAAGTCAACTAAAAGATTAATAGGGATAAATGGCATAAGAAGTGCCGAGAAAAAAAAAAGTCATGAAAGGTCTGAGAAAGAAGGGGTTAAAAACCCGAAAGTGGTCTGCACCCCAGAGAAAGCAGGCTGCGGAGAAAACAGGCTGCGGTCCCCCTGTAGAACTTGGTAAGGCCTCGCTATTTAGGGCTAAGGCTGAGCTTTGAGGATAACTCCTGTAGTGAGTTCTTAGACTCAGAGCCTAAGACTTCCGAAATCTGTTTGGGGGACCCAGTACTGGGGGACATTCTGGGAAGGCTCCATGAGCCAACTCGAGCTTCCCCCGGCTGGAGCTGGTCTCTTGGCCTGATGCACACCCGTTAGAGCTGCATTCTCCTGGCCTGTAATTTTTTATCCCAGCCGAATTATAACATATCATCCAATGCTGCATATCAGAGTCGGCAAATCATGCTCCATGGGACAAATCCATCCTGCCACCTGTTTTTGTACAGCCCCCGTGCTGAGAATAGTTTTTATATCTTTAAATGGTTGAAAAAGTCAAAATAAGAATAATATTTTGTGACCCGTGAAAATCACGGCATTCAAGTTCAGTATCCATAAAGTTTTATTGGAACACAGCCGCATCTCTAGGTCCATGTACTGTCCATGGCTGCTTCCACAATACAAGGACAGAGTGGAGTAGTTGCAGCTCAAAGAGCCTAAAATATTTACTTTCTAGCTCTTTACAAAAAAAAAAGTTGCTGGCCCATGTTATATATAAGCCTAGGTAAGTTAAAGATGTCAATTATTTATGTATTTAAAACTGGAAGATGAGAAATAAAACCAAAGCCAAAAGACCATATACTTCGGGAACAGGCACTGTTATGGGAAACAAGGTTTCTTCTAGACTAAACCTGACAACCCAGGATACAAGTCTGCAGACTAGCGACCACCCCCCACCCTCCATGAAACGTGGGGGTGTCGCTTTGCCTCTGCTGCAGTACAGTGTCTTGTGGCCACAGGGTTTCCTCTGTCTTCTGGAAACAAACCTTCTCTGTGCTGAGGCCCACCCACCCCTCTCTCCCTGGGGTCCCGTAATTTGCTGCAGGATTTACACCGGAGAATAGACAAGGCGCGTCTAACTCCCCCCTTGGAGGACAGCCGCTTCCACTATGGTTTCAACGCCAGCTACCTGAAGAAAATCCTCTCCTACTGGCGGAATGGATTTGACTGGAGGAAGCAGGTGGAGGTTCTCAACAGATACCCTCACTTCAAGACTAAGATTGAAGGTACGTTTCCAAACGCCAGCCGCGGGGATATATGTGATGGGAACGGCTTTCTTAGACACCGGATGTGACTTAGACAAAGCTGGGGGAGACCCAGAATCCAATTATTGGTCAGTTATTGGTCAGTTCAATGTATTTATAAGTGATGACGTCAGCAGGTTGCAAAAATAATGCAAAATCTGCAAAATCCCAACAAATAACAACGGTTGGAGCTTGGATTATCATGCTGTCTGCCCAGACCCCACACGCTGAGCTGGCTACCTCCCAGCCTGGGGTTGGTCCGGGAAGACATCCCTCCTCACTCTGTGTGCTGCTGGCCTCCTTCCTCATGTTAGGACCTTTTACGGGGTTCTCTCAGACCCTGACTGGCCCCTGTGCTCGGGGAGGCTCAAGGCTCAACCTCTGACCCCTACCCCAGCATTCTGTCCTCGTCCCCACTGGCCTCATTATTCCGCGCCCCCTGTCCTGAGTTGAGATTCTTGCTCTAGCCCCTGTCCTGGGCTTCCACTGCAGATCAGTCCCGACAGAGGCCCCTGGGGACAGCCAGCCTATCATCTTAGAGGAGAGGAGGAAGCTACCCGAGTCACAAGGAAGTGGAGGTTCGGGGCAGAGCCCAGCTCTCCACACTCCCAGCCTGTCCCAGCTGGGGCTCCAGCCGTGACACCCTCACCACTCGCCAGGCCCAGCGCTGCCTCTGAGCCCAAGTTGGCTCCTCGCTCAGAGGAGCATCCCGTGGGCACCACCGACCTTTAGAGAAGCCAAGAGGATGTTTCCTCCACAAAGGGCAAATTATGAAGTGTGGGCTTTTAACGTTTTTCTTAAAAATGCAAATATTAAAAGTTTAAAAACTACAGAAGGATACACAGTGTCAGGAGTCCCCATCTCGGCCCTTCCCCCAGTCCACAATTCCCTCCCCAGGGACAGCTTCTGCTTCTCTTATATCCGCTTCCAGAAAGAGCATGTATGTAGAGTATATATGGGTACTTTTTTTCTAATTTTAAACCCAAATGATAATGTGATAGAATTTGAATTAAAAATAATCTCACATCACGCAGTGTGTTCCAAAGGAGGTAAGATTACCTACTAAAATAAACCTTCAACTAGGAGTAAATTTAGTAACATAGAAGGACACCCAGGATGTATTGTTAAGTGAAAAAAAAAATAAAGTTCCAAAATAGAATGTATGCAGGGTTCTATTTTTGTTAAGAGAAAGTTATGTTCACTTAAGTGTTTAAAAAAATTCGGAAGTGTCACAGCCAAGAGGAACCTAAGGAGACGTGACAATTAAATGGACATTAGGTAAAAACGAAGGAAATCTGAGTAATATTTCATTGTGTGTATATGACAATATTATTCAGCCTTAAAAAAAAAAAAAAAGGAAATTCTGCAATAAACAACAAGAAGGATCAACTTTGACGACATTATGCTAAGCTAAATAAGCCAGTCACAGGTGATTGCACTGATATGAAGTATCTAAAATCGTCAGGCTCACAGAAGCAGAAAATACAAAGGTGGCTGCGGGGGGCGCTGGTGGGGCAGGGGAAACAGGGAGTTGCTAGTTAATGGATATAAAGTTTCAGTTATACAAAATGAATCAGTTCTAGAGATCTGCTGTACTACAATGTCCCTTTACGTAACCTAACCTTCAGTCTCATATTAAATGTTTTTAATACCATTAATTTAAAAAAATAAAAAACATTTCTAAAAACTAAGGAAATCTGAATAAAGCGTGGACTTTAGTTATTTACATATCAGTACTGGTTCTTCCTTTGTAATGAATGTACTGTGTTAACGTAAGATTTAATAGTAGGAGACATTGGGTCTGAGCATATGGAAACTTCCTGTTCCAAAATAAAAAATTTGTTAGAAAAAATGTTTGGATGGACAACACAATGTTCTCTTCAGAGAGTGGGTTTACGTGTGATCTCCCCCTGCCTCCAACTTTCGATTTATCCACGTTTTCTCTTTTCTACAGTAAACATGTATCATTGGAACGAATTAACAAACCAGATTGTTAGCTAGAATGTGCTGTCAGCTCTAGCCCTCCAAGTGGAGGGTTTCAGGTGTGACAGCAGCCCTGGCCTTGTTTGACGTGACCGTCCAGGTGCTATGTGAGCCCCTCAGCTGGTAAGGAGCTGCACACCAAGGGACAGTGAAGGGGCCTGGAATCCATTCTCCTGCTCTGGCTGGGATGATGTTCCCAGTTCTGCGCTTAAAGAAAGTTATATATTTAATAAATTCCCTTGGAGAAAAATTAGAAAGTACATATAAAACAAAAAAAAGAAAATGAACGCACTTGAAATTCTGCTCAGAATAATTTTTTACATTTTTATAGTTTATCCTTTCAGACTTTAAAATTCGTATACACACAGTGTAAATGTATGCACACGCATGACTGTTTCCAAAAGTTCACTTAGACAATGGATACGGCTTGATAATTTCCTTTTACCACATAGCAAAATACACTAAACTGTTTTCTACGTCAAATAAATACACATCTGCACATCTGTACTGTCATTTTAAGCAACTGTATTTTATTCTAGAATATCATTAAACCATAACCTATTTAATTCTTTTGCTAGATATAATGGACTTATCCCCCTGCTTTGTAAATTGTTAAACAAGTATTTATTGAGCCCCGCCACAAGCCGGGGACTAGTCTGGGCTCTGGGAAAACAGCAGTGCCTGAGCGGCTCTGGCCTTGGCTTTGGCCTCAAGGAGTTCAAGTTCTCATGTGCACAGGGCATAGAAACAGCCTTGCCCTTGCAGGTAGCTGTGAAGGCTGAGCGAGGGCCCATGAGCTGGGGCGCCGCCTGAGTGCTCAGCCAGCGTTGGTGGTGGTTACTGTGATGGGTACCATGGCTGTGGGGGCCAAGGTGGCAGCACCCACTGTCTGAGCTCCAGAGGGTGCAGGGCCTGGCCGGATATCCCGAGGGTCGTGACCGCGGCCTCCCCAGCTCCCTCCCAGCTCCCCCTACCCTGACTGTGCTCTGTCTCCCCAGGGCTAGACATCCACTTCATCCACGTGAAGCCCCACGAGCTGCCCTCCGGCCGTGCCGCAAAGCCCTTGCTGATGGTGCATGGCTGGCCCGGCTCCTTCTACGAGTTTTATAACATCATCCCTCTCCTGACTGACCCCAAGAACCATGGCCTGAGCGATGAGCACGTTTTTGAAGTCATCTGCCCATCGATTCCCGGCTACGGCTTCTCCGAGGCCTCCTCCAAGAAGGGTATGGGGGCCGCCGGAGGCTGTGTAATCACCCCCGTCACCTGCTGGGGGCAGGTTTTCCCACCAGGCTCTGGATGGGGGTGGGGGAGGGGTGTTTGGGACAGCTTCTTTCAGGGCCTGAGGAGGAAGGGGCCTGAAACTGAAGGAAAGTGAAGCCAGGAGAACATTTGTATTAGGCAAAGAGCCCTCGGGGTCTGAAGGGAGTGGTGGGCGAGGGACTGCGGCGAGGGACTGGGCCGAGCAATGGTCATAGCTGTTCGATGCTGGCTCAGGAGCCCGGACTCTTATGTCGCCACTCAGGGGCAGGTCCACATCTGGGCCCTGGACTGGTCCAGACCAGCAAGGCTGACCAGCTCCACACTCCCTGTGGGCCCCCAGAAGCTCACCCCGGCCGGCCTCATACCCCCCATCATTCACCCTCACAGCCTGGCTGTCCACTCCCTCCACAGAGGCGGCACCAGGCACCCCACCTCACGGACTCAGGATTCTTTCTCTCCCCCTCTGAGCTGTTCCTACCTGACCTGGAGCAAGCGCGGGTGAGGGATTTCACGGGACACCGGGAGTGTCCAAGGAGTGACC
>NW_006436814.1:4424552-4429098 GCF_000325575.1 Pteropus alecto | reverse complement strand
CTTGAATTGAGTGGCCACTGCCAGGATCTTTTATAAGCTGATGCTACGGCTGGGCTTCCAGGAATTTTATATTCAAGGTGGGGACTGGGGGTCCCTGATCTGCACCAACATGGCCCAGCTGGTACCCAGGTGAGGGCCACTTTCAGGCGTGTGTGTGCATGCACGGGTATGTGTGCGTGCAACTCAATGAGGTGGACAGCTGTGCGCAACAGCAAGGTCATTCACACCAGGCCCTGCCTGGACATAGTACCTGAGCCCTCTTGGCAGGAGCCACCCAGGCGGGATGCTTGTGAGCAAGGGAGAGGCGAGAAGGTTCCCTGTCATTCAGCTCTGCCTTTGACACGGATCCTCCCTCAGTTAGGTGTCACATAGGGTTGGTGACTCTGGGCCAGGTGCCCAGGTACAGAGGGCCACTTAGAGGAGCGGAAGACCAGGGAATAGAGCTTTCTGATGGGCTAAGCCTGGGGGGAGACCTGACTGGAACTTTGTAGAAACTATTTTCTCCACAACCTGTTCCTTCACCTCATGTGGCCACCCCAGCGGGGCAGATGCTGAAGGGGGCTGGCCCTGGCGGCCTCTTCCTCCTCCCTCTCTTCCCTCCCCTCATTTCCTTGACACCAGCCCAGCCTCACCTGGTCCCTCTCTGCCCTCAGCCACGTGAAAGGCATGCACTTGAACATGGCTTTGATTTTAAGAAACTTCTACACCCTCACCCTTTTCCTGGGACGGCGTTTCGGGGGGCTTTTCGGCTACACCGAGAGGGATATGGAGCTGTTGTACCCCGTCAAGGAGAAGATTTTCTACAGCATAATTAGGGAGAGTGGCTACATGCACATCCAGTCCACCAAGCCGGACACTGTGGGTGAGTGCTGTTCAGTGACCTTCTCCACCAGGGGCAAGAGGAGGCGGCGGCCAGCCTCAGTTGCATGCAGGAAGGGGGTCCCACTAGGGGGAGCCTCACCTACCCCCAGGAACACCATTCACCTGGTGACGGCCTCTTGTGAGGGACCCGGAGCTCTTCTAAACTGCGTTTTCCATTTGGTGGATTCAGTACTCCTAGTGGCCTTGGCCCCTCTGGGATTGTGGGGGCAGGGAGGTGAATCCTCAGGACCCTGAGGGGATGCACCGTGACAGCTACGGGGAGCCCAGCAACCATTTCTGCCACCAGGGCCATGTTAAAGGAGCATTTCTTTTTTTTAAAAAAAGATAAAAACACTTAAAAAGATAAACTTATACAAATACGAAATGAACACATGTCAAAGATTTTAACTCATTCATTAATTTTTAAAAAACAGTAAAACGTAAAACACTTCAAAAGCGATTAGGAACACAAAATTAATGGACCCATAGATGCAAAACTTGTCGAAATCCACAGAGTAATCAATGAAATCTCCGCTGAACAAAAAATAATAGTTTTCCAGCTTTATTGAGATACAATTGACGTACAGCCCTGCATGCATTTCAGGTGTACAGCAAGCATCGTGACGTGACTCGTGTCGATCGTGAAATGATGACCACAATAAGTTTAGTTCACATCCATCTCCTCATATAGATACAAGAAAAAAATGTTTTTTCCCTTGTGATGAGAACTTTTAGGATCTACTCTCGGGACAAAATTCATTTGCTTCTCTATGAACAAGAATTACTTGCACTGCTGTCCATTTTATAGTTTACAGAGCTAGACAACGAACAGCTAAGGCAGGGAAGAGGGGACCACTGTCGATCAGAGAACCCCAGAAGGGTCCACTAGATGACTCCCCGAATCCCACTCCCAGGGCGCCCGGGCATTGTTTGCCCATTTCAAAGTCTTTTACAATGTTCAGGACAGTCCCGTGCTCATACACATTAGGCAGCTCGTGATAATAATAATAAAATAATAATAATAATAATAATAATAATAATAATAATAATAATACTGCTTTATCAAGCCAGTTTTTTTTTTCTTCTGATTATAAAAGTAATCCATGTTCATGGTCAAAAAATTGTAGGTGCAAAAAGCACAAGACAGAAAAGATAGTCACCTGTCACCCCCCCGTCCTTCCCCACCTGCCCTCGCCCCAGCCTTCGAAAGAACATGCTAAAATTTGGGTCCACGAATCTTCCCCAGTGGAATCTGCTGTAGCGTCAACACTCACATCAAGACGGAATTTGACGCGTCAGCCCAGAAGCCCCCTGGGCCCTTTTCCAGGCCCTGGAGCCCCCCAACCCTCCGGGGTACCACCCTCCTGACTTGTGGCAGGTAGATTCGTTTGGCCTGTTTTCATCCTTTATAGAAAATGGAACTGTAGAGCCGATTCTTCTTTTGAGTCTGGCTTCTTCTGCTCAATGTCCTGTTTGTGAGGCTCACCCAAGCTGTTGTGTCCCAGCTGTTTTTAATGCCTGCCCAGCATTCTAGCTTTCGGGAAGATCGATATTTGTAACCGAGCCCCTATTTTGGATTTTTAGGTGGTTTCTCGTTTTTCACTAATCATAACATATAAACAAACAAAAACACGGTACCTTTTTAAAAACAGCGTCCATATGTATTTCTCATTTGGATCTCAAAACCCAGAGTCACAGACCCTTGTGTTTAAAGAAAACAGCCCGTGGGGTGTCTGAATCCCCACGAGGCAGTGCGGGAGGTATTCCTCCTGTTACCAGATGACACTCCCAAGGCGAGAGTTACGGAAGTGAGGTGCAGGAGCACCCCGAGGGGCAGAGCTGAGCTGTGCCCCACCATGGGCTCCCGGTCCCAGGCCTGAGTCGCTCCCTTGCTTCTTCTCGTGCCAGGCTGTGCCCTGAATGACTCTCCCGTGGGACTGGCCGCCTACATTCTAGAGAAGTTTTCCACCTGGACCAATTCAGAGTTCCGAGACCTGGAGGACGGAGGCCTGGAGAGGTGAGACCCACGCACCTAGCGGCACCTTCCTCACACGTCACCCTCCTCTTGTCGGGGTGGGGTGGCCGGCAAGTTCTGTCTGTTGTTGGATGACTCACAGATCCTCACCCTCTGGCCGGCATAGCCCTGGGGACTGGATGAGGCACAGAGAGGTCTAGGCCTCGCTTCCAGCCTCACGGTGTGACCGCTTGCTCTGTGGAAGCCCACCCCGAGGGCGGCTGCAGAAGGAGGGGGGCCTCTCGAGGCTACAGCCTCCACAGGACATGACTCCCGGGTACCTGGCTCGACTCAGGCTCCATCAAGGTCAGCCCAGACCCACCTTCTCCAGGGCCTGCCCACCCCTTTCTTTATTTCTTCAGAGACACACCGAGCACCAGATACAGTGAACTGGGACTGGATCCCGCCTCAGGGGAGGGACTTTGTCTGGGCCATGCCCGCACCCCAGCACCCGGGACCATAATGGGGATATTGTAGGTGCCCAGTAAATATTTGTTGGGTGGACGAGCTCAAAAGATTCAAGCCAAGGACTGCAGGAGTCCAGAGAAAGGAAGATTCGTTTTATCTAAGGGGCAGAGAGGAGAAATGTTGGGAGAATATTTTTGATTTGGGCTTTGACGGGTGAGTAGGAGTTCGCTGCATGGAAAGGATTTAAAAAAAAGCGGGGGGAGATTTAGGCAAGAAAAGCAGAGGCGGAGGTTGGAGTGATTAAAATGCAAGGTGTGCTTAGAAAGGGTGACTTTCCAGAGGCTGGTACTTGGGGCCAGACCAAGAACTCCTTCCTGTGGGCGGGTCCTCCAAGAGGCTCCAAGCTCTCTCCCTGCGACCTCCCGCTACGCGTACTGGGCAGGACCCAGGGGTCGATGGGGCTCCGCTAGGAACACCTTGGCAAGGGGCCTGGCCCTGCTCCTTGAACACAAATACCTGGGGCCAGATGCGAGGCCCCCGCGGGCCGCTTGCAGGCTGCCTCCTGCAGCTCCTGCCCAGCTACAGGGAGCATGGGAGCTTCCAGCAGGGGGTAGACAGGCTCAGATCTGTGTTCTAGAAAGATCACTAACTGCAGTGGGTCGAAGGTCGTCGTTGTGGTATTTTTCAAGCTGTTGTCAGAGCCTCGGGAGATGGAAGCACTCAGCCGACTCGTTAAAGGCGAGTTCACGAGTTCATGGGGTTTAAATATTTATTGAAACTATTTGGTTTTCACTGACCAGTTTTCATTTGTCATCAAAATTGCGTTTTAAAAGATGTTTATTTGCTCCGTCCCTGCCCTGTGCTGCTGTTGCTAGAGATCCGGGATTCAGCCTGAGAATATGTTCCTGTGTATGAAGATGTTTTAGGAATATATTCTTCACTTCCGAGAAGCCTCTTTTCTTACAAATCCTTAATATTTTCATATTTGAGATTCGTACCCTCTTCTGTGTCCCCCTTGTGCGCCCCAGCAGCCTCTCTTTCTGCCCTTGTCTCGAGTTGTATTCGTCGGGAGCGGGGCAGAGGTGAACTGAACATCGCTTGAAATAGGGCTGTGAAGACCGAAGTATCACTGGCTGACGCCATCTAAATAGCGGAGGCAAATGAGGGAGTCAGCACATCGGCCGTTGGGGGCAAACTGGCTTCTGATGAATCAACTAGGTCGCAGCAAATGTGCTTTAACCCAGGCGGCAGGGCCTCGCTGGG
>NW_006436814.1:4415165-4424483 GCF_000325575.1 Pteropus alecto | reverse complement strand
AAGTGTCCACAGGGACTGAGGTTCCTAACTGTGCTGCCAGGGCATGGAGATGCCGCTTACCAAGCAGGGAACAGAGGGTGAGGAGGGGAGCGTGTGTGGGCGTGTGCATGCGTGTGCGTGTGTGTGTGTGTGTGCACGTGTGCGTGTGTGTGTGTGGCTTCACGTGCACGCGTATGAGTGCACTAGCATGGATGTGTGTATGTGGTGTCGGGAGGGGCTCAGGATCGATGCTGAGCGCATGCGGGTGGCGAGAGTTCTGAGTGGGAGATGCTGGCAGGATATGCTGGCAGGAGACGCCCACTCGGTAACCTGACTCTCAGATCTGGAGCTCAGGTGAGGGGTCGAGTTGAAGGAAATTGTTCCCACTGCGCTCTGTGAATCAGTTGTTGGAGCTTTGGGGTCGGTCTCCTCGGTGTAGTGCGAGCAGCATCCAAGGATGCTGGGAGCAGCCGTACCGGCTGCAGAAGGCAGGCGAGAAGAGAGATTCGAGGACCGACCTAGGGAGGGGCCTCTCCCTACGAGGCCTGGGCAGTGGGGCGGTTGCAGGTGGACAGCTGCAGTGCGCCCGAGTGAGGAGGCAAGGGAGAGTGGTCAGGGTGTGGACGGCAAGGGAGGCTCGGGTGATATTTGACACTCGCGCTGTGGGCAGGTCCAGAACTCTGAAGGCGGCCTGGAGACCAGGTTCTGGCAGGGGCCTGGCAAGGGCAGGCCCACCTGGGAATGGCCTGTATTGAGGACCCAGGAGCAGGCACCCAAGGGGTGCAGCATTCCACTCACAGACCTCCTGGACTTCCAGTGGTGACCAGCCCAGAGGCCCTGGGCTCAGGTGACCTCAGGGGACCTCGCCCGCTCCTTCACTTGGGTGGAACGTGTAGCGGTGGTGGCCGAAGGCTTCGGTAACACCACCCAGGATGACAGTGAGAGCCAGCATAGCCGGCCTCATACGTGGTCAGCACTCTGCATCACCTGTCATCATGGTAGCCAGTGACTCTGGCTTGAACCTCCCCTGCCTGTGGCATGGGGACAATACCCCTGCCTTTGCAGCGAGGTCCGAGAACGCCAAACGGGCACTGGCAAATGCTCGCAGCTCGAAAGGGCAGCTCTTGTTCGTCATACAGCTGCACTTGGCACTGACAGTGGCCTTCGGTCCTGCTTTCCCAGGAAGTTCTCCCTGGACGACCTGCTGACCAATGTCATGATCTACTGGACGACGGGCACCATCACCTCCTCCCAGCGCTTCTACAAGGAAAACATGGGGAAGAACTTCACAGCTGAGAAGCCCTTTCGGTGAGCCCGCCTCCGAGGCAGGGAGCAGGGCACAGCCCAGCCTTGAACTCGAGGGAGGGCATTTGATGGCAGCAAAGCACAGCCTTGCCTGCAGGGTGCACGGGGTGCAGAGGATGAGGACACGATTTAAAGGTCGGGGGTGTTTTGAGAAATCCCTCTGCCTTTAGAATTAGCTCCCGGAGAGAACCCCAGGCCTCTCCCAGGGCCAGGATGCTGGCCTGGTGAAGCACCGAAGTTCCTGGGACTTCTCTGGCACCCTTTCCTAAGCCTATATGAAGACCCTCGGGGCCCTTAGTGGGTGGGAATTGAGGGGAATGGTTAAAACCCTGGATCCGTCCTTTTCTTTATGGCTCCCTGTGGGTGGGCCAGCTGACCCCTGCCCAAAGGCCTCCGAACTTGCTGCTGTGGGGTACAGGCTACCAGGCCACAGCCTACTGCATCAGTGAGACCTCTGTCCCTTCCAGGATGAAGGTCCAGGTGCCCACTGGCTTTGCCGCCTTCCCTTGTGAGTTATTGCACATCCCAGAAAAGTGGTTGAAGTTCAAGTACCCAAAGCTCATCTCCTACTCCTACATGGCCCGTGGGGGCCACTTTGCTGCCTTGGAGGAGCCGGAGCTGCTCGCCCGGGACATCATCAAGTTTGTGGGGCTGCTGGAGCGGCAGTGACGTGGGGAGACTGGCTGCCTCCGCCTTCTCGGTGAAGAGCCCTTTTCTGGGGGGTGGGTTTGCTTCTGCCTTCCGCCCATCCCAGGACCCCCGCGCTCATGTGCCAAGCAACGTGGCTTTAAAGATAAATGATTTTACTTCTGAGAGCGGCTGGAACTAAGTGACTTGCGCCTGCCCTGAGCCCACCTGGGGTTCCCCTTCCCGCAGAGCTGGCAGGTCTGCAGCCTGAGTTGGGGAGGGGTTCCCACTCGAGGGCAGGACAGGACTGGGGGGGACACCAGGATGCCACTGTACTCCCTGCGGGTGCCCCCGGGGCTGCTCTGAGCCGAGGCGGAGGGGTTGAGTGACTGCTAGGGGCAGGGTCTGCACAGGGACCCCCAGGTCCATGCCCACCCCACTCTCCTCTGGGGATTGAGGCAGCCTCGCTGGCTCAGCCCCATCACCCGCGCCCACTACACAGACTTGCCCCTCTGGCGCCCCCTGGAGGCAGTAGGAAGGCAGCTTCTCTGGCAAGTGCCCAAAGCGGCACCCCAGCCGCGGGATCCCCCAGAGAGAGAAAAGGCAAGGGTCTGCCCATCCTTCCCGCCAGGATCACAGCTCAGGGGTGGTGCACAGCCCTGCGCCCAGCCCGGGCACCCTCTCCTTTCCTCCCCTGCCACAGTCCTCCCTTGACCCCAAGCGGGCCCCAACACTGCTCCCCACACCTCCCACCTTGGAGGGAGAGACAGATGGAGTCAAGGGCAGAGACTGAGAACCGTACACTCACCAGCCTGGCAGAATGGACACTTTATTAGTGGTCCTTATTGTCCCCGCCTGCTGCGGGGTGACCCTGGCCCAGCCACAGTGTCACCAGGAACACGATACAAAAACATCGTACCATAGTGAGGTGCAGAGGTGTGTGTGCAGCTGGCAAGATCCTGCACTGGCCATTCCCTCCCCGCTCCCCACAGCTCGCTCTGGGACAGGGCTGGGGTGAATGGCTTCATACATAGGGCGGGGGCCAGAAGGACTCCGGACCGTCCTCCGGTCCCGTCTCAGGCCTGGGCCTGCCGCAGGCTCTTTGGTTATCAGTTGTGTATGTTCCTAGGGAGGGCTGGGTGGTGTCTGGATACCCAGAAAGGAGGTCTCCCACTGGTTACGTTCTCCCTATTACCTGATAGGGTCGCCACGACCAAGGGGCCTGGAGGGGCACAATTTCCATGATCTTGCTAAAAATTACAGGGGACATCACCCAGCTACAGAGCTGTGCAGAAGGGGGGTCAGGGACGAGCAGGGCCCCAGGCGCACGAGCAAGGGTAGGAGGCTGCATGGACCCCCTCACCACCGACGGCAGTCCACCCCAAACCCCTCAGCCGAGGGCTGAGCCCTTTCCTGGTTCCAACTGTTCGGAGCAGTGCTGCTTCAAACGGGCGGACAGAAGTCCTGAACTTGGTGGGGGTCGATGTAAAGTAGCTTCTCCACCTGTGTCTCCTCGCCTCCCGACCCCCGAGCTTGGTCCAGCCGGCCGCTTGCCTGCCCTCAGGCCTCCTGGTAGGCAGCCACCATGCTGTCTGCAGGGCTCTGGGCCAGGCACTGCCCTGGGACGGTCCCACTGATGTTGTGGATGGCACCGTAGTTCTGCTGCTGCTGTGGGGACAGGGCTGTTCTCTCCGAGGACAAGCCATTCAGAATCCGAGGCACGTAGGGCTGCCAGCAAACGGGGGGTGTTAGTGCTTGGGTGGGCCGGGCCTGAGACGTGGTACCCATCCTTCCCCCCCACTGCCCCTCCTCCTTCCACAGGAGGACACGTGCAGTGATCGTGACGGACATGAAGAAATAACATCAACTTAGGATGTCAGGACCCCAAATATACCAACTGCAGAATCTCCCAGCAGCCAGAGCAAAACAAAACGCAATCAATTATACAGTTCTCATGATCCTAGAGAAGGAAGTACACACATCTATTTCTCAGAGGAAACAAAACTTTTCCAGGCACTGGATCCCAGGAGAATTTCTTGCTTTACAGAGGAAACAAGTCGATCTGCACGGGGCAGGCTTAGGACGCTGTCAGTGGGGCGAACCCTTAAAGGATTCTTTCCAGTTCCAGGCTCCAGCTGCTAACCCCAGTGGCAGATCCCTGCGCTGCTCCTCCCCGGCCCCAGGCTGACAATGAGGGACTGATGTCATCTACCTGCCCTGCCTCTTCCCTTGTCTGGCGGCACAGCCACAGGTGTGCCTCT
The DNA here is from genome assembly GCF_000325575.1 of Pteropus alecto. NCBI lineage: Eukaryota > Metazoa > Chordata > Mammalia > Chiroptera > Pteropodidae > Pteropus > Pteropus alecto. Next base: position 4,420,311 of record NW_006436814.1, on the reverse strand, counting down.
GCGTCATGAATCTGAGAAGCTTCTCTGGGGCTGGTCCAAGGACGGCCACTGATAAGAGGGCCTAACGCCTGGGAGACAGCCACCGTGAGACGCTGCCGCCCCGCCCTGGCTCTGTCGGGAGGGCCGGCGGTCATGGCTCTGGGGTCCCGTGGCTCCCCTTTCCTTTCCCATGCCCACCGTAGGAGCAGGACCGGAAGCAGGGAGAACCAGGAAGGAACGGTGTCCCCGTGTCTAACAGGTGCCTGCTCTGAAGCAGGTGCAACGCTCCGTCGCTGAATTCAGAGGGGAGTTAGTGTGCACCACGGAGGCCCTCGCACAGGCAGGTGCTGCTGAAATGCTCGTGATAAGTGTCACCAAACCATAAGGCCTTGTGCTATTGTTTCACCAAGGGCCCAAACTCACCAGGCATTAAATATGCAGAGCAGAAAAGTGAGCAGGGAAATGAAAGCGAGGGGGATGGGTGTACATCACGGCAAAACTAATTCTCTTCTCAGTGACGAATATGGCTTCACACATGTAAGTTAAAGCACCCAGAGGGACCCGGATTCCTTCTCAAGTGACATTAATTCAGCAACTTGTCTGGCACGTGATCAAGGGACTTCTATCTTAACAAGAGTTGATTAAAGCACGTTTGTAGGGCCCGTCTGGTTGGGGCCATTGCCGTGCTTGGTCACGGGGGAAAACCACAACTCACTGTGAACGGTGGGGGCACGTGGGCCGAGCCGTCACTTCCTTTGTCGCTTGCTGACTCTTCTGTCTGCAGATAACAGCAGAAACTTACAATGGTAAACAGAACCGATCTTCCTGAACTAACAACCTCCAGACAAGCAGACTGTTAACACCCAGAATAATGGTACCAGCTGGCACCCGAGCTCCCAGCAGCAGCCCAAGAGAGGATGGGGGGGCAGTGCAGGGAGCAGGGAGGGGTGGGGAGGGAAGCCACACATTGCACCCAACTACCCACACCTTTCTCATGGACAAATAAGATCTGGAGAAGGCTGTTGATAAGTGAAAGGGTGAGGAGCAGTCGAGAGTGAATCAACATCTCCTCCCAGGTCCTGGCTGGGTGGCAGGGAGGGGAGGGGCCCTGTACCTTGTAGTTCAGAGGGCTGAGGTGCTTGAAGCATCCAAAGCAGGTGTAGGCCAGGCACACCAGGATGGTGAGCAGCACGACCAGGAAGGTAAACAGGGTGGCAGGGGCCGTCATACCTGGGGACAAAGGGATGCCAGCCTTAGTGAGGGAGGGAGAGAGAGGCTGCCATTCACTGTGACCCTGCTGAGGACGGCGTCCATACCTGGTGTAGGAACTATGGGTGACTTCTCCTTCAGGCGTAAAATAAAGAGAAGGCACCACCACCCCCCCAAACCCCCTCAAGGATGGTGTCTTCTGGCAGGGGCCGTCATACCTGGGGACAAAGGGATGCTGGCCTTAGTGAGTGAGGGAGAGACAGGCTGCCATTCACAGTCACCCTGCTGAGGATGGCGTCCATACCCGGTGTAGGAACTATGGGTGACTTCTCCTTCAGGCGCAAAATAAAGAGAAGGCACCACCACCCCCAAACCCCCTCAAGGATGGTGTCTTTGCAGCCAGCAGCACACACAGAGACCCACTGAACAGCCGGCATTATCTCTGCTCAGATTTCAGGTACTAGGACACCAAGGCTATGGCAGTTTGCCAGCTGCCTTGCTGGGTCAGTTCCCTCCCATCTCTGGTGCCCAGTGCCCTGGGTGCCACATTGTGACTGAGCACCGAGTTGATGCTGTTAAAGCACTGGGGGTCCACGGCCACGCCACCCTGAACACCCGCTCCCGTGCTTTTTAAGCTTTTATAGGCGACTAAAAAGGTGGACAATTAAAAGTAAATTCACCTAGGAAGACCAGGTGCTGTAGGCTTTAACAAATAAATAAAAAATAAAAAAATAAAGCACTGAGGGCTTTGACTGGCTGGTATGGATATGGGAACGTGAGGCCAACGACTGCCTCCCTCCCCAACCTCCCCCCCACCGGGGGTCAGGAGGGCCCCTCACCCAGGCGCAGGAAAGAGAAGAAGTAGAGCCAGAAGAGGCAGAGGATGGGCGCGGCCAGGGCCTGGTTCACAGCCGCAAAGTGGATCCTCTTCTCCAGCTTGGCCGGGAGGTAGACAAAGTAGAGGTTGTGCCGATCCACCATGTGCTTGAGCAGGATGTAGATCAGGCCTGCAGAGAGGGGGCCGTCAGCTGGACACCTGGCTGGGCCACGAGGGCCCCTCCGCCCCCTTCCTATTTGTGCACGGAGCTGCTTGTGCACGGAGCTGGGGCTGGGGCTGCCACGTGACTGCGGGGACCAGAAGGTGGACAAAACACATAAATGCCCATCCTGGCTGCTCGTGGTCTCAGTCCCTCGCCCCCACGCCTTTCTTCCTCCCTCTTCCCCTCCCCCTTCCAGGCCTCTTTCTGGCTCCAAAGAGCAGAGGTGTCTGTGAGTCTGCACCCGCGGAACCCCGAAATTCTAAGATCACTCAGGGGAAAGGCTGTTGTACACTCAGATGCCTGGCCTCAGCCTGTGTGTGGGCCCCTCTCACGCCGAGCACCCCCAGATCCCTCATTCTCCTGCTCTCCTCCAAGCTGACCTCCTGCCCTCATCACAGCCAATGGATCCCCCAGGATCTCACCCCAGGGGTGGCACGAAAGGTGGGTACTGCCTTTTGGATGATGTCAGGTTCTTTAAAAAATTCATTTTGTTTCGAAAGAGTAATACCGTATCTTTAAAACAGTACGAGGGAGTAAACAGGGAAAACTAAAACTCCCGCCCACCCCTGAACCTCAGCTATGACTGTCAGCCAGATCCTGGGTGTTCGGTTTCCTTCCAGAGTCTTCCATTTGTTGGCCAGTTCCTGACGTTTGATTTTAGTTGCAAGACCTTGGCCGTTAAAACCGAACAGTCCTAAGTTCGAATCCTGGCTCTACGCCTCACTGACGTGACTCATCTGTGAGACGGGGACAGAAACCAGCCCCGGCTCGTAGGGCCGTGCGAGAATTCGTGTGCAAGGTGACCGGCCACAGAGCACACACGAGAGCTCCGATCGCCACGGCCACTCTGCGGTCACATACGATGAGGTCTCCGCTGAAGGAGCAACCAAGAACTAAGTGGTCAGCCGCCGAGAAGCTCAGACCAGAAATACTGAGAAGCCACAGTGTGACAGCCCGTGGAAGAAAGTCATTGCAAGTGAAATTAAATTTGGAGTCACCTCTGACCCCAAGACATCCTCTGTTTGTGGGGCTCCATAATGCCCCAGTGATGGCTGTCCTGGGGTGCTTGGCAGAATCAGCCACCCACCTACCCTGGACAGGCTCCAGGGCCACTCACCGAATGGGGCGATGATGGGGCAGGTGATGCTGTAGGCCATGATGACAGTGAAGACACACAGCATCCACGCATACATGGCTCCGAACTCGTACTCGAAGGCCTGGTTCTGGAGGAGGTGGTGAGGTGCTTACAGGCTCGCTCTACCCCAAACCCCCTGTATATACTCCAAGGGGCAAGGGGACACCAGGTGGAGGACTTTGGAAATGGGAGACTCACAGCCACCCCAACCTCTTGAAGTCCTTTCTGTTCAAACCTTCATAAGCCTTTACCAGCTTCACTCAGCTCAGACCCAGACTTCGCAAGGTACAGTGAGTGATTCATACTTTCATAGTGTTTCTTCTGTTTGAATCACGTCTACCCAACAGGCCCGTGAGCCCCGAGAGGGCAGAGACCGAGGTCTGAGGACAGACTGTAAAGTGACCCCCCCCCCCCGACTTTGGCATCAGATCCAGTGTCAGCTCTGCCCCTTCTAGTGTGTCCTGGGCTTAACCTCCCTATGGCTTAGTCTGTGCATCTGCCAAGTAGGGTACTCGTAGCACCCATCCCATGGGGGTTTCTGACAATAAAATGAAAAAAACCCAGCACATCTCCAACTTTCCTCTCAGGGTACCCACGTGGCAAAGGAGCATAAAGAACCCGCGCCTCTCAGTTTAGGGAATCTCGGATCAGATGCTGCGAGCCCAAAATGCCTTTGACCTCGGTAGTAATCTGAAGAATTTATGTAAATATATGCCCGAGAACAAGGGATGAGTTGATGTGGGTTGTATGTGCGTGTGTGATCAGACTGGTTAAAATGCAAAAATCTACACACTCCCCTCCAGCCGATGAGTTAGAGTGGAGAATAGTGAAGACACGCCGCCTTCATGGGGGGCCCTCATGACTCCCCCCCACAGGAGCGGCCCTGTGCCCAGTGCCCGGCGCTAGGGTGGGGTGGCAGTGCCTGCCCCCGCCCCCACCCCAGCTCACACCTGTTTGACGTTCCTGCGGTCCGCGGCGGTCTTGGCCATGATCATGCGGAAGGTATAGAGGATGAGGCCGGGCAGCCGCAGCAGCTCCATGCCGTTGCCGATGAAGGCCGAGGCGATGACGTAGTTCACAAAGAAGGCGCCCTGGTCGGGCAGGAAGACGCACCTGGGGGCCAGGCGCGGGTGTGAGCCGAAAGCCTGGAGGGCCTCCTTCCCACCGGAGGGAGAGCCTGACCGTCGGCTGGGCAGGAGCACAGCCCCGAGGCTTTGCACTTGTCCCTCCATTTGGTATGCATGTGTGTGCAGCACACACACGTGCCAGGCACTGCTCTAGGCCCTGAGAATGACACAAATCCTGTGACCCTGTCCTCGTGGAGTTCACACTCCAGCTGGGGGACACACACACACGGACCAGGTACACATGTGCCAGGTACACGGAAAAGCAAGCAGGGCGGGCAGTGTTTACTGTTGCCCGCGGTCAGAGGTGATTCTGATAAGGTGATTCTGTGCAGAGGAGGTAAAGAATCAGCGTCATCTAGAAACCTGGGGAGAGGGCATCGCGGGCACAGGAAGCGGCAGATAATGGCTCTTGGGGTGGGGTGGTGGGGAGAGAGAAGGGGGAGGGGCAGGCTGAGAAGGGAAGGTGAGGCCAGGGGTGCAGAGGGCCAGCCCCGGGCAGAGGAGCAGCTCTGAGTGTGGTGAGGGCGCCGAGGGGCAGGGCGGCCAGCAGGTGGCTGCCGCTGTCACCTGTGTGTGGCACGAGGCCGGCTGTGGTCGAGGTGGTGGACAGATTCTGGATCTACGTTAGAGCTGTCGGGATTTGCTGACGGCTTGGG
>NW_006436814.1:4388275-4415146 GCF_000325575.1 Pteropus alecto | reverse complement strand
ACACGAACACTGTGATATTTTTTTCAGAGCAACCAGAAAAGCAGAATCATGGGTGGGGAAAACTGTGGGAGCAGCAGATTTGAGGATCGAGGTCAGGGGTTTGGTCTGAGATGCCCAGCAGAACCCCAGGTAGGGCTGCGGTGGGCGGTGGGATCCGAACTCCAGGGGTGCAGGCCGGGGTGATAAATGTGGACGTTATCGAGGGCCAGGGGAGGGAGGGAGCAATTGGGGGGATCGTTTTATGAACTATATAGATGTCTAACCAATGTACTGTATACTTGGAACTAAGTTAAATAAATAAAATTTTTTAAAAGAACACTAAAAAATGTTTTAAAAATAAATGTGGATGTCATCCACGCCTTCTGATCAGGAGTAGTCAGGTGACATTAAAGCAGCGGATCCAGCTGAGGGCACCTAGAGAGACAGTGTGGACAGAGGACTGAGGGCTGAGCTCTCGGCAGCCGATGGGGCTTGGGGAGACACAGAAGAACCCATCGAGGAGGCCGGGGGACAGTATGGCCGGGAAAACCAGAACAGGGGGGCCCAGAGCCTGTGTAGACAGCGTTTCAAGGAGGAAGGGACAATGTGTCAGATGGTGCTGATGCGTCACGTTCGAGGAGGACTGAGAGCTGACCATGGCATCTGTCAGTCTGGAAGTTACTGCCAACCTGGACAAGAGCTGGCCGGGTGTGTGTGCCCGTGGCTGCCAGCTTACCCAGCAAGAACCCATTGTAAAATAATTCACGTCACCCTCTCAGACGAGCACAGCCAGCCTTCCCTACAAACATCCCTTCGGAAAAGTCCGTCCTGACCCTGAGGGCCTGTACTAGGACCTAGAGTGAAGTGCGGCAGGGACTCTGTCTCTCGGCTAGCTGGGTCAGCGTGGGCAAGTCATGCGGCATCTCTGGGCCTCAGTTGCCTCACCTGTAAAATGGAGATAACGATACTCTCTACCTCATAAATTGTGACGAAGGTAAATGAGAAAAAGAATGAAGCACTTAGCACACGTAGCGCCTTCTTAAATAATAAGTATCGCCACTAAGTGAGTGTGGCAAAAATAGTAAGAAGCACACATAGCAACGATCAGTTAGACTCCATTCTCCTGGTAAAAAAAACAAAAAAACAAAAAAACAAAAACAAAAAAAAAAACCCAGTCCAGACAGTCATTCCGGTTGCAATGTCAGTTACTGTTCTCCATCCCTGCTCCCTGGCCCCACTGAGACCCAGCAGGTCCTTCTCCCCAGGGGCACCGTCCTCGGTAAGTACGTTTCAAGGAATGAACGAGACAGCCACTAATTGAGTCTTAGCCTAAAAGATGAACCACATTTCCACTCACATACACAAAGTGGGGCAGCTCCCACGGTATGCGGCCGAAGGCTCCTCCCAGCTCCAGCCCAGCCAGGAACCTGGCAGGGGTGGCGGGGATGCCCCAGGCCCCGTGGGACATTTAACGTGACCGTGGCTCCAAAATTCTACGTGGCTGATACTTACTCCAACCTGATAGAGGCTTCAGAGGACGTTTTGTCAAAGAGCCACCGAAAGAAGAAGTCCAGACTGAAAGACAAACGAATCCTGTGAGAATTTACTTCCAACGCTCCATGTGATTACAACACGTTTTCATTTCTTTCTGCTCTAAAAACAGGCTAAATCTCAAGATCTACATTTAACTTTTAAAATGCCACTTACTACAGTGTAACTTACCAGGGCTTAATTTAACAGAAAGCTCCTTCCTTGAGATAAACAAAGCCAGGATTAGATCCTCCCTCTAACTGGAAGGTCGTGATAAATTTTATTTTCAAGCTTAAAAAAAAAATTTTTTTTAAGGAAAAAAGATCCTATTTCCAAAAGAATCAATGAGCCAGTATAATTTTGCTCCGAGTGGGTGTGACAGGCTTAAACGCTGTCAGAGATCCGCAGCCACACCAAAACCGCTTCCATTCTCCCCAGGACAGTGCTCTCCAGATGTGACCTTGACTGTGAATTTAGAGCAGGAGGGGGCCACATGTGAGTACCTGGTGAGGCCGAGGGAGGGCAGAATCAGCACCATGAAGATCAAGAATATGTAGACTTTAGTCATCATGATCCGGTTCTCCCCTGACCTGCGGGAAGTCAGCGGTGAGCACGCACGGACCCCAGGGTTCCAAGTGTCCCCAGTCAGCCCCTCGCTGTGTGCCCGCTGCCCCGTGGGGTGGGAGCCAGAGCTCTTGGGTACTCACTTGCTCCAGTGAGACTCCAGCAGCGTAGAATAGTAGACAATGGACGGAAGCAGGGCCGAGAAGGACCACAGGAGGAGGGTCGGGAAGAATTGGCTGATGACTGGGTCCTGCAATACAAGGTCCACGGCAGAAAGAGTTAGAGGCTTGGAGGCCGTGCCCTGCTGGCATGGTGGCTCTGTGAACTGCTGGGGTTGCTTCTGGTCCTCCTCGACTCCCACTACCAACAGGGCAGGTATTCCATAAGGAGCAACAGCTCCTTCCATTAGTACAGTGTCGTTCTTACAAGTAAAGACAGCAACTTCACATACGACTGAATTCCCTTGTCTTGCTGACCAGACAGAGAACCTCCATTTCCCATAGAAAACCAATGATACTGCCAAGGGAAGACAGGATGCTGCCGGTCTGGGCCCCTCCCCCGCTGGTTTGCCCACTTGGCTCCCAGCGGCCCAGCTGGAGCTTCCCAGGACTGCTCTGTATTTATTCCCAATCCTGCCTATGCCCATTGCACCTGTTGTTGTAATTACATAATTTGATCAACTTATTACTTTTCTTGATCAAATGAGCAAAAAATAAAGAGAAAAATTCTTTGAAAACTACGTCAGATGCTTCGGAAAGACTTGATAAAGGCCAATTTCTAAAAACTGCTGTTGAATTAGGTGAGAATAAAGAAACCGTAAAGGGCCAAGGGAGATGAGATCTAGAGGGTTCTACACTTAGAATGGCTTTGCGAGTATCTTTAAAGTCTTGCTTTCCCGTAAAAAAACAAAACTGGAATCACCAATAAGGAAACAATGGTGTGGTTTGTGTCAGACAAAGAGGAACCCTAATTAGCAGGCCCACCCTCCAAAGAAGAGGCCTTGACCGTACATCAAAAGACTGGCAAAGAAATGAACGTTTTCATCTTTAAATCTCGACAAAACTGCTTCATGTACACTATGTATTTTTTATTATACATTGAGTCAAATAAGAGAGCTTCAACCACACATGAGCTCATTCGCCCGCCAGCATAACAGGCCCATAAGTATAATATGGCAGGCGTTTCGACTCCAGTTTTTAAATGAAAAACCAAGGCTCAGAATTCATCGGCTAAAGAGCAGAAGAGTGAGGGCCAGGACCTCAGGCCTCCAGCCCGACTGAGTGTTTTCCCGGATGCCGAGTGGAATGAGAGAAAAGGGAGAGGTTGAGGGTGAGATTTCAGCAAAGCTCACTATGGGAAACCGATATCTTTCTAAGTAGATGCCAATTTAGGGAATGTTTCGCTGTGATCGATTTATCTAAGATTTTTTTTTAAAAAAAAATCATCCTATCTAGAATCAGTGACTTTATAACAAGATTACCGGAAACTGAAATGTAAAAGAAACAATTCATGGTTCCACCACCCCAGTCTGCGAAGCTCCTTCCACGCTTCCCTCCCCGCTCCCCTCGTACACCCGCGTCGCTGGCACACTGCTATGACCATCGCTAAGAGATAATTTTACATTCCGCTTTTATCATAAACCCCCAAGGTCCACCCCAAAGTCTATACAATTTTTTAATGAATGCTTAACGTGCTATCAGACCGAATATACTTCATTCAACTCACAGGATACCTACTACTGAATATTTAGATTGATTCCACATGTACGTATATGGAATGAATATATATTTGTAGAATATCTAAATTACTAAAAGACATTGTAATCAATGTGGCCATGCCTGCTCAGGGCTTAAAAGCACAGATATTATATGTCCATTGCACCAATATAAATTTTTTGATTTAATCAACTATTATTTTTTTAATGTAGACATGAGCTGAGTGACAAGGCCTCCTGGTTCAGTGCCCCCCACATCCCTCGACCCCCAATCCTCCCCCACCAACCATGCTGTCTTATCACCAGTCCTCCTGGGATGGGTCTTACAAGAGCGGTCACTCACATTCAGCGCGTGGATGGGTTTGGTGACATTGAACTTGTCCATGGTGGAGAGGATGATGGACGGTGTGGTCAGAAAGAACAGCACCACGAAGAGCGTGAAGTTGATGCCCAGCCACTGGAGCCACCAGCGGAGGCCCTGGACAGACAGGTTCTTCCTGCAGAAGAGAGGACACAGGCCCAGGAGGAGGCTTACCTCCCAGGATCCGGCCACCGGCCACATCGACAGTGCCCACGACTTAAGTCGGTCAGAAGGTCCAGTGGAGGCAAGCCAAGAGACAAGTCTGATGGCTCTGGCTGAGGGTTCATTTCAATCTCAAGAGAGTACAGGCATGTTCTCTGCACTGACCTTCATCTACAGGAAGGTCATATTTTGAGTCCCTGTGAGCTCAGAGCTAAAACAAGTTATTCACTGCTAACAAGACTCCCCAAGTCCGGGGGCCAGAATCTACCCACAGAGATGCCATGAGCACCCAAGCAGACCCCACAAGGCTCCAACATGGCATTTCTTAGACACGTCTGCGATGCTCTGTGACTAATGACACATTCTGCCCAACGTTCCCAAGGGGCTGGGGTCCAAGGAGGAAGGAGGTAGAGGACAAAGGCACAAAGTCCAGCTGGAACCTGCCCTGGCCTTTCATCCCCATCAAGAACAGGACAACAAACCAATCTTAAGTTTAGAAATATGAACCAAAGAGCAGAACCGTCAGAGGCAGAACTAGTGTTCTGCCCAAAACCCGCTCTGGACGAGGAACAGAGGCCAGACTGGATGGCCGGCCCTGCTGGGGCCCCCGTGGGGACTGCGCTCACTCTAAACATCACGCTCGAGGCTCGCCCATGCACCCCACGGACACGGCTTAGCGCACCAGCGTGTCTCCCAGGCAGGACAGACAGCTGACACCTGACCTAAGGCTGCACTGTCAGATATAGCAGCCATGAGCTAGCTATGTGTGGCTACCGAGGATCGAAACGTGGCTAAATTGAGACGTGCTAGAAGTTTCTAGAAATCCACGCACTTGATTTCAAATACCACTAAGTATGAAAAGGAGAACGTAAAACATCTCCATTTTAAAAAATGGTTATGTATTGAACTGATAATATTTTAGATATATAGGTATATATTTAGATAATATAAAATTCATTTCAACAGTTTTTTATTCTTTTCATGTGTCCCCCAGGCTAAAGAGGCAGGTGCCACTTGGCCTAAGACCGCACTGTCTGCTACAGTAGCCAAGAGACGCATGTAGCTACTGAGCATTGAAATGTGGCCCTTCCCGGCCTGGGGGCTCACCAGCAGATGTCCTCCGGGTAAGTGGCGAAGGCGACGGTCCACTTGGAGATGCAGAGCTCTCTGCTGTGGGGGGATGGCTGGGGCTCACCTTTGCACCGAAGGCCCTGACACTTGCAGGCGTTGAAGTCTTTCAGGATGCTGCCAGGAAATGCAGAAATGGCCAGGGCCCAGACACAGGGTGCCAGGTGCATCCACAGCACACACTGGAACCACCAAGTGATCTCCCAAGCGGGATTGGGAGCCTCGTGGTACAGGACCTTTGCTTTATTATTATTAATTTATTATAATTAATGCTATGAAAGAGACGCCACGCTTGGAGCACTATGTGGGGGACTTTGTTTAATCCTCAGAACAACCCTGCAAGCCAAGGACTATTCCCATTTTGCAGATAAGGAAACTGAGGCTCTCTGAGTTAGGTTCTGTCCCCTCTGTCTGATTCCAGCTCCTGCGCTGTTTGCGCTGCCACCTCCGCAACCTGCTGGCCTCGCCCACGCCCCACAGCAGCATCAGGCCACGTTACATGCAGCCCGTTCCCATTCTGACTCCCAGATTTCCCTCCCTAGGACCCCCACCTCAACCCTCGCCATATCCATGGGTCCTCCTCTTTCCCCCTTTTGTCTCCCCTCTCCAGGACCAGGGTCCCCGCAGCAGGGGGCGCCCTGGAGTGCCCAGGGATCTGCCCCCACAGCTGTCATTTGTGGGAAGATGCCCTTGCACAGAAGGATCTGTGGTTGCAGAGCAGGATGGACGACATCCATCCCGCCTGGCAGAATGCTGGGACATAGAGCCAGTGGGCCCCGTGGGGCAGCTGGTGGGAGGCCCGAGGGGGGCCCAGCTGTCACACGAACATGGGCTGGGCTCCCTGAGGGAGTGAGTGTGATGGCTGCCTCCCCAGCCATACCTGGAGAAGTAGGTGAACATGCCACCAAAAAAAAAAAAAAAAAATCCCAGTGGTGCTGACACAGCAGAATCGTCTCCATCCAAAAGGCACAGCAAGGTATCTGGACAGGGACAAGAGCGTCAGCCAAGGAAGGGCCTGGGACACTCACTAGGTGGCCATGGACTTCTCCTGGAAGGTGACGAAGGCCATCCCCAGGGGCTGGTCCTGGACCCTGCACTCCTCCTCGGTGATCCTCCCCATGAGCTTGTCCTTCATGCGTGTGTAGTAAGAGATGGCATCCTCCTACCAGAAGACACATGCCCTGGTGATGACGTGGCCTGTGCAGGCGGCCGAGAAACCCCACAGTGCCGGCCAGAGTGCGGGCACTCACCCGCTCACAGCCCTGCACCTCGCAGCAGCAGAACTGGCCACAGGGCTTGGGGTTGATGAGGGTCCGCTGACCTGTCTTCACCTGCAGGTTCGTGTAATAGGTCAGGCTCTTCTCAGTCTTTTTTCTGCAGTTGGGGGGGTGGAGTGGGGCGGGAGGGGACGAACCTCAGACCACAGTCCTGTGGTACGGACCCCACACGCTCCATTCAACCATCTGTTACCACCACTACCATCAGTCACTACCAGAACTGGGAGTTCAGCTTTGTAAACAAGAAAGGGGCGAGTCCCCGCTCCTCCCTTCACAGCTGGGGGACCTGAGGCCATCAGGGAAGAACGGTGGGAGTCTCAGAGGGGAAAAGCCAGAAAGCTGCAGCCCAGCTTACCCCATGCACGCCCGCCCGCAGCCCACGCTCACCTTTCTTTGCACAGGTAGATCAGCTTGGCCACGTCATAGCACAGCCGGACCTCCACTACCCCACACGTGGGGTACGCGTCCCTGTGGCCGGGGCAGGCCAGAGGCAAAAGACGCCATTGGAAAAGAGCACCCCCAGTCAGGAGAGACCCGCCCCCTCACAACATCTCCAAGGGTGGCAGAGCAATCACGCTGCCCGTTCCTGTGCCAGCAGACACCTCTTTTCTCTTTCTTTTTGAGCAAAAGGGGAAATTTTGAAATGTAATACGAAGAAGCATTTTTTAGTAGCATGAAAGCAACTGCCTGAAACTGACAAGTTTATACCCGCTTGGCTTTAAATCAGCTGGCACTTCTCGCCGGGAAGAATTAACACTACTTGTTATCCCCTCTACCCACCCAAAGGAATAGATTTCTTGTTTGCTCCAGGTCAGATCTACCGTGGACCGTCACTGAAAACCTGTTTAGTTTGTGACCCCTTGGAAGATCGCAGACCTTTTAGGTCTAATGAAAGCAAAGCACCCTCAGCCCAGAAAATGTCTACACATACATTAATAATCTTAGTAAAATACTAATACGTGAAGTGGAACCATTGCTGCCTGGCAGGCAGCTCTGGGGAGCTGTTTCAAGGAACGGACACACGGTTCCAATATCCGGTGTTTATATATAAAAGAATATTCCCAAAATACTTGGAGTTTCTGAAGAGGTTAGTCAATAAATTTCAAACATTCATTCAACAATTCTGTTTATACTAATAATTTGCTTAGTAAGAGTTCTCATAAATAGGGCAAGGGTAAATAAACAGTAGCCAGCCCTAGTTTATACTACAAATTAATGACTGCTGAACTGATGAGGAATGAATACAGACTAACACCTCAGCATTTTAGCCCAGGTTCAAGGCCTCCAGCCCGGGGCCCCAGGACCTTCCTGCCCTGCTTCTCCCCCACCCACCTCTTTCCTTGATGCTCCATACGAGGCCCTGTGTTCGGGCATTGTACATACAGCTTCCTTCTCACAGGAAAGCCCTCCCTGTAGCCCGTCTGCAGGAATCCTTGGCACAGGTGCTCAGTGGGGGCTGCTGGGAAGGGGGTCCGGCCAGGAGAACCTACACTTGCTGAACGGTGAGCTCTGTGAGGACAGGGCTCCAGACACAGCGTGCTCACTCAGGAGACGCCTGAGTGGACGATGGACAAATGCACAGAAGGACCCAGGTCCCTCCCCTTCTGGGACTGGCTCGTGTACCTCTCACTCTGCAAAGCCGGCACCGAGAAGCCCAGGGAGGATCAATTCCTTCCCTCAGGTTTGCTTAAACCAACACCCTGGCCTGTGCTCTGGCTACTGTGGTCACGCGGGGCAGCCATGGCTGCCTGCAGGGGACAGGCCACTAGCCCAGGCCCTTTCGCAGCACCAGCAGAGCTAGTGCAAGGCAGCCATTTGATGCGCGCGTGGCAGGGCCAGGTCCTTCTCAGACCTCACTCAAGTGCCCAAGTAGAAGACGTAAGGTGGTCACCCAAGGCGCCTGCCCCATGGGACTGTGTGGTCCCACCTGGAGGGCCTCGCTCCCCTTCCCACCCCCACCCTGCTCACCGGAAGTGGCTCTCCACAGTCTCCTTTGTGGCATGTCTGGGGAGTCCTGTGATGAACAGGGTCCGCCTCACCTACCAGACAAAGACACCAGGGAGAAAAGTCACCAGGACAAGCCAGTCTGCATACAGGCGGGACCAGGTTTCCCACCCTGTCCCAAGCTCCCCCTGCCCCTGCCCCCCAAAAAGACCAACAGGAACCCAGCCGACTTGGTCCTCTCCTTCGTGGCCCGGCAGAACCCTAGTGTGTTATCTACATAGCATCTCCTTCCAGGATTTTAAAATCAAGTCTACGAGCCTCCTTCATATGACAGGAGACTATGAAAGAACCCAGAGAGGGGAAGTGATTCAGACAGGGTCACACAGCAGATCAGAGGAGGCCTCAGGCCTGGAACCAAGTAACAGAAACTCCCCTGCCTGTCACGCTGCAGTTTCAAAGAGAGAGGGAGCTGTTTGTAACCTAAACATCTTAGAAATTACTTAAATCAGTAACCGATAAGCCTAAACCCCACAAATCTAAGGGCTAGTTGGCAGAATGGGGGGAAAAAATGTCTAAATCCTAAAACAATCTATCAGAAAAAAAATTTTAAATGCTAAATTTGAGTGCAAATATGCAAGGCCGGCTCCACGGCAGTCCCCTGCGGGGCTCACTGCTGTCCTGCTCCTGGGGACTAAGACGGGGGTGCCAGCCCCGTCTGCCCAGACTCGGGACCACCCCCCCTCCCCGGCACATGCCCCACCCCCAGCCTCACTCACCAGGTTCTCCTCCTTGTACTTGATGGACTGGGTGTGGTGCCGCATGAAGCCCACGGTGAGGAAGAGGTAAATGACAGCGAAGATGGTGTGCAGCCACAGGAGGTCGTTGCTGTGGGGACACCACCTGCCATCAGGGCTGGGCTCCCGGCAGGCGGCGGGGGTACCAACCAGCTGGGGCCTTGGCTACCCTCACGGCACCGAGCTGAAGGCCAGTGGCTTCATCACAACAGCGCTCCCTGAGAGAGGCTGTTCTGACAGATGAACCCCAGACTCGAGGGACCTCCAGATTTCCTAAAATTCCCTTAAAACAGCGGCCGCCTGGGATGTGTCTGTGCCCAGGGCCCCGCCACACTCACTGCAAAGGGACTTTCAGACATTCGCCTGCCCACTTGGGACTACGTCTGGCCTACCCTGCCTTCTGGAACCCGCCTTCTGCTTGGCCTCACCCATCAGCACCCTCACACCCTCCCACCCCATACTCACTCCGTCTGTAGGTTTGCTATCGTCGTCCTCCCAAAACTGTAAGGGTCTTTGCCTGCAGAGAAGCACAGAGACTTAGTCTCGGGGATCACACTAGGGAGCGGGGCGGGGCATAACCCCCCTCGGTTTGTGGCGCTCTGAGGAGGAGCACAGATGGCCAGACTTATCAGAGGACAATGACGTCCGTCCGGTTTTTTCAGAGCTACCGACCCCGACCAAGGCCTCTGTTCTATTCCAAGACACTCCCCGACAACTTCTCCTCAACCCACCACGTGGTTCAAGTCAAATCTGAATTCATCTGCCTGAGATTTTTGTGGCACGCCTTGAGAAATCTAGAAAGATCCGAAGCCGTTCCCAGAACCAAGGCTGGGAATCGCTGAGCTTCAGAGTGGACTCGTGCTGACATTTTGGAAGCTGGACTCCTATAGTTGCTTGGAAATATAATTCCTCACTTTGGTTTTGACTTTGAACATTACGAACGTTTTCTAGATCCGCCAATTGTGGCCTCTGGATTCGGGTGGGGGCAGGAAAGTATAAAACACTCCCGGAAGCCGCTGAGTCTATAAATCTGGGTGTTTTCCTCCTACTTAAGATAGAAAAATCCGGAAAGTCACCCTGAGACCGTCTCACATCTGAGTGTGAGCATGAATCCAGGGCTCTGGTCCACCCCAATGAGCCCCTTCCCCTAGGCCTGGGCCCAGCGCAGACGAGGACAACACGAATATTTACCCAGCAAGTTGCCCGAGAGGTTGACGGGCAGGATGACGCACAGGGACAAGCAGCTGACCGCCACCAGCAGGAAGATGATGTGTCTCTGGAAGGACAGGTAGTGGATGGCGTCCTCCCCACACCACTCCAGGATCTGGTCATCGCTGGCCAAGACACACACACACATGGGGCCTTAATGAGTAGCAGTCACAGGCCAGGCCCTTAGGGCCCTGCATAGATTATTTCCTTTAACCCCGTGAGGTAAGTTCTAATTTTATCTCCATTTTTCACATATGATTAAACGGAGGCCCAGAAAAGATGCAGAGCTTTGGATCTGTCCTCCCAGCCCCGCCCCTGACACCCGGCCAGGAAAACACTGCGTGTCTGAAAACCCGCAGCCCGCGACTGTGTCGGGGTGAGAGGGGTGAATGCGGTGAGTGATCACGCTGCCTTTTCCTGCTTCTGTGAATAAGGCCACGGACAGGAGGCCGCTGCAACCTTCTCTGAGCGAAGCTAGGAGTGGATCCGGGCTCGCGGCCCCCATCCCGTCCCCTGGCGCCCCCTTAGTCAAGCTGGGAGAGAGCGGTGAAGCCACTGCTTCGACATGCCGAGGCTCAGTGCATCCTCCCGCCCCTGGCTCCTCCCTGTGTCCCAAAGCCAGGAGGTGGCCTGCTCCCCCCTTTCCCACCCTAAGTGCTCCAGGTCATTTAGGGACCCAGGAAATTCCGGTTCTGACAGCCAGACTTCCACGCTAGAGGGAGGGGGGGGTCTCCCTTCTTTCCCCGCTCTGCTGACAGGGCGGTAGGTACCCTGAGCGTCCTGTTTCCAGAAGCTGGGAATAGCTCAGGGAGGGAGTGCTCAGCTTGAAAAGGCAGATCCGAAAGGTTTGGAGCCCGGGGCGTGAGTCAGGCAGACGAACGTGGCGGAAGCCAGCTCCGCCACCTCCAGGAGTGGGTCACCTGACTCACCTGAGGCTGTGACTCACTAAAGCAGGGAAGGTACTACCTGCTAGCTACCTGGTGACTTAGCAGGGACACAAGAAGCTGTGAGGATCAGGCACCCTTCTGCTAGCTACCTGGTGACTTAGCAGGGACACAAGCTGTGAGGATCAGGCACCCCGCTGTGCCTGGCACCTGGCAGGTGCTCGGAAGCTGGCTAATGCTACGCCTTACTATTTACCTGGAGGACGAAGCTTTGCAATTAACTACACTGCTTTCGCTTAGAAATAAGCTACCAAAATGCAAATACTTTGCCACGATAGTGCTTACTAAACAAATACTGATGAAGATTAAAACAATGAGCACTTTTCAGTAGTTTTTCTTGAGACCCTCTTCTGACTTTCCCATCTTGCTGGGGAAAGGCAGTTTGGAAGGAAACTGAGAGGCCTCTTTAAATGTCAGTTGTCACGTTGGCTGTGAGCAGCTGTTAAAATTTAATGGTAACTTTAAAAAAGTCAAAGCATAGTCCTTTCTGTGGCTAGAAGAAAAAAAAACACTGAGAATTGAAATGCAAAAACATGTTTGACATAGCTTTAGAATGACAAAGCAGAATACACAGCTGCGCCCACATGACGGCTGCCCCGCTCAATGAGAGATGAGTGTCCCCATCGCTCTGTGCTGGGGACACAGAGCCATGAAAGCAGCACGCATGAAGCACGGAGCAACAGCAGTGCAAATACCTCGAGCCTTTGCTGGTTACCATGAAAAAGATGAGTCAGAATTTCTGGTTTGGCCCCACTAGGTCCTGGCCGAGGTGGGGTCCACAGCCCAGGGAGGGCAGGGGAGGCGGGGGCAGTGGCCTGAGCTCCAACCAGCAGTGTCCATGCAGAGTGGTGACCAAGGGGAAACATCCATGGGCATCTTTCAGAGGCAGGGTTATGGGTGACTTAAAACTTCTTCTTTTTGATTCTTTTCTGTATATGCTAGACTTTTTGTTTGCACAATGCATTTATTCCAACAGCAGAAGGAAATGTGTCTAGTGACATGATTTTGTGGTGGGCAGGGTGAGGTGGGGATATCCGCTTTCCCCACCTCTGTCCCCTCCCTCCCCGAAGTCCCTCCTCCTGCTTCCTCCCGCTCCAGACCAGAGAGCACGAGCTTCTTCTGAAGAAACTCTGCTTCCTGCCAGTTCCCTTGGGAACAACACCCCCCAAACTCTACTGTTTACAACACATTCTCACCTATTCATTTATTGGAATTATTTATAGTTGGAGAAACTGAGGCCCAGAGACAGGGACTTACCCAGTCCTATAACTACCAAAGTTCATCAATTCTAAGGTGTCCTTTCCTATTTCAATACCTCTGAAGTGCGGTACACCCTACAATCACAGCCGATCACAGCTTTATCGGTAGCCTTCTCTCATTCTTAGTGCCAAGTCAAATAATGTGCATCTTACAACAATGACCTCTTGGATTTGATGGAATATGGCAGCAGGTGGCAGAGTCAAGACTCACATCTTGGCTCCTTCGAGCACGTGTGAGGTGACGAACTGGCTCATAATCACCAAGCACCTCTTTTAGGATTTCTCTTCACAGGCCCCATGTTTTTTTACCAAAAAAAAACTTTAACCAAATGAGCAGAATGTATCAAGCAATCATTAGTTCTCCATTTTTCACTAATTGAAAGACATGCAAAACTGCCTAGAAGAGCTTCCATGTAAATACATCCACGTTAAATATTAAGTAGATATCATTACTGCCTAAAGCAAAAAAAAAGAGCTTTGATTAGCTTATGCAGGGCCTGCATGGGCTGTCTCTGTTCTCGGCCCCCACACACTGCTTTAGACCAAAACTGTAAAGTACCTAAGAGACCCCACCATCTCAAGATCTGGCCTCTTGGCTCTTTCCTCCCCATTGGTCAAACACCCAAACAAACCCACACAAACAAAGACACGCACACAGGCAGGCACGCATGCGCAGACACGGCTACACGTGCTGTACTCACTGCAGACGGAAGATTGCGGTCAGCCAGGGGCAGCATCCCTGGAGGAAAGATCAGGGATTAGCCTCCAGCATCTCTGTCTTTGGGAGCAGATGTATTCACCTTCTTTGACATTAAATAATCATCTAACCTCTTCCTGTATAAAACAGCACTTCTGTCCCCAAATTCAGCAAGTTACCCCTTGTCCCAAACATGACAAAGTCTGCAGGCTCCCAGTCCTTCGCAATATGCACTCCATGCCTGGAATTCTTGCAAGAACCTCTCAAATTTGACAATTTGTGGAATTATACAGGCTCCAAGGTCAAATCATGAAACTTGAATCAACGGCTAATGGAAACTCAGGGCAGCTTTGGAGAAACGGATGTGGATTTCTGTTTGATTGTTTTAAAACAATTGAATGAGATGTGGGGGAAAAGAGCCCTGGGGTGGGATTTAGGGAGGGAAGTGGGTATCTGTGGGTTTTATTATCCATTGCATCTCTGAAATGTAATACTCCCTAAAGCTGGACTGTTTCCTAGCTGGGGAAGACAAATATTTGTTCATCATTCAGTTGACAATTACAAAGCGCCTACCAGGTATCAGGTGACGGGAACAGCGCTGAATAACACGGACCTGCCTACATTTGGCTCACAAGCAGGCAAGTCAATAATTAACTGTCACACCAAACTGTAAGTATAGTAACAAGTGCTGGGACCACAGGGGATTGCACAGCCCTCTGCCTGACAGTGAAGCCCAGTCCTGGGTCATCCAGCTGCCATCTTGCCTCTGTTATCTACCAAGTCCAAGTCACTCTGTCCATGCCGAGAAGAGTTCTCACTAGCACTAGCCACTCAAGGTCCAGGTACTGTCAGCAGCCCAGCAGGAGCTGCACTGTCCCCTCTCCCCACTGACTCCTTACTGCTGGTCCCCGCCACCCCGGCCACCACCACAGCTGGCCCCCAGATACCAACCAGCTCGCTTTCAAAGTCTTGCTGTCCTAGGGAGGAAGAGGATGACAGCCTTTGGAATCTCGACTCGCTAGAAATACAACAAGAAAAAAAAAGTCAGAGAATTCTTTTAAAAAGTCTAAAAACGTGTATCCAGTTCTCTTGCTGCCTCTTAGAGCTCAGGACCAAAGCTATGAACCCTCAGTGGCTGGGACAAAATATAATTCGCCCTGTTATAAAGGACAATGGCCATTCCTAGGTGTGTAAGACATAAAACTGTTATGTGTGATTATAACATGGGGTCAGGGCAATAATAGACCATCCCCGTGCCCCACGCCCTTGACCTTTAGCACTGTGACTGGTCTACCTAAAGTGACTTCGAAGGGTTGTCCGTTTACAAGGTAGTCCCCAATATAATGTAGACAAAACTTAGAATACTGTATTTTATCAAATCTTAGATACCACTGGTTGTAAAGGGCGTAATTACTTTATGAACCATAAAGAAAGAAAAACGCTACCCATTAAACTGACTATCACCGATAATAGGTCGCATCCCAATTTCAGAGATGAGAAAATGTCAAAATGTGCATTTTAGAGTTGATGAACTCTGACATTTTACACTGTGGCATTTAATCAGTTCTTTTCTTCTGAGTAACCCATAAAAACATCCCGTCGGCTGTGAATCTGAGGCGTCTGTGATGTTAATTTTTGCTTCTATTTTCTTAACTCCTGGCTCCGCCATCCCGCTTCTAATGGCATAAGACGCGGTGAAAATTTCAAAGCCCTTCTAGAGAACTGTCTCATTTGACCTTCCCAGGGAGCCTATGGGGAAGGAAGGATAGGAGGAAACAAACCCCCAACAGTTTGAGGACTTAGCCAAGATCACACGCTCCTCGGGGTGGATGTGTCAAAAATACATCAGCTGTCCCAAAGGTTCCCCCAACAGTCTGAGGCTCCGACACAGCTGAAGCAAGAGGCCGCGCCACCCCACCCCACCCCAATGCCAACACCTCAGGCTTTTGCAAAGGCCAGAGCCAGGCTGTGTGGGGAAGAAGGTGCATTGACAGATGCCCCCCTCCCCACCTCTTCCGGCACAGACTGCATTTCAACATAGAAGCCTCTGGTGCAGCAAGAGTCGGGGGCACTTGGTGACAGGCCGTGAAGGCGCTGGGCGGGCAGGCAGCCTGCCAGGCATGTGTTTTCCCATTGGCTTCCTATTGCTGCCTCTGACACAAGATCCTAGGGTGTGCGACAGCCAGCTGGAGCTGGGAAGTCCAGGTGCGCAGATCGGAAAGCATTTCCCCGCCTCGGGTGCCATGAGCAGAGAGCCCTCAGGGTCCAGGGCGGACGTGCCACATCTGAGGTCTGTGACTTGTAACAGCCTTGCAGGGGCCAGCTGAGTTCAGGCCATCGGCCGCACTGGCCCCAAGGGTCAGGAGCAGCACATCCGCAGCCCACGCGGCCCTGCTTCAGCTGCCCCGCCTCACCCCCAGCCCCAAACTAAGGAATTTCAAAGAAGATGTACTTGGAAATAGTTAAGGTGAGAAAGAAAACTGGCATCCTTCTCCTCAGATGATAAAAGCCCTAAGTATCTAAAGGAACTTGATTTCCTCTGCAGTCTGAAGCCTGCAAGGTTCATGGCCACGGCCAGGCCAAAACCCCAAGAGAGAGCTGGGCGCGTGGGCCTTGGTTTTCTCAGTGGCACAACGAAGGTATGTGGCTGACCTCATGGGTTTGTGGTACAGAGCAGAGAGGACACGGGGTCTGGTACAGGCCTGGCAGATGCACTCGAAGACCAGAATAAAACATCAGCCTCGTGTGTGGGTCCTGCCTGGTGGGCTTCACAAGCCCCCAACCCATCCCAGTCTGTCTGTCTCTGTCTGTCTCTCCATTTCTGTCTCTCCATCTCTGTCTCTGCCTCTGCCTCTCTCTGTCTCTCTCTGTCTCTCTCTCTCACACACACACACGCTCATTCACATTCAAGGTGATATTCTTTCTTACCTGTCTGCTTCCGACACCAGGGCAATGCGGCCATAATCCCAGAATCTTCTTCTTATGATGGAAAACCCCAATATTAAAAACTAAAAGTAGACAAGAAACCAAATGAAAGGATATTAGCTGACTTCTAATGAAGAGGCAGCTGCCTTAGGGGCAAAGCCCACCAGCCTAGACTCAGCACAGCTCGAAGGGCCTTAGAGGTCATCCAAGCCCAGAGAGTGTGCTGAGCTGCCCAAAGCCACACAGCTCAAAGGCCTGTCGCTTTGCTCAGCCCTCTTCCCCAGCTCTTGTCATCTTTTCCCAAACCATGAAGCCTGTCAACGCGGAAGCCGAGCTTGCCCCAGCTCCCTCCCAGTCAAGCACATCAGCCCTGTCTTTGCTCTCAAAGCAGCATCAACGGTCACAACCTTCCTCGGTCCTGATCTGTCCTCAGCGGTCCCTGGGCAGGAGGGCAAAGCCTGGCCTCGGAGCAGCCCCGGCGAGCAGCTCCTTCCTTCACTTTCCGTAGAATTTCCTTTTTAATTACTGAGCCAAGGTAGCAGAGCACCCCAGGCTGAGCCAGAAGTTGGTGACATGTTTTCTAAGGCAGGGAAGTCAGGTTATAGGGTACAACGAAGACCGCTCAGCAAGGTCCTGCCCTCTCTGCTCTGCAGCTGCTTCCTTGGCCACATTATATGGCGTGGACACTTCCCACACCCCGTGTCCAGGATTCCTAGCTCCGCCCCCACAGCTCTTCTGAGACACGCCCCCCCTAACTTCCTGCAATGAGAAACCCCCGCCACCAGCACACTGCCCTGGACAGCGACTCTCTCTTCTCAACCAACCCCGTTTCAGACGGACCCCCACCCGCAGCCCTCTTGGGTCCCTGCCCATTGTCCCTCCCCAGACTTCTCACCTTGGCCCAAACGCTCCCCTCCCCAAAGATGCTGGATTATAGCTCCATGGCCGCCCTCGTCCATAAACCCCACCACCCTCAAATCCATCACCACGCTCACGCCTTCCTCTCAACCCGGGCGGGTCTATGTGATGGTGTCTCCACCCACTAATGGGCCTGAGCTCCGAGATGGGGGGCGATTTGGCACTTAAAGAGCCCTTGTCCACAAAAGCAATATGAGTAGCCTGCAGGTTCCCACGTCACTGCATAAAAGACCAATAATGGAGCAAAATTTTAATGCGACCTTAATCTTAGGGCTCCAGCTGGAAAGAGAAGGGTGGAGAACCCCTTGCCCCATCCTACGGACATTTTTCGTGCCAGAAAATTTATTTGATATCTGCCTCTTTCCTTTAGGGCCTGAGGCCCTCATACTACCCTAACTCCGCCTCCCCAAGACCCCCACCCTAGCGTAGCCTCTGACCCAAAACCATCCCTCCACCCCCATCTCACCCTATTTACTCAGATGGCCTCCGCTACGTGTCAGGAGGGGGCAGCAAGAGGGACTGACCGTCTCGTGGGCACTTGTGAAAAGAAGGTGTCCCCTCCCACCATAAAGTCCACCTAGCCAATGCTGAGTCAGTAGGGAAAAGAAAAATGGTATATTTCAAATTGGGAGCATCTACATTAAAGGAAGGCCACCTGCGAGGGGCCCTCTGATAAGGCGTGCCTTCTCCCAGAGTTCTTCTCTCCACGTCTGACCCTCGAAAGGGCCCAAAGACCCTAGCGGGGAACAGGAGGCGACATTTATAAACCGGGACTTGCAACTGCTCTCCTTCTGATCCACACTCTCCATTCGCATGTCTTCTTTCTGTGGATTGTCCCTTCCCAAGGGCCCGAAAGACGTGCCAGGCTGATAACCCGGCGATGCCGGTAATAATCGAAGGAACAGCGGTGGGCGTCTTCCTCGTATCTCGCCTTATTTAATCTCCTCCACGACTCTCTGAGGTAAGAACCACTATCTCCACGTTACAGAGCAGACACCTGAGGCCCAGACGAGCTATGTAACACACCCGAGGTCACAGAGCTGGTAACTGGCAGAATTGGGATATACGCCCAGGTATGTCTTGGCTCCTTGCCTGAGTTTCCCAGAGGTCCTGGGTGGAGGAGTAACTGGGGGGTGAAGGGAAGGACGTGATTCACGAGGGGTCTTACCAGGAAGCAGCTGACATCTATGAGCAGGACGGTGGGGATGCCACCGAAGGTGACCCCCTGGAGCACGGTGCTGTTTTTGGCTGAGTTGTAGCAGTAGGAGTCATTGCGTTGGCCCCCAATGCCCAGTCGATCCCGGACGGACACCGCCTTGGACTGCCACAGCTCCAGGAACGGGGGGTCGGTCATCGTGCCTGTCCTCCCTGGAGAACAGGACCAGGCAGATGGTCAGGCCTCAAACTCTCTGTCTTTTCCCCAGCCAGCGCCAGCAGAGCCCAAGGCGGTGTCTTCTCCAGGGGCTGGTGGGGCACAGGGAGCCAGCATCGAGGGATCGGGGAGAGGCGGACACCGGGCCCGGCGTGCCTGGCAGTGTCGACAGAGAATAGCTCCATTGTGGGAACCATCCCAAGTGTCAGATGAATGGGGCGGATGGCTCGTCCAGGACACAGCTAGCAGCCTTCCCGGAGCTGGGGGGAGCAGGAACAAAGCGGGGGACAGGAGCTGCTGCAGCTGCCAGCCTAAGAGGTGCGCGAGGGCCTCCGGCCTCCAGGACAGCCACTGGGAAGGTAATTCCCACGGGGGCCACTGGGAGGGCTAGAGCACAGGCAGGGAGGGAGCGAAGGGGAAACAAATAAGGAGGAAAGGACAGCCCCGTCTGCAGCACCTGCTGATCCACGGGAGCCACAGACGAGCCTCCGCTCCCTGTGTCAGGGATGAAACGCATGGGCCATCGATACCCTTGGAGACTGAGGCTCCGACGCTCAATCACCTGCCCCAAGATTAAGAAGCCGCTCAGGGCAGAATCAGGTCTCAGACCCAGACAGACTCCCGTCCGGACGCCAGTTCTCTTTCTACTGGGCCACGCCCCCTCTCCAACCAGCTGACAAACGCGAGTTAGTTCCGTGAGAGATAAAGGTCCGGGAAGGGTCACCAGAGCACAGAGAAGTGGGAACGGAAAAGACAGGGCAGGCAGAGGGGGGACCCCGGGCCAGCAGTGGGAGGGAGCCTCAGGCCCTCCTCTCCTGAGTCACCCACCGTGTGTCCCCAGCTCCATCCGCTGACGCCGGCACCCTGGGTACCTTTGGTGTGAATGGAAAGCCCGGCATGTCCAAAGCAAGCATGGCTCCAGGCTGGACGCCGACCTTTCCTTCCCTGGCTCGTGGGACCCTCAGGGAAGCTAATAGAAACCTCCAGTGTTCGTCACCCAACACCGAAGGCCCCGGAGCGTGTGCCCAAGTTCTGGCCTGCTCTTCACACTGTCTGTGGCTGCAGAGTCAGGAGAAATGCCCAGCTCTCCTTTCTCAGGCTCCCATCTCCCCAAATCAGGTTGAACCAGATTCCCAGAGGACTTCTGGTCTTTCCACCTTCTACAGGGATAAAAATCTCGGGAACAGGAAGAAAAGGTCCAGAGAACCCAAACAGAAGTTCGGGCTCCCTGGTAATGCTGGTGGTGTGTGTGCCGGGTGTACGCAGGGGTCGGGGTGGGGGTGGGGGGATTGATCACTAATTCTGACCCCTGGGACTGCTGGGCTGGGGTTAATCACACGCACACATGACAGGAAGCGCTGGGGGGTTGGGGCAGGGGCAGGTCCAAGGCCTGGGAGAATTCCCCAAAAGGCCGAGTCACTTTCTCACTCTGTGAGACTTGGCAAGAGCTGGAGGGTATGGTGCCAGAGCCACGGAGTTGGTGGCTCTAAACAGATTCACAAAAGCTACCTCCAGGAGACAGATGGTCCTGGCTTCCCTCCTTTGAACCCCACCCAGTGCCACCACCCCAACAGAACACCCCAGCCAGATGGACGCTGGGAGGCCGACACCTGCCCGTCCCCTTGTGCCCACACTTACCAGATGCCAAGGGGAGGCAGGACTGTGGACAGAGTCCCCTGGAGAAGTCCTCAGTTGGAGCTGGCTCCGGCAAAAGCAGCGGCCGCCCCGGCCACCTCCCAAGCTGCCTCGGGCCCGCCACTCATTTCCTGCAGCCCTTCCTGACCACAGGGCTGGCACCAGCCTTACGGACTTCCCTGAAGGAACATAGATGGCCAGTCATGTGGGAGCTGCCTCTTCTAGTTCAGGGGTTCCAGCCCGAGAGCCTTCATCACGCTCCCCACGCACTCACACCTGCCCCAATATCTCTGAACGTGAACGCAAATGTGGAACCTTTGGTTCCTCCGGGGACACCCTCTTGGCCCTCACCCCCAACTCCCAGAACTGGTTCTGGGCCCTCACCCCCAACTCCCAGAACTGGTTCTGGGCCCACGCTCCTCTGGGCCACCCTGCTCCTCCCTCCTCACCCAGCGGGGCTCCGGCCTCTCCCCTCTCCTCCCCTGGCTCGAGGCCCTGCTGGAGCCAGGCAGTGCCCCGCCACCCAAGCACTAGAGGCTGTGGGTTCAAGGCAAAACTGAGTAGGGCCTCCTATGGGCCCCAAAGGCCCCCAAGGGCTAAAATCAGGAAAAAGGAACACGGCAGAAAGAAACAAGGACGGCTTGAAAAGCGAAGTGGAAAGGAGACAACATCCCCATAAAATGCTCACAGAAGGAACATTGTCCTTGGAAGCGGGTGGCTGCCGCGGGCGGCGCTGGGGGCAGGACGATTCTCGGCAACGCTGCTCTGTGCCAAGCTTCCGTGGAGCCGAGGCCCCACGGGAGGAAAGCACCCACGGCTCCTCTTCCCCCTCAGTGCCAGTCATGCCTCTAAGTCTCTTTCCTCTTGCTAAACAGGATCCCTTGGGTGGTTTTACAAAGTCTGATGAGAAGAACTCAGTGAGGTCAGCCAGCAAATACCACCAGCCTGTGATGCAGCCTGTCCCATCGGCCCCCTCCAGGTAAGACGCCCAGGTGAGGACACAGCTTTGGGGGCGCTCAGTCTCTTACAGACTTCAGCTCAGCTGTAGCCTGTCTTGACCATTACACACCTAAAATCCAGATTCTGTTGAAACATCACAGTTCCTCCAAGGCCAGCCCCTCCGCCTCTTCCAGAACAGGTTCTGAGGGGGCAGCCCTGCCAGGTTGAGGAAGAGAGGCAAGGGAAGGGAGGGGACTCAGGTGGCACTGATCAGGAGGGACCTGGCTCGGTAGGTGACAGATTGACAGTTCTGGGCAGGGGCCAAACAAGCAAGTGGGCCCTGCGGTCACAGGAGCCCGGCCTGGCCGGTATCTTTGCAATATTCGATCATCCTATATTTGTTAGAAACATACGTACAAATGCCTAGCACTCATCCATGCCTGCCATCTCATTCCTAGCCAGGGCCCTGAGCATGGGAGAGCCAAAGAAGTCAGGTGAGCAGTAGGTGACTCAGGCCTCCAACTCAAGGTTCAGCCTATGTGCACCCCAGAGTCTGCTTGAGGCCATTGGGATAGACAGCTGAATCCAACAGCTGGTCTCAACTTGCCAAAGAAGTCAAGCACCAATGCTAAACCACTGCCCACCTGAGCTGGCAGCAAGGACTGGACCCCTGCAGCACACCTCACGATCTCTATGCCTCCCTTCTAGAAATGCCAGCAGAATGCCACCGGATGTGTGTGAGCTCTGCTGGTTCTCACAAGAAGGCAGCGTACAAATTCCGGGTATTTTTAACATCACCAAATCTCCCAATTTTGTTACGATAGCAGGACAACAAGCAACCCCTGTCCTTCTGCCACAGGAACTGACTCTGATCATCTAGACGCAGAAGGTTCTGAAGTAAACACGACCTTCTTAAAGCGCCACCAAACAGGACCCAGGAACCTGGACGACCGTTGACCTCAGCACACGTCAGCCCTGGAAATGGCACAGCCTCTGGCTGTGATGGGAGGCAGCGTGCCCCGCAGTTACCTGAGCAGGCTCTGGAGTTAGGGTCCAGGCATCATGTCGCTTAGACAAGTGGCTTAACCACTCTGAGCCTTGGCTTCCTTCTCCATAAAGTGGGGACGCTGACATTTCTCTTACAGGGCTGTTGGGAGACACCGACCTAAAACAGTACCCACCAAGCACTTAGCCCAAGGACCTGACCGAGTGAATACTCAGAAGCCGTTAGCTTTTATTTTAAGTCACCCTTCAGCTGACGGGAAACCCAACGGCAAGACTCCACCTGATGTTTTTCCCTATTACAGCCCAACGAACAGCCAAGAGAGACCTTTGTCCTCACACTAAACAAGCGGGAAATTGTATGAGGGGAAAAGGCAGCCTCTGCTTCTGTTCACATTCACCTCAAGGCAGAAGCTGACTTGAGGACTCCACAGGTGTCAGGAGGGAAGAGAAAGACGAGGGGACACGCAGAGGACAAGGGAGGGACAATGGGCGCTTTCTGCAGTCGGGACGACCTGGAGTCTTTCTTCACCCCCAGTGGGTGTCTACAACCCTCAGGAGCCAGGCCCTGGGACGTCCAGGACTCCCCCACTGCCCTCTGCGCCCACCACCCACCAGGCCTGGGACTGGCTTAACTTCAAACCCTCAACACTGCAGGGGCTGGGACACAGCCACACGACTGCTGGGTGGATGGAAGCTCCGAGGTCTTCGGTCGGCCACGCTATGGTTTTCTTTCCTCAAGGACCCCACCTGGGCTGAAAGATGGAGGCCACGCCAGGGTCTCAGGTAGCCATTCTTATCAGGTATTGGAACCTCAATGGTTTTGGTTTCTTAGCAGACTTCCCCTCACCCTCCCCTTCCCTCACCCAAGCCCCCAGCTTCTCCCCTGGGACTCCACTAGGGCTGTAGGAAGTGGTCACCAAGGGACAGCCCCAAGGTGCTGTCAACCTTCTCAACAGCAGTGAACTTGGAGGCCTGACCCTTTCCCAGGCCTGCCTCGCGTCCGGTTCGGGAAGGAGGAGGCCCATGGCTGAGCTCTTGGTGAGGCTGGGAGGTGGGCCTGCAGCTGACAAGGGCCCCAAAGAGAGGGGTGGGGCAGAGGGAGAGATCAGCGCAAACGCATAAATGCGAAAAGCTGGAGCCGCGAAGAGGAAAGTCGGGGAAAGTTGTCAGGAAGCCCGGAGGAGCGCGGGGCTGGAATTGGGGCGCGCGTCCTGCGCGGCCCGGGACTGACCCTCTGGACTGACCGACTCTCGGCTCCGCCCACTCTGCTAAGGAGTGGGGGCTGCGGGGGCCAGAGGGCAGCTCAGCGGAACCCGACACTCGACGTAGCACCCGGGCGAAGAGCCCAGGTCCGACACCTCCCGGGAAAGGCGGGGGGCCACATTCTCGCCGCTCAAAGCCCTCTTCCCGCCTTACCTGCGGCGGTGGCGCAGCTGGCGTGGCGGGAGGAAGTGGTCTGGCTCCACCTGGCCGGGCGGGGCGGCGTTCGGGGCGCTTGAAAGTTACAAAGTGAAACTCCGGCGCCTCCTGCACATGCGCAGAGCTGCGGCCACCGCTTGCCCAATTTGCCGCCGCCGCCGGAGCCCGGGCGGCGCACCCTCCTCGGCGCCCCGCCCAGGCCTGGCCCCGACAGCTCGCTCCCAGGGGCCCAGCAGGGTGCCGCCAGGTCTAATTCCGCTCTTCAGCCCCGGCTCGTCCCCATAGCCCGGGCACCTCGGGGAGACTCCGGCCAAGTGCAGGGGGTCGCGGCCCGGGGACGCGCGGGTAGACAGGGGCCCGTTCATGATCGTCCCTGTTCATGATCGTCCCTGTTTTGCACTTTATTTCCTCGCTGGACTCCTGGGCCGCCCGGGGGAGCGGGAAGATGGGGACTCGACTGGGCTCAGCATCTCGGCTCAGCATCTCGGCTCTGGGACGTCAGCAGCCGCCTGGCTCCTCCGCCCCCGTTTGGCCCCAAACGGAGGTAGCACGGTATTGGCCGGGCCGCCGACCTGGCCCAGCTCGCTGAGTGCGGCGTGTTCCCCGGGGCTAGGTCCCAGGCGGGTGAGCCAGTGGCCTCCGCAGCTGGACTCGAAGCGCCGGACTGTGCGCTGCACAGGACGCAGTACCGGGTTCAGTGAGGACCTCGCGCCCTGTGAAGGGAGAGCACCGCCCGCCTGGCCGCCCAAGCACACTGCCCGCCCCCGCAGGCCTCCGTTTCCACGTCTGCAAAACCTTCGGGTTAGACCAAAGCGTTCACTCAGGTCCTTTTTAAGCACTAAGAATGGATGTATCCTGACCCTCTCTGCACTCACACGTGCAGCTTTGCAGGGTCTCTGCCCTCTCTTCCGTTTCTGGGGTCTCGTCTCTTACGATGATGATCGTCTCCATATCTCCCTGCACATGGTCCTAGCACGAGCCGTGGCTCTCAGGGAGGGGGTGTCTCCTCCTGCTTCTCTGAGGGCGCTTTTCCGGATCTGGCTTCCTCCCTCTCCCCTCCTCCCAACAAACCTCTACCACCAGTCATGTCCCATAGTTCGCCCTCTGACCCTGGGCTCAGCTCTTGTCCCTCCATGTCTATGCCTGCCCATCTTTCCTGCTGCTACCTTCTGCTGCCATGGAGCCACACCCGTCCTCGGGCAGGTTCCCGGTGTGGCCCGCTGGACTCCCAGCTCCTCAGACTGACCTGTCCCCAATCCTCACTCTCACACACCCCCTCCCCGCCAGTCCTCAGCCCTTCCCTGCCCCCACTGCGGGGTCCGGGAAAGTACATGTTTCCAACCCCAGTAATTAGAAGACTGACACCACTGACAAAAAGAAAAGGTTAGGATCTTTGATTTCAGAAAGGGGAGATTTTTCAAAATTTGATTTTTAGTAAGTTAAGTTTATTTCAAAATCAAGAAAAGTCCATAATGGATCAGAATGTGAGTTGAGATACGCTCAGCGCCTGTTAACGTATCAGGCAGGGTGTGGAGTGCTTGTAAAAAAACATTGTTTCCTTAAAGCTCCAGTAAATGTATGGGAGTCAGGAGCTTTTCCTGTTTGATAGAGAAGGAAATGGAGGTGTAGGAGATATAGAATTTACAGCTGATAAAAGCTGCGCAGACTGGCAAGGATGCGAGACATCCATGCCCTGGGCCAGGACCCTGTACCAAAGCCCCAGCTCAAAAGCCCTGTAATCTTGGCATTCTGAAATGTTTTATCTGACATTTTCAACACTTGCTCCCTTATCTGCCCCAAAATCTACAGAAGTGATCCATATTCTTGTGGTACCGATGATGATTTTGATCACAGATTTTCTGATTTTTTTAGCAGGTAGAATGAAATAAAACCCACTCACCGTGCCCAGAAAAGTAAAAATGTCAACAAAAATGACAAACCACGTTCTGGCTTCAGTTCGAAGAAGACAGGCACACTAGACTCCGAACGCATTTCATCCCACTTCCTGTTTTACTTAACTAAGACCTTGACCACATCTTTTTAAGCTCTTTCCTTAGTTTCCTAATCAGGTTGAACTAATCCCTGTAGAACTTTCTGTTCCCTCACAATGGGCAGGCTTCTGGGTAAAACAGAGAAATACGGAATTAAATGCATTCCTTTGTTTCTCTAGTATCTGAGATGGGAAGGCACAACGCATACCTGACCCTAGGTTTTAAGCTCAGAGGGGCAGCTGGATCCCCCGCTCCCATCACAGAGCTCAGCCCAGATCCTGTGACAGGACAAGGAAACAATGCTCTTAGATGACAGAATCTACACACAGGTAAGTGCTTATGCTGTAGTGCAGTGAGCAACGTGAAGGACAGAGAAGACTGGGCAGGGGTTACCCAGTGGCCAGGGAGTCTTGTTCCTGGAAAGCCAATGTTAGAAGGTGAGCTGACTAGTCAGAGGTAGCAAATTCGGAGCTGAGTAGAGAGCACAGAGCGCTTGCCCATCAGCAATCCCCATCTCCCCTGGCGCCTAGGACACTGATGCACACAGAAGCCAAGTCCCTCAGTGGCGACGCCCAGCGCCTACGGCTCCAGCTTCCTTGGCACGGGCGCCCCGTCCGAGGCGCAGCTGCATTTCTGCACCCGCATGTTGGGCAGGCTGACCACCTGCGCCCGGGCCCTGCCTCCCTCCTTGACGCTCACGATCATGGGCAGCGAGGTCGTCTCCGAGGCGATGCACTGCCGCGGCCCCAGAAACGGCCACTTGAAGCTCAGAGGCTCGGGGGGCTGCCGGCACGTGCCCACGCACTCGTAGGCCAGGAAGCCCGGGGGCTCCAGGACCCAGTGCTCAGCCCACTTCATGCCCTGCAGGTCGATGTACATCTCCCGGCGGCAGCAGCGGGCGCCCTCGGTCACTGGCACCTCAGGGTCACAATTGCCCTGAGCCCTGTGGGGCAAGGAGGGGAAGAGTCAGAGGTCAGCTGGGAAGGCTGAGGTCAGGGGTCCCAGGGCAGGGCCTGGTGGGGCGGCTGGGAGGGAGATTTGTAATCCAGCTCTCATTATGGTCAAAACAAAACAAACAAACCAAAAAAAAAAAAAAAAAACCGGG
>NW_006436814.1:4383127-4387520 GCF_000325575.1 Pteropus alecto | reverse complement strand
CCCGGTCGCTGCGCGGGGAGAGCAGCTCGTGCCTGCGGAGCGCGGCCTCGGGGACCGGCTCCTGGAAGAGGCGCAGCACGGCCTGCACCAGCTCGCTGTTGGGGGGCAGCCGCTGCTCCATGCCGAACACCAGCAGGTGCGTGGAGGCCTCGGACACCAGGAACCTGCCCGCCACCTCTGGGGACAGGAGCAGGGTCAGCGGGACCTCTCCAGGCCCTGGGAGAGCTCTGGGGGGTGGCAGGGCTCAGAGCCAGGGAACTGGGTTTCCCCAGGAATCCACAGGGAGAACTTGGGGGCTGGGAAACTGTGGGCCAGGGCAGAAAGGGAGTGCCCCCCTCACCTCGAAAAAGCTTTCGGGCAGCCCAGTACCCTAAAACAGGCATTTTCCTTAGAGCTTGTCAACCAGCAACTCTCCCACCCTCGGTGGCAGAAGTGGGGACAGCTTTGGGGCCCTGAGTGGGATGTACAGGCCAGTGACCTTCTTTAGGCAAAGGGGGCAGGACTCAAATGGGAGGGGGCATGGAAAGGGGGAGGCGGAGAACCCAGGCAACAGAAAGCTATGGTCACCAGCCGAATCTGGCTTTTCCTAAGGGACAGAGTGTGAGCCTGAGTTTACTTCCGTTTTCTTCTCTGGTGAGGGGGTCTCATGCCCAGTGGAATGTCCCCAAAATGAGGAAGAGTAGCCAGGGCCTGTAAAGAACTTTTGCAGGGCTCCTGAGCCCCGAGGTAAGTGGCAGGGCCATGAACAGCACCCTACTCAGAAGCATCTGGTCTGTAACATGTGGGGCTCCAGCTTGGCAGTGCAGACTGAGGTGTTCGTGACCGACCTCCTCTCCCCAGGCACCCAGCCTGGCCGAGGAGCAGGGCGGGTGTGGGCCCAGCTCTGGCCACTGAGGTGAGCCCACCCCGGGGAAGTGAGAGGCTGCAGAAGGATTCGGACCCGGCCTGTCTCTCACAGGCCGTTTCTTAAACAATAAACTCGAAAATTATGAAGCCCCACTTTACATCTCACGTAATACCCTCAACTCTGGGACATAGTCGCAGCTCATTTAACCTCCTTTCCAGAGAAGCAAACAGGTTGAGATGTTTGGTGACTTGACTGAAGTAAAACGAACAAAGGTCACAGCTGAGACCTGAACCCAGAAGTCCCTCCAAGGGGAGGCCACTGAGTCCAGCCTCCTTGCTCGCCAGCGTGATGCTCCCTGCCAGTCTATTTTTTCTTCATTCTTACCTCCTTCCACGTTGCTCCCCTACCCCACAGATATCTGTTCTGGCCTTGGCTTTGGCAGCAGGTCTAGCCTGGCACAGCTCCCCCTGGCCTGAGGGGTGG
Organism: Pteropus alecto; assembly: GCF_000325575.1. Lineage (NCBI taxonomy): Eukaryota > Metazoa > Chordata > Mammalia > Chiroptera > Pteropodidae > Pteropus > Pteropus alecto. The sequence continues at coordinate 4,386,190 of NW_006436814.1, read as the reverse complement.
GGCGCTCAGTGTGGACAGGCCACGGGGCAGGCCCAGCCATCCTCACAGTCCATGGTCCCTCCTCACCGCCGCGTGGACTCTGAGCCCCCAGACAGGCGGACCCAGCCTTAGCCCCGCCTCCCCCCAAGGACCAGGGTGCAGCAGGGAGGGAGGGCCTCACCTCGGAAGTTCTGGCTGAACCTCTTCCCTCGGGATCGGGTCCCGTGGCTGCGCTGCAGCAGGGCCACGTACTGGGCCCTCACGTGGGCAGGGATGACCAGACTCTCCACGTCGCCCTGGTCCAGGATGGGCACCTCGCTAAGGTGCAGCTGCTGCAGCAGGCTGCCCAGGATCTGCTCCTCGGTCATGGCTGCCCCGGGGCCGGTCAGGGGCAGGGCCCAGAGCGCCCAGCAGAGCCACAGGGACCTCATGATGCTTCTCAGGAGGAGGAGCAGGGTGGATGTGTCCCTGGGAGGCTCTAGGAGGGTCCCCCTGGGTGTGCTAGGAGCCAGGCTGGGCAGGCTTTATAGCCAGCCCTGGGCTGGGCCTGGGTGGTGGGAGGGAGGGAGGTCACACCCCTCGCCCTCCTGGGAGCTCAGCAGCCAGACAGGTCCATGAGCCCGAGCAGGGGGCTGTCTAGAGAGGGCACAAAAGCCATCTGTACAGCAGTCTTGAGCCTCTGCCTTCGCTTGGGTTCCTAACCAGTTAAATTTAAGTTTCTTTCCTGGAGGAGAAGTAGGGACCTCATTATCCACTAGATTCCCTGTCCCCCTCCCCACCACAGGGACAGAGTGGACTGGAGTCCCTAGTGTGTGGACCTTGAGTCCTATTCCTTGCTGCATTTGAACTGCACCAGGGCTGCCTGACGACCAACCAACCTGCCTGCAGGGATGAGCATCTGGTCCCGAGGCTGCCGAGATCCTGGGCTGTGCGCAATTCAGAAACCCGGTGTTTCTCACTGTCCTGGGGGACCCCCCCAGGCAAGGGGGCCTGGGAACACTTAGCACCAATGAAGTTTTGTCTAATGAGGAACCCCATCCTCTCTCCCTTTTCCAGGCTGTTCGTGGATTTAGAGATTAGAGTTGAAAGGACCATCCAGTCCACCCCGTCCTCCAATTTTTGAGCCAAGAAAACTGAGGCTCGAGAGAGGTGAGAGCATCCAAGGTCCCACAATTAATGATGGATGACTGCATGAGGTCTGCAGAAGGACGAGTGCATTCCCGCCCCAAAGATTCTGCCACATCCTCAAGCTGCTTCCAGCCCGAGTCCTGCCTGACCCCCTGGAGCTTAGCCAGGTGTGTTCAGTCCAGGCGTCCAGGTCTAGGTGGGGGCGGGGGGCACGTCCCCCAGTTTCCTGAGGCTTCCCCAGCCTAAATGTAGACTTGTGACTGACTGAAGAGTTTTCCCAGAGAAATGAAACAATTGGGCATGAATTCACCCAGGTGGAGAACTGACAGATAAAATACAGGACACCATTTGACACGTCCTCATTCGAACAAAGTAGTCATTGTTTATCTGAAATTCAAATTTCACTGGGAGACCTATATTTTTATTTGCTAAATCTGACAACCCTGCCCAGAGGCCGAAAGGAAAAAGCAAATGTGGATTGGGAAGCCTTTACAATGGGCTGATTAGTAGTGGGGGGGGATGGGGACGGGGGAGCGGGCGGGGCGGGCAGCCCCCAGGCTTTGTCATGCAGACGAAGGAGCTGGCTCCCCGCACTTCCACCCCCACCGGTGTCTGACCCAGCTCTGCGGGGTCAGGTCAGCTAGAGGTGGTAAACTGGCCCCAAGCCAGATCTTATATTCTGAGGGAGAAGAGGGGGGCAAAGGAATGGGGGATCGGTACCCCCGGCTGACGGCCGGTTTGGACCAGACCCTGGGCCCAGCCCTGAGGGGACCATGGAGGGCAGTGGGCTGGTCACCCTGAGGTGTGGGTGGCAAACCCCACGTGCAAATGGTCCTGGAGAGATGGATGATGGGGGCTGAGGCAGGAGGGCAAGTGAGGAGCAGGCCATGTGCCCACAACGCCCTTCCTTCCTGAACAGCCTGGGATTTGACCCCAACCAGAGTCCAGGCTGCCAGGTGAGGGCCATGAGAAAACGTGAGGTCGGATGTCATCCTACAGCTTCCGTAGGTGGGGGACAAATAGGACCAGAGTCTGACTCGGAACCAAAGGGAGCTCTGAGGTGGGCGAAGGCTGGGGCCCAGGAGCAGCTTCCGGGTTTGAAGCCAACATCTAGGGGTCTCCAGAGTGGCACCCGTCCCCTTACCGGCCAGGGGCAGACACTACTGCAGGCGTTCCAGAGACACCCTGAGACCCAGCCCCAGATGCTCAGGGCTGCCCCAAACCTGGACCTGTCAGCCTTCCTTACCTCAGGCCTGGGGGCCCGTGTGGCTCCTTGAGGTCTCCAGATGCACCCCTGGGGAGTCCTCCCTGCTCTCCCAGAGCAGCTTGCCTCACATCCGCAGGGCTGGCCATCCCTGGGGCTCTCCGGGCTAAGGAGGGCAGGGGATGAATAAGAACCACAGTTCAGTTCATCGAGTCCCTTTCTGGCAAGAGTGAGTGCTGGGCTCAGTGTGCAGCCTCAGGCGAGTTTTCTACCTTCTGCCACATGAGTTTCCGCCTATGAAATGGGGATAATGTATTTTTTTTGGCAAAGAACTTGACAGCATTAATCGAGTTATGGGCGAGATGTCAGCACAGCCCCAGACACACAGTAGATGCTCAATAAATAGGAGCCTTTCACATGGTTCCTAATTCTTGCCATGTTTAACTTTAAACATTTTGAAGTTAACGATGTTTCTTAATTACTTTTATAATTAATACACAGAGTAGAAAAGTCAAAAGGCACAAAAGGATGTATGTAAAAAATGCCAGCGTCCCTTCCTTTCTTCCCCATCTGCTCATTTCACCATCCCGGAGACCGTCTGCACTTTACAAAGAAACGCAGATGAATTTTTTCCCATCACACAAATCTTATTAACCCATCAACATGACCTGTGCCCCCTTTTCGAAATTATAATTTTAACTTATCATTATAATTTTTTTACAGTACAGTGAAAAGTCTCTCCCATCTCTGGC
>NW_006436814.1:4378313-4383066 GCF_000325575.1 Pteropus alecto | reverse complement strand
GAGTCATTGGTTCAAAGGGGATTATTGTTTTCCCTGACAGTTAAGCCTCTTTAAAATCAGGATTTATCTCATTTATCACTGTCGGCCAGGTGGCAGTCCAGACACGTTTGGGCAACAACCTTCTGATGACACTAACGTATTTGTCTGCGTGGACCGTCAGAACAAAATACCACAGACAGGGTGGCTTAACCAACAGAAATAGGTTTTCTCGCAGCTTGGGAGGCTGGCAGTTTAAACGGGCCAGCAAATTTGACATCCGCTGAGGCCTCCGTCTTTGGCTTGCAATGGCCACCTTCTCACTGTGTCCTCACTTAGTCTTTCCTCTGTGTACACCCTGGTGTCTCTCCATGTGTCCAAGTATCCTCTTCCTGTAAGGCCACCAGTCAGACTGTAGTGGAACCCACAATAATGGCCTCATCTGAAATTAATCACCCCTTTAAATGCCCTATCTCCAGATACAGACACATTCTGAGGTACTGGGTGTTAGGACTTCAGCATGTGGAATGACAGGGGTCACCATTCAGCTCTGGTCAGATGAAGGAAGCTCCAGCACCAGAGAGACTCAGGTCTGAGGAAATATCATGGTTTTTCAGGTATCCGTCAGAGATGTTCAACGCGAATACAAGCAAATACATTTTTTCCTTTCTTTTTTAACTCAAAGCTTAGCATACTATACATATGGTCTTACGCATTTTTCCACTTAACAATGTATCAAGAAGAATCTTCTATATAGCACTGCTTCATTCTATTATTTTATTTTACTGCTACATGAACTTTGTATAAATGTAGCATAATTTATATAACCAGATCCCTTTGAATGGATTGTTTATAATTGTTTGCTATGACAACAATTATAAACAATCCATTATTTGCAATAGCAAACAATGCTGCAATAAATAGCCTCAGATAAATGCCACCATATATATGTATGAATTATCTTTTGGATAAATGTCTGCAAGAGGATGTACTGGCTTACAGGTTTGTGCAGTTTTCATTTTAATAGGTGTTGCCAAATCGACCTTCATTTACACCAGCAGCAAATGAAAACACAGCTTCACCAGGACAGTATCATTAAAGACCAAACTTAAAAAAATAATCGATGAAAAATGGCATTGCATTGTAGTTTTAATTTGCACTTATTTTACCACTGTGAATGAGCTTGAGCATTTTTCCATATGTGTAAAGCCATGTGCATGTCCATTCCTGAAAACTATTTGTTCATACATTGTGTCCATTTTTCTTTTGAGTTGTCTTTTTTCCTTCTTAATTTGTAGACACTCTTTATATGTTAGGGACGTTAGCCCTCTGTTGCAAATATTGCAAATATTTCCTCCTAGGTTCATAATTGTTTTTTACTTTGTCTATGCTGGGTTTTGCCATACTCTAACATTTTTATTGAATGATGTTAAATGTATAGTTAATTTAAGAAGTATTGGCTTCTTCTCACCCAAGGACACAGTTTGTCTTTTCTTCATTAAGTCTTTTTAAAAATTGTTGTTGGCGGTCTTACTTATATCTTATATGTAATTTGTTAACTCAATTACTTTTTGTTGTTATTGAAAGTAAGATATTTTATTCCATGGAACTGCTTACTTATTGTTTTTATCACTGAAGACTATTGATTTCTAGCTATCAATTTTGAACCCAGCCACCTTACTGAATAATCTTATCATTTTTAGTAGTTCTTAGTTGATTCTCTTGCATTTTCTAGGTACAGAACCTTAATATTTGCTAATAATAATAATTTGATCCCTTCTTTTCAAATTTTATTTCTATTTTTTTTCTATTGTCTTATTTCATTAACTAGGATCTCCAGAACAATGCTGACTAAAAGTGATGATAGTAGATATCATTGACTTGTTCCTGGTTTTAATAGGACTGCTTTCCCCATAAAGTATGGGCTTAATACATTTATCATGTTAAGGAAGTATCCATAATAGGAGTTTTTAAGAATCAAGAATGGATGTTGGAGATTGATGAAGATCCAAAGCACCAAGAACTCTCCTTTGCTGCTAGTGAGAGCGTAACATGCTATAACCACACTGGAGAATTCTTTGGTGGTATTTACTATGGCTCCAGATATTGCATTACCCAAAGACCCAGAAATTCCACTCGATTGGACAGAAATGCATGCACACCGAAGATTACAGCAACATTGTCTAGAAGGAACCTGCCAAACAATCCATGAACAATGTCATAAATAAATGCAACGCAGTCTAGTCCTGCAAGTCTGCAGCAAAGAAAATGAACCAAAACTAATGTCGGCTATAATTCAATGTTTAAAAAGAGAAGAAAAAAGAAAATAAACCAAAACTGTATATAATATCGGTGACTATCACAAATAGAACATTGAGCAGAAGAAGCCAAGCATGAAATATGTATGATTGCATCTGTTTAAATTCAAAACTAGGCAAAACTATAGTGTTTACGGATGTATTCATTTGCTTTCTAAGGAAAGATAGTTATTTGCTAATAATGATAATTTTACTCCTTGTCTCTAATATTTACATCTCTGATTTCTTTCTATGGTTACGCACTGAGTATTTGCAGTCATCATGCACAGATTTTTTAGGAAAGACCTCCAGGCCATCAGTGACTTCGACTTATCAACTCCGTCTTTATACCATAATTCTATAATATACGTACTGGACTACTATTCTCTTACCCTCTGCCTACCAGTGACCTGAAGAGAAGAGGGGAGTCAGCCCCACTGGAGCCCCAAGTTCCATACCCATCTCCCATCCATGGCCTACTAACAGCTGAGCAGGCCCCCAGTGGTGAGTGGTGAGAGCCTTTATCCTGAGCTCTCCTTCTGAGCCCCCAGACTCACTTGGCAGGGCCCCCCACATGGTACCCAAGACCTTTTACTTGAAACCCCAGCTACCTTCTGTCTTAGCTCCCAGTTCTCCAATCCACTCCCACAATTCCCCACAGAAAGCGAGCTCTGTGAAGGAACGACCTTGAATTGTTTACAAATGGATCCCAGGACCTACCACAGTGGCAGGTGTAAGTAGGGACTCATAAAGATTGAGTGAAAATGAGCCCTGCCTTCTCCTGCCCCAGACGTTTGCTACCATTCTCTAGACCCACAATTTAAAACCTGTACATCTTCCTACTGAGATCCCGCTGTCCTACATGGAGCAGGAAATGCTTCCACCAGGAGACTCATCGATGGTGCCACTGAGTCAGAAGAAGCGGCGTCTACCTGGTGTGTTAGGCTCAAAGCCATCGGCGAATCCTTCACTACCTGGCTCTGCCCCAGCTTGCAGGGCGTGGTGGGGCCATTCCCCCCAACTTTACGGATGGATTTCCAGAGTTTGCTGTTTCCTTTCTTCATTGTGGGCCTCAATGGGGGGCTCTGACTGCCGAGCACAAGGCACAGAAGACATGGTAGGAACTGGAATGGGTTATGCACATAGCACAGTAACGTCCCCAGACAGCAGAGCCCAAAGGCTGGGTTCTGTTCTGCTTGGCGTGTTTGTGCTTTCTCTTTATGACCTGTCAGACCTGGGCGCCATCTGTCACTGAACAGCCTCTCGTTGGAGGAAACTAGGAGGTGTGTTTTGAGAGTGAGCATTATTAGATTCCGCCCTCGGCCACAGGAGTGCACACGGGCTTGGTCCCCAAAATAAAAGCAATCGCACCGTCGCCTGCTGTCCTCTGTCCACAGCAACCCCGGCAGCGTCAGCAGCAGCATCACTTACAATTTCTCCTCATTCCACACCTTCTGAGAGGGGCTACGTCCCAGCAGCTGAGTAATGCTGGGTCCCTTCTTAAAGACGAGACTTTCCAGGAGTCAGGAAGTCACAGACAAAACACAAAAAAATCACTGTTAGGTGGCTTAGGACTGTCCATGGGTCAGTTTCTTCCTTCTTTCCTTCCTTCCTTCCTTCCTTCCTTCCTTCCTTCCTTTCTTTCTCTCTCTCTTTCTCTCTCCCTCCCTCCCTCCCTCCCTCCCTTCCTTTCCTGCCTGCCTGCCGTCTGTCCTTCCTTCTTTCTTTCCTTTTTTGGCAGGGGTAGTAGTTAGCGGTATTAGTCTCTTATATGCCACCAAAATAAATAAATGTTGAAAAACACCCTCAGACCTATCGGGGTGATCACTTCGTAAGTCATAATGTCTAACCACTATGTTTTACACCTGAAACGAATATAATATTGTAGGTCGACTATAATTTTAAATTAAAATTTTTTTTTAATTTAAAAAAAGGGAAAGCACCCACGCAAACCAGTCTCTCTCCCCAAATCTGTCCCAGAAAAAAGACATTCATCTCCGTTAGCTCCTCTTCCTGCCTCCCTGTCTCTCCGATTAATTAAGCAAATATTTACTGATAATTTTGTCCTCCGTGTCCTGGGGACATACCTGAGAAGACGAAGAGGCAGCTGATACAAAAGCAGTGTGGAGATCCTGGGGGAAGGGGGGACACTCGACAAAGCTGTGTTTGGAGCCCAAGGATGCCCTAACGGCCCCTGCTTTAGGTCTCACAGTGTCCTCCCCCCACCCCCAGGGGCAGCCTGCTCTCTCTCCCTTTGCCTTTCTCAGCTCATCCTCCACCTTCACTCTCTCCCTCACTCTTGGAGAAAGACATTGTTGACACTTTGCAAAGGAAGCTCAGAGCAGTTCGGCCCCTGGCCCAAGGTCATAGATTGATAAGGAGAGCACTGAGGGGGACCCATTCTGGCCTGCGACCTTGGACAAGTTCATCGCCTGCCTGTGCCTGGGTTCCCTGATCTCTGAGCATCCCATGAGCTCAGC